>NC_081297.1:78214833-78517864 GCF_030435805.1 Mustela lutreola | reverse complement strand
CCCTAGAGACCCATAAACCCTATTGGGTCACCAACACTTCAGTGGAGGGACTCCGGGGCACAATGGTGTCCTTCAAGCTGGGGACAGAGCAAGTGCTACCAATGTTACTTATCAAAGAGATTATAGTGATTTGCGCAAATGCTGTGAGATCTGCTCCAGAAGTACTGTTCCTTCTTTGTAATCGCTTCTAGAACAATGTGTGGGTCAGAGTATGTGTTCAGTAAATGTCAGTGAGCTGCATTTTTTATTACTTTTCCTGTCTCTACCCACACATATTTTTGTTTGTAGTTGCAATCTTATGATAATAAGGCATTTTGTATTCTTTGCACAATTTTGGTTTGACTTAAGAACTGGCTGATTTCAATCTGGAGAGAGAGAGAGAGACACTGAGAGACAGAGAGAGAGAGCATAGTAATAAAAGTGGAAAATAATCCATCTAGTTCCAAATATGGCACATGAAATTTTGATAAATGTTCTTTCAGTAAAATCAGAGTATACTTATTTAATGTATTCTTCTTCACTGTAATCAATGAGCATAAAGTCTCAGTTAAGCAAAATGAATTAACTCTAGGGATCTGCTGTACAACATTGTACCTATAGTCAACAATAATCACACACTTAAAATTTTAAGACAATACACCTCATGTTAAGTGTTCTTATCACAATAATTTTTTTTTTTTTTTTTTTAGAGAGAAAGAATGACTGTGCCAAGAAAAAAAAATGTTATCTTGTCTTTGGATTAGTTTGAAGGAATAAAAATAAACCGCCCTCAAAGCAAATATTCGGATTCATCCTTCCTTTAGAGATGAGTGTGAAGTGTTGCTGCCAAATAATAATTCATTCGTATTTATAGTGAGAGACTATATTTTCACATTAAGTCTTGTTTCATGATTCTGTATATGAATATAGTCAACGCATAGAGGAGTCCTTTCATTCATTCGCTTGTTCTGTTCATTGCATTCCATAGGCTGGGGGCTGTGGTACACGTTAGGGATACCAGGAGATGACCAAGATGCAAGGTGTAGAATTCTGAGGGGAAAACAGGCAAACTCCATGGAGCGTGGTTTGTGCCAGGATGCAAGTGCACGTGCTGAGGTAGACCAGCACAAGGGAGAAGTCTATAGGCGAGAATGATATTTCTCTTGGCTGAGATAACGCTTGAAATACTGTTAAAGTGTAAGAATGTTCTAGGCTGAGGGAACAGCATTGTGGGAGGCACAGAGGAATGAAGCAGCACGATAAACCCAGAACACTTGAAGTGGGCCGCTATAATTGGGCACATGATACTTGTTGGTTAGTGGCAAACCATGAGAATAGAGAGGAACAGGTAGACCAGATTACAGCACGGAAAGGTGTTATGGGCCAAACTTTGTCAAGGAAGTTATACAGAGCAGGGATACGACATAATTGACTTCTTTCATTCTTTCAACAAATCATTAGTGTATGATGACTGTGCACCAGGTTCTTTTCTGGGAACGGGAAAGATACACTGAAGATGATGAAAGTGCTCAATATCTGGATACATTTTGAAAGTATAACTAATAGGATTTGCTGACAGACAACAGGAAGTTTGGCGTGACCCTTAGCAGAAGAGAGCTGCCATTAACTGAGATGGAAAAGATTACAAAAGGAACAGTTTAGGGGCACCTGGGTGGCTCAGTGGTTTAAGCCTCTGCCTTCCGCTCAGGTCATGATCTCAGGGTTCTGGATCAAGCCCCGCATCAGACTCTCTGCTCAGCAGTGAGCCTGCTTCCCTTCCTCTCTCTGCCTGCCTCTCTGCCTACTTATGATCTCTCTCTGTCAAATAAATAAATTCTTAAAAAAAAAAAAAAAAGAAACAGTTTACAGGACCGAACTAGGAATTCTGTTTAGCACATGTCAGACATGTATGAAACACATATCAGACATTCAAGAGATATAAAAGTGGGCTTTGAATAAATGGCCTGAAGTTCACAGGAGAGGTCTAAGAGATAATATAACTTTGGAATCATCAGCATACAGATAATATACGAAGCAATAATAGTAGATGACATATGGTAGGTGATAGTAGACAGAAAAGAGGAGGATCTAGAGGAACCAGAGGATATCAGCTAAAATGGAAAGTTGGTGGACAGGAAGTCCAAAGACTCAACATGGAAGACTTCTATCATGTAGGGATTCAGACCTGAAGAGGAGACAATAAAAGAGACAGAATGGGAGCACCTGGGTGGCTCAGTCATTAAGCAGCTGCCTTTAGCTCAGGTCATGATCCCAGGGTCCTGGGATCAAGCCCCGCATCAGGCTCCCTGCTCAGAGGGAAGCCTGCTTCTCCCTCTGCCGGCTCCCCCTGCTTGTGTTCCCTCTCTCACTGTCAAATAAATAAATAAAATCTAAAAAAAAAAAAAAAAAAAAAGTTACAGAATGGCCCAAATTGGAAGGGAAACCCATGTGGAAGCCTGAAGTCAGTTGTATCAAATGCTGTAATGGCCATATAAGCAGAGACTGTTTTGTTTAGCAATGTGGCATCATTAGTAATGTTAAGATCAGCAAGCCTTTTTTTTTTTTTTTCCGAGAGATCATGAGAGATGAAGCCAGTAAAAGAGAGTAGAGTTGGGGGGGGGTGGGACATGCCTTGACAGTCAGGTGGGTGATGCGGAACCGCTTTTTCTTTTCACAGAAGTGTTGGGTGGAGTTCTGTCCTTGTTAGCAAAGAACCATTCAGGGGAATTGAGCCTGCACTAGGGATCGACTGTGTCCCAAGTGCTCCATCAATGAACGAAGGCACACGGCAGCTGTGCTGAGCACACCTGTGTAACTACAAGGATTGGAAGGCTTTGGTGTTTGGGTTTGGAAGGTAGTGGAGCATGGGGTTAGAAGCAGAGGCTCAGGGGCTGGTCCTGCCTCACCCCCCCACCCCCCGCCCTGTGCACTGCATGTGACCCTGGGCAAGGCACTTGAGCCTGCTGAGACTTAGTTTCCTTGTCTGTAAAGTGAGAGTATACTAATACCCTGCCTCCTAAAGTTGCTGTGAGAATTACGGGCAGTAAAGGATGTCCCGCACTTCGTATGGGGGCTGGGACATCAGGCTCCACAACTGAGAGCTGACAGTCTTATTTGAAGCCACCAGTCCCCGGGACTGGGCCTTTAGTGCAGCTCATCCCTGAAACAGGAGAGGGTGTCTCTTGTCGTCTGGTTCTTTTCTTCCTTGGACACCCTGGCTCTCTGGCGTCCTCTTATCTGTTGGTCGGTGTCAGGATGGTCGCTTCCTTGTAGCTGAGCTGATAATGCTAACTGCAAGGAGTTCATGACCTCTCCGTCTACCGTGTCTCAATCTTCACTCTTACGTCCTGGGGTCCCTCGTCCTGCTTCGTCACCTGAATTCCCAGCTGCCGTGGCATACTCCAGGGGGTCCTCCTGGCGCAAATGCAGATACCCACAGCAGATCCCTGCAGAGCTGCTCCTTCCGCCCCAAACCCTGGTCCCGTGGCTTGGTGGTGGCAAACCCCCGAGGGGAGGGGATGAAAGAGGGCATGGGAGGAGGGGAGGTGGAGATTGTGAGTATAGACAACTAAAGAGATTTGACCTAAGGACGAAAGAGGAAAGGGCCAGGAATGGGAAGGTTAAACAGAACCAAAAAAGGATTTTATTTCTTAAATTAAGAGGTGGGAAGTAATAGCATCATTGTATGGTGATAAGGAGAGTTGGAAAAAGAGAAACTGTTGATGCAAGAGGAAAGACTTGTTGCCTTTCCTTTACTAGACCACAGGGGATGTAATCTAACTTCAGGTGGCAGGACTGGCTTTGGCCAGTAACAGAACAGAAGATGAGCTTCATGGACACAGGTTCAGGTGTGTGACTTAATGTGATCTCCAAACCAGACAAGATTATCATAAGAAAATTACAGAGCAATATCCCATATGAATATAGACACAAAAGTCTTTAACAAAACCAGCATATCAGTATTCTGTGGCTGCTATAATAAACTACCACTAACCTGGTAGCTGCAAGCAACCGAAATTTATTCTCTCACAATTCTAGAGTCCCAGCATCTGAAGTCAGTATCTCTGGGCTAAAAACATGGTGTCAGCAGGACAAGGCTCCCTCTGGAAGCTCAAGGAGAAAAACAATTCTTTGCTTTTTCTAATTTGTGAAGGCAGCTTGCTTTTTTTTTTTGTTTTTTTTTTTTTTAAATAAAGAGTTCTGTTTATTGTTCTTTTTTTTTACATAGGAATGAAAAATGTCTTTACGTCCAAATTTACTAGTATACACAAAACAGATCTTAAAGTTTATTGATTTTTGTATTTATTTATGTTTTATTGTTTATTATTTTTATTTTGGGGGGGGGGGTTCTGTTCCAAAAGGAAGGAATAGCTTTACTTGAAGATTTGTAGCCAAGCTCTGCCGATTAACAATCCAAATATTTGCCCTAATAACTTGTATCCTTTAATCAAAAAGTAAAGCCTGTATCATGGGATTGGGTGACAGCTTGAATTCTTTGTCTTGTGGCTGCATCACTCCAAATTCTGCCTCCATGGTTGTACTGTCTTCTCCTCTCCTCTTTGTAATCTCTTTGTAATCTCTCTCTGCCTCCTTCTTATCAGAATACTTGTGATTGAAATTTGGGTCCCTGAGATAATCCTTGATAATCTCCTTATCTCCACAGTCTAATTTAATCACACCTGCAAAGTCTTTGCCACGTAAGGTAGCATTTCATGGGGACTGTACAAGAATCCAAGGTCTTGTTTCAAGATGGAATTGGGAGGGAGACAAACCATAAGTGACTCTTAATCTCACAAAACAAACTGAGGGTTGCTGGGGGGAGGGGGGTTGGGAGAAGGGGGTGGGATTATGGACATTGGGGAGGGTATGTGCTTTGGTGAGTGCTGTGAAGTGTGTAAACCTGGTGATTCACAGACCTGTACCCCTGGGAATAAAAATATATGTTTATAAAAAATAAAAAATTAAAAAAAATTATTAGGAATATAATCATAGAGATTGAAGTATTTAAAATATTGAACCCAAAATATTTTATTAGGTAAATTCATGAATGCTAAGCATTCACTGTTAAAATATACTAATACTATTGATAGACTGGTAGAGGCCTAAAATCAAATATTTATTAAATATTTATATCCATAAAAAAAAAAAAAGAATCCAAGGTCTTCAATCCAGACTTCTTCTTTCCTTCTGTTAAATTTTGTTTCAGGGGCCCTACTATCCTGAGTGTTAGTCAGCTCTTGGCAGGACCTCTCAGGCCCAGGGAGGTGTTTGTAACTTAACCCCCATCTCAGACACTGGTTGAGTTCATTTAGCAGGTGCTTCTTTCTGTCACTATGTAGGTTAGTTTAACCTAAATAAAAGTAGTAAAAAAAAAAAAAGGGGGGGGGTAGGTATTGTGTGGCACCATCTGACAGCCACGTATAAATTTCAGTTCTGGCTTAGGTGGGACCATTTTTTTAATGCTGGAATTAATTGAGATACTATAAATGTGCCTAGCCCAGAATCTAGCCAATAATAGAAGAGTGGTGAATGGTAACATACACCATCACAATTTTTTAGTGTTGTTTAATCTCGCCAGCAAGTGGATAGGAATGAACTCATATCAACGTCTGAATCTAGCAGTCTGTCCGTCTCCAGGCAGGGTTGCAAGAATCCCAGTCCAGGATGAATTCCCCTTTCCTTTTGTACTTCTTTGAGTCAAAAGGGGTGACTTACATGTGCCCATGAAAATGAAAGTCCTGGCTGGCACTTACATTTGCAGTTGTTAAAGACCTACACCCCTGGAAGACTTTACCTCTATTGCTGGAACAAAGATAACACTTTGTAGCTTGATTTTTAAAGTATAGACTTCTATAGAGTTATAATTACAATATAAATACAACTTTATATTCTTTTTTGTTTATATTGCATTACAAACTCTTGAAACTTACTGTTAAACATTGTTAAAAATCACTTTTTTAAAGATTTATTTATTTGAGAGAGAGAGTGTGTGTTTGCAAGAGGGGAGAGGGGCAGAAAGAATCCTGAAGCAGATTCCCCGCTGAGCCCAGGGCCTCAGGTGGGGTTCCATCCCAGGACCCTGAGACCATGACCTGAGCTGAAATCAAGAGTTGCCGCTTAACCAACAGAGCCATCCAGGAACCCCTAAAATTACTTTAAATTGACAGAATATAATTTATTTCACAATTCTCATAGCTGAACAGTTTATGTAAGGTAACAATCCCTAATATCTTTGCATATAAATTTTTAATTATGTAGCTGATAGCTCCTGAAACAGAATTCTAGAAATGTAATTACTTGATCAAAATGTACTGATTATTTTCTTTAAATCCAAATTAAATTTCTGTGCTATCTGGGTATGCTGACAATATTTACTAGTTATGTTTAAGTAATCTCTTGATGTATAATAAATTACCCTACGGTGCCTGGGTGGCTCAGTCGTTAAGCGTCTACTTTTAGTTCAGGTCATAATCCCAGGGTCCTGGGATCGAGTATCACATTGGGCTCCCTGCTCCATTGGAAGCCTGCTTCTCTCTCTCCCACTCCCCCTGCTTGTGTTCCCTCTCTCACTCTTTCTCTGTCAAATAAGTAAATAAAACCTTTTTAAATGAATAAATAAATAAAATACCCTAAAATATAGCAGCTCAAAACTACAAATACTTATATCTCACAGTTTCTGAGGATCAAAGAGCACTGGTGGTTCTGGATCCAAGTTTCTCATGAGGTTTCTGTTAAGATCTCAGATGGAGCCACAGTCATCTCAAGGTTTGATAAGAACTAGAGAATCCAATTCCAAGATGGTTCACCACCATGGCTGTTGACAGACCTCAATTTTGTGTGGCTATTGGACCAAAGGCCTTGGGTCTTTGTTGGCTATTGACCAAAGACCTCCCTCAGTTCCTTGCCATATAAGTCTCTCCATGGCACAGCTCACAGTATGGCAACCAAGTTCCCCAGTGCAAGTGATTCAAGAGAGAGTGAGAAGCAGAGCAGCCAAGATGGAAACCAGTGTCAATATTGCACACTGTGACTTTTGTTCCATTCTATTTGTTAAAAATGAGCCACTAAGTCCAGCCCACAATCAAGGAGAAAGAAATTGGGCTCTACTTTTGGGGGGTGTAGCACATCAAAGAATTTATGGCCATAACTTTAAAATCACTGTAATCTCAAAGTTGGGCCTTCCTTCGTCCTTTTAAAAGTCTTCATTATGGGGTGCCTGGGTGGCTCAGTGTGTTAAGCTGCTGCCTTTGGCTCAAGTCATGATCTCAGGGTCCTGGGATCGAGTCCCAAATCGGGCTCTCTGCTCAGCAGGGAGCCTGCTTCCCTTCCTCTCTCTCTCTGCCTGCCTCTCTGCCTACTTGTGATCTCTCTCTGTCAAATAAATAAACAAAATCTTAAAAAAAAAAATAAAACAACATGTATTTGTTAATGCTAGAGAAATTAATCCAGAAAGCAGGGAGGAAAGGAACTGCAGAAAATAAACCCAAAAATCCCAGTGGAACAAGTGAGAAAAAGGTTAATCTTCAGGGAAATGTCATCGTGGAACCTTAGATTATTATAATTTGTAAGACTTGAAGGACTCACTGGACCCTTATTGGCCTCACCCTGTCAAATTCTAACTGATAATGATTTAGGAGGAAAAAGAAAGGGAGGTGTCTCAGAATACTGAGCTCAGAGCTGGGAGGGCCTTTAGCTACTTCAGTCTTAGAACTCTGTGGCAAGGGGGGCCTGGGTGGCTCAGTGGTTAAGTGTCTGCCTTCAGCTCAGGTCATAATCCCAGGGTCCTGGAGTTGAGCCCCACAGTGGGCTCCCTGCTTAGTGGGAAGCCTGCTTCTTCCCTTACCACTCCCACATCTCAAGTTCCCTCTCTCGCTCTGTATCTCCCTGTCAAGTAAATAAAATCTGAAAAAAAGAAAAAAAAAACACACCTCTGTCAGAAGAGTTGACAGGGTGTGGCCTGGAGACAGTACAGCTACTGGGGTATTAAAAAAATCTGATAAAGACCTGTTCACAATTAGAGAACCCCTGGGCAGGTTTTATAGGCACACACAACCATTGTTCTGTGACTGGCATAGAACTAAATGTGGGGGAAGCAAATTCAACTGTAACAAGGGTGCCATCTTCTGTTAGGAGCATGTCAGGGTGGGTCAGGAAGTTACCTAGTGTTCTATAAAGTGGAACTGGCCCTTCAAAGACCAGATTTAAGTCCAACAAAACAAAGCAAGTTTCCATCTAGCACTGGAAGGAGAATCTTCTAGAACAATATTCTGCAGTGTGGTGAATTAAAAATGCCCACCACTTTGATGTTAGTGGAAATGGCCATTTCCTACAGGAATGTATTCATAATCATAGTTAACATTTATTGAGAACTTGTGCGTCATGAAGACTGCTGAGTCTTTGCATGCATTATTTTATTTCATCTTTATTGACCCTTGACCACTTAACATCACTTCTGATTGAAGCTCATAAAACTGATCCTTACTTAGTTCTCCAAGTAACTGTAACTTCTGTTCAAAGTCCTACAGCTGGCAAGTGGACAAGGGGAGATTTGAATGCAGAATCTCAAATGCTCCAAGCTGGATTCAAACCCCTAAGCTGTGAGAACCAGTCTGGAATGAGATATATATCTCAATCATAAATATATGATTGAGTAGTTAAACTCTGATTTAGTAGTTAAAGTCTGACTTGCTGGGGAAAGGAAAGAATGGAGAGGACACCGGGACTCAAAATGGATAGCATCTAGCTACAAATATTTCTACAACACGGTCACCTCTTTTATATAGAGGAGTTCCTAGGAAAAAGAACCAGACTTTAGGTCCAGTCCCATTCCTG
Source organism: Mustela lutreola (assembly GCF_030435805.1). Lineage (NCBI taxonomy): Eukaryota > Metazoa > Chordata > Mammalia > Carnivora > Mustelidae > Mustela > Mustela lutreola. Next base: position 78,509,053 of record NC_081297.1, on the reverse strand, counting down.
CAGTAGTCCATGATGGGGTAAAGGAGGCTATTGATAAAGCTGAGTAATTTACAGGGGATGTCACAAAGTTGCCCAGAGTCCTGGTCATGTGCACTGCTTCTGTTCTGCATGGACAGGGGACTGAGCAGCACATTTCTTTCAAGCATATAAGAGTTTCCAACCCTGGAAGGAAGCCAGAAATACCAGAATGATCAGGTTAACACATTGCCTATTTCTCCAGCTACTACATTGTGATGTGAGGGCAGGGTGCAGAAGATACTTGCACAAGATTGAAAGATTTTTCAGAGAACACCTTGTCATATTTTGTGCTCTGGGTCTGTGTGTTCAGATCTTCCCTTTACCACTTATTAAATGGACCTTGGGAAATTACTTACCTTCTATGAGTCTAAATTTTCTCATCTGTCTCATATTTTTTTTTACAGTTTATTTATTTATTTATTTATTTTTATGAACATATAATATATTTTTATCCCCCGGGGTAGAGGTCTGTGAATCGCCCCATTTACACACTTCACAGCACTCACCAAAGCACATACCCTCCCCAATGTCCATAATCCCACCCCCCCCTTCTCCCAACCCCCCTCCCCCCAACAACCCTCAGTTTGTTTTGTGAGATTAAGAGTCACTTATGGTTTGTCTCCCTGTCTCATATGTTTGATCATAATAATGACCACATCATAAGATTATTTTGAGGACTAAGTCACAATGTATAAAAAGCATTTAGTATAGAGGATATAGCACATAGTAAAGGGCCAATAAGTGGAGTTATTGAAATATTTATGTATCAGAGAAAAAAGTTATGAGCTGGCACAGTTTTTCATATTTTATAAGAAGATTACTAGTACTTTTTTTTTTTAATGCACAATGCCTCAAGAGGTTCGTTGAGTAGAAACTCGTTGGGTAGAAAAGGTGAATAGCATGGGCTGGATGAGCTAAAGTTAGAGCATATTTAAGATATTTAAGCATATTTAGAGCATATTTAAGATGTGCTCTCTGTGCTCCACTGTAAACACCTTCTGCACCTTCAAATATAAGCTTGCCAAAGCCAAGCCCTAATCCCCAAAACCATGACTATGATACATGGGGAAAAGAGGCTTTGCAGGTACAATTAATCATAAGAGTTGGGGCCAATATAATCACAAGGGTTCTAAGGAGAGGGAGGCATGTGTTAGAGTCAGAAAGAGAAGATAAAAGAATAGAAGGAGAAGTCAGAGGGAAAATGCTGCACTGCTTTCTTTGGAGACAGAGCAAGAGTCCATGGGCCAAGGAAAGCAGGCAACTTCTAGAATATGAGAAAGTCAAGGAAACGATTCTCCCCTAGAGCCTCCAAAAGGAATGAACAATTCCTCCAAAAGGAATCAGGGCAGATGCCTTGATTTTAACCCAATAAGACTGATTTTAGACTTTTGATGACTAGAAATGTCAGATAATAAATTCGAGTTATCTTAAGCCATTAAATCTGAAGTTATTTTGTTATAGCAGCAATAGGAAATTTACATAGTGAGTAAATTTTGAGTATTTGGGCAAGAGTGGGAAAGTGGAAAGAACAATGTGCCGTCTGTCTTCTGCCAGGCCCTATGGGAGGCACCTGAGTCCTCTAAAAGGAGTTATTAAAGGAAGCTGAAAGGGCTGCCATCATGAGGGAGATTGTGAAGGTTGAGGGAAGAAACAGCAATGCTTGAGGCTCTGGGTGAGAAACTATGACACAGAGCAGGGGATGTAGAGGGCTAGCCCTGCTTCTAGGTTAAGAGCTTCCTACTAGATTTGTTAGTGGCTATTCTGGGTACAACAGAGAAAACCTACAGAGTCCATGATGGGGGGTTAGTTGGTGGGGGGCATGGTGCCAGGAGAACCAGCAATGTCACTGATGGGATAGGACTTGTTTGGAGAAATAATGGACATTTCTGAAGACTCCTAGGAAGACCCGAGGGACACTAATGGAAGGATGAGTTCATGCATGAGGGAGGAAAGGCAGAAAGTTTGAACTATCATTTCTGTTACCTCATCTTTAGGGAGAAACTTGGGTAACTGAAGGGTCTTCACAGAGTTTTTAAGAATCCTGATACATATAGTCAAATTGTTTTCCAGAATTTATTAACACTGCTCCCAGGGGTGAATGTGAGGCCCTTGCTTAAACGTTCTAAAGGTGAAATGTACTGGTATACTAGCTAGGATGGCAGCATATACTAACTAGGCTGCTCATCTCTCGAACACAACTAGATATCTATCACATCATTGTTAATACCCCAGAAGTCAACCTGAAGACTGACAGAACAGACTCCAGAACTAAAGGGAGAGGAGAAACCATACTGGAGAAGGTAGGATGTGCAGAGATATGGTCTGGGGGAGAGGTGGATCATGGGTTCTACAGAGAGGAGGGAGCCCTGGTCACTAAGAAAGGTGCATGCCTGCATCAGGAGGAGGAATGCACTGGGGAGCACTTCCCCAAAGCCATTGGAGAGGTGGATTTTTGTAATTTCTTGCAACCACCAGGACTTGAAAACTAGAGTTTTAAAGGTCGGAGGGCTTGGTTGGGATAAAGCTTTGAGGACACTGCCCTGCTTTGCACTGCCCTCTCTCCTGCACAACCTAGAGAGAAGACAGGCAAAGAGCCCAGGGTCAGATGGAGGGAAAACAGCAATTTGGGGAACTCTCAGGATACACAGTGGGGAGATTATTCACTCTTCTTGTCGTGTCCCTGAGAGGCAGCGTTCAGGAGACGCATCCCTGGGACAAAGGAGCCTTAACCTTAACCTCCCTTACCCCTCAGCATACACACAGAGCTGCCTGCAGGAAGGCAGCTGAACCAAGAACCATTTGCCTAACTTGCTTATACCAAGTCCCACACCTCTGTGCTCTGGAGTGACTGCCCTTCTCAGTCAAGCTAGCTTTAGTCCCAGCGCAGTGAGACTCTCTCTCAGAAGACCAGGGTAGGCCCCTGCTTTCCTAAAACTTGGAGCTTTAAAGGTTAGCATGCTTGGGTGGGATGGAGCCTGGAGGGCACTGTGCTGCTCCCAGAGAGAAGGCAGGCAAACAGTCATCCGAAAAATGTCTGGGACACAGAGCAGGGAGATTATTTGCTCTTCTCAGAATGCTTCCCTGTGAAGCAGTGTGTGGAGACCCCCCTCTGGGGAAACGGGAGCTAGCTGGTGCCATTTCCCTCCTCCACCCTCAGCGTACCCACAGAACTATCTGCAGTAAGCAGCACAGTGCTGACACCAGCAGCTGATGTCATCAAGTGGTTACACTACTAACCTGCTTACACCAAGTCCCACACCCCTGCCCTCTGACAGTACTTTCCTGCTCAGTCGGGCTAGCCTTAGTCCCAGCCCAGTAGACCTTTTCCACAGAAGACCAGCAAAACCCCCTGCCCAACTATGTTTCCTGACCAGAGAGTTGTGCAGGGCTTCAGTTCTCATGCAGGTCTCATTTCACAAGCAGACCAGAGCACATCTACTTAAAACTACATTCTGGCCAAGGACCAAACATTGTTCACTGCAGACAAGGAAAACCTCTACAGATTACTGGCCTGAAAGACAGAGCAGCCAAAACACAGGAGCAGAGCTCGCACAGTACACTCCAAAGAGCCTGAAGTGCCAGGTCCTGGTCACTATATGATCTCTTCCTCATAAAGCCATTCTTCTCAGGAGCAGGAAACATAATGGGCTTTTCTAACACACAGAAGGAGACAGAAACTTAACAAAATGCTAATATGGAGGAATTCATTCCACATGAAAGTACAAGATAAAGCCATGGCCAGAGATCTAAGCTGAACAGATAAAAGTAACATGCCTGATGGAGAATTTAAAGCAACAGTCATAAGGATACTCACTGGGCTTGAGAAAAGAATGGAAGGCTGCAGGCAAGACCTTACTGCAAAGATGAAGAGTTAAAAAGCAATCAGTCAGAAATGGAAAGTACAGTAACTGAGAATCGAAACAGATTTTCTGCAATGAACACAAGGATGGAAGAAACAGAGGAATGAGTAAGTGATTTAGGAGATAAAAATGGAAAATAATGACACCAAACCAAAGAGAAAGAATAATTATGGAACACAAGAATGCACTTAAGGGAAATCAGTGACTCCATTAACATAATAACATGTATATTATAGGAGTCCAAAAGAAGGGCAAAAAAAGGGGGCAGAAAATATATTGAGGAAATAATAGCTGAAAACTTCCCTAAACTGGGGAAAGAAACAGAGGAGGCACACAGAACTCCCATCAAGTCAACAAAAGCAGGCTAACACCAAGATATATGGTAGTAAAATCTATAAAATAGAGATAAGGAAAAAATCATTAAAACAGCAAGGGAAAAGAAATCCCTAACTTATAAGGTTAGCTGCAGATCTCACCACGGAAACTTGGCAAGACAGAAGGGAGTGACATGATATATTCAAAGTGCTAAATGGGAAAAATCTGCAGCCAACAATATTCTATCCAACAAGGCTATCATTCAGGATAGGGGGCTATAAAGATTTTTCTAAGACAAACAAAAACTAAAGGAATTTGTGACCACTAGTCCAGCCCTCCAAGAAGTATTAAAGGAGATTCATTGAGTGGAAAGGAAAAGTGAAAAAGACAATAAAGGAACACAGAAAATCTCCAGAAACAATAACAAACAAGTAATAAAATGGCCATAAATACATATCTATCAATAATTACTCTGATTATAAATGGATTAAATGTTCCAATCAAAAGACAGTGTGTCAGAATGGATAAAAAAAAAACAAAACCCAACACCCATCTATATGTTGCCTACAAAGGACTTATTTTATTTTTTTGTTTTAAATATTTTATTTATTTATTTTTGAGAGAGAGAAAGATGGAATAAGCACACAAGTGGAGTGAGGGAGAGAAGAAGAGGGAGGGAAAGCAGATTCCCTGCAGATTGTGGAGCCTGACATGGGGTTCAATCTCACCACCCTGAAATGATGACCTGAGTGGACATCAAGAGTCAGATGCTCAACAGACTGGGCCACTTGTATGACCTAGAGAATCATTTAAAACTTAATTACACCTGCACATAGAAAGTGAGGGGATGGAGAAACATTTCTCATATGAATGGACATCAAAAGAAAGCTGGAGTAGCAATGCTTCTTTCAGACAAACTAGACTTTAAACCAAAGACTGTAGCAAGAGACAAAGAAGGGGAGGATATAATAATAAAAGGGGAGTCCAACAAGAAGATCTAACAATTGTAAATATTTATGTATCCAACATGGGAGTACCCAAATATATAAAACAACTAATAACAAACATAAAGGAACTAATTGATAACAATACAATAATAGTAGGAGACTTTCATACCCCACGTATATCAACGGACAAATCACCTAAGCAGAACAAGGAAACGATGGCTCTGAGGCACACAGTGGACCAGATGGACTTAACAGATATATTCAGAACATTTCATTATAAGGCAGCAGAATAACATTCTTTTCAAGTGCATGTGGGACATTCTCCAGAATAGATCATATATTAGGCCGCAAAACAGGTCACAACAAATTCAAGAACATCGAAGTCACACCATGAACTTTTTCTGACTAAAATGCCATGAAACTAGAAATCAACCACAAGAAAAAAATCTGCAAAGATCACAAATACATGGAGGTTAAATAACATGCTACTAAACAATGAATAATAATAAGAATAAATAAATAAATAAATAATATTTTTATTTATTTATTATTTTATTTCTTTTATGATAAATTAAATAATAAATAAATAAATAAAATGAAATATATAAAATATATATAATATATAAATAAATAAAATAAATTTAAAAATAAACAATATATTTATTTATTTATTTTAATTAATTTATAAATAAATAAATGAAGAAATTAAGAAATTATATGGAAACAAATGAAAATGAGAACACAATGGTCCAAAACTTTTGAGATACACTGAAAGTGGTCCTAGGAGGGAAGTATATAGCAATACAGGACTACTTAATGAAGAAGCTCCTTACACCTAAAGGAGATAGATAAAGATCCACAAATAAAGCCTAAAGACAGCAGAAGAAGGGAAATAATAAAGATTAGAGTGGAAATAAATAATACAGAAACTAAAAATACAATAAAACAGGTCAATGAAAGCAGGAGATTGTTTTTTGAAAAAATTGATAAACAATTAGCCAGACATATCCAAAAAAAAGGAGAAAGGACCCAAATGAGTAAAATCACAAATGAAAGAGGAGAAATAACATCTGATATGCAAAGAATTATGAAAGAATATTGTGAAAAACTATAGGCCAACAAATTGGAAAACCTGGAAGAAATAGATAAATTCTTAGAAACATATGAACTATGAAAACTGAAACAGGAAGAAATAGAAAATTTGAACGAGCTGATAACCAGCAAAGAAATTGAATCAGTGGTAAATAATCTCCCAATAAACAAAAGTCCATGACCAGACGGCTTCACAGGTGAAATCTACCAAACATTTAAGAAAGAGTTACTACCTATTCTTCTCAAACTATTCTAAAAAATTCATTCTATAAGGCCAACAATACCCTCATATGAAAACCAGATAAAGACTCCACTAAAAAAGAGAACTACAGGCTAATATCCTTGATAAATATGGATACAAAAGTTCTCTATAAAATACTAGCAAATAAAATCCAACAGTACATTAAAAGAATCATTTGCCACGAACAAGTGAGATTTATTCTCAGGTTGTGAGTGTGGTTCAATATTCACAAATCAATCAATGTGACACACTACATTAATAAAGAAAAGCATAAGAACCATGTGATCATTTCAATAGATGGAGAAAAAAAATTTGATAAAATGACAACATCCATTCATAATAAAAACCATCAACAAAATAGGTTTAGGGGGAATGTGCTTCAACATAATAAAGGCCATTTTCAAAAGACCCGCAGCTAATATCATCCTCAATGGGGAAAAATTAAGAGCTTTTCCTTAGGATCTAGACAGGGATGTCCACTCTCACCACTTTTATTCACAATAGTATTGGAAGTCCTAGCCACAACATTCAGACAACAAAAGAAATAAAACACATCCAAATCAGCAAGGAAGAAGTCAAACTTTCACTATTTGCAGATGACATGATACTCTATATAGAAAACCCAAAAGACTCCACCAAAAAACTGCTAGAACTGATACATGAATTTAATAAAGTTGCAGGATACAAAATCAATGTACAGAAATCAGTTGAATTTCTATACAACAATAATGAAGCAGCAGATAAAGAAATTAAGGAATCAGTGCCATTATAATTGTACCAAAAATAATAATATACCTAGGAATAAACCTAACCAAGAGGGGAAAGACTTGTACTCTGAAAACTATAAAACACTGATGAAAGAAATTGAAGATGACACAAAGAAATGGAAAGACATTCTATGTTGATAGATTGGAAAAACAAATACTTGAAAAATGTCTATACTGAGAATTATTAAAAACAGTTTTGTGTGTCATAATCATTCTCTAAAAAGTTAGTTAAAACCCCTATCCAAATCTAAAACATGGAGTTATTTAAATTTATATCCAAGCAATAAGCTCAATACCATGATTAATAAAAGCAATGAAATAACAAGTCACTTTTGAATTTCTTTTTTTTTCTTTGTTTTTTACAGACTTGTATTTTTATTTTTCAAGTTTTTAAGGGAATTTTATCTTTAAAAAATTTTTTTTAAATTTCTTTTCAGGTTTACAGTATTTTTAATAATTCTCAGAAAATCTGAATGTAAGACCTTTTAATTATTTTTATGATAATACCTACTAAAAACACAAATGGATTAACAATTGTGTTAACAATCACTATCAGCCAACCTACTAGAAATCTTAAAATAATTGTTACCATAACATTTCTTTTTTAAAAATTTAGAACATAATTATCTCTAAGTTATTTTCAAGACAAGTCTCTTTCAATTAACTTTGTTCAAATTTATAAATAGAATTATTTTTTAAAAGAAGAAATTTAATTGAGGACATGGTAAAGAAAAAAATAAAAAATAAACATTTTGAACTTCAAAAAAAAAAGGTCGATACTATCTATACCTAAAGCAATCTACACATTTAATGCAATCCATATCAAAATAAGCCCAGCATTTTTCACAGAGTTAAAACAAGCAATTCTAAAACTTGTATGGAACCACAGAGGATCTTGAATACTCAAAGCAATCTTGAAAAAGAAAAGCAAAGTGGAAGACATCACAATTCCAGGCTTCAAGTTACACTACAAAGCTGTAATAATCAAAACAGCATGATACTAGACAAAGGTAAGTAGGACAGAAGAGAAAACCCAGGAATGAACCCACAATTATATGATCAATTAATCTTCAACAAAGCAGGAAAGAATATCCAATGGGAAAAAGACAGTCTTTTCTAACAAATAGTTTTGGGAAAACAAGATAACAACATGCAAAAGAATGGAAGTGAACCATTATCTTTCACCATGCACAAAAACAAACTCAAAATGGATTAAAGACCAAAATGTGAGATCTGAAACCATAAAAGTCCTTGAAGAAATCACAGGCAGTAATTTCTCTAAGACCAGCCATAGCAAATTTTTTCTAGATAGGTCTTCTGAGGCAAGGGAAACAAAAGCAAAATAAACTATTTGGACTACATCAAAACAGAAAGCTTCCACACAGCAAAGGAAACAATCAACAGACCTAAAAAAGCAATCTACAGAATGGGAGAAGATATTTTCAAATGGCCTACCCAATAAAGGATCAGTATCCAAAATATATAAAGACCTTATAAAACTCAATACTCCCAAAATGAATAATCCAGTTAAAAAATATGCAGAAGACATAAATAGACATTTTTCCAAAGAAGACATCCAGATGAACAAACACATAACGAGATGCTCAACATCACTCATCATTAGGGAAATGCAAATAAAAACTACAGTGAAATATTACCTCACACCTGTCAGAATGGCTAAAATTAACAACCCAAGAAACAAAGTGTGTTGGTGAGGATAGAAAAAAGGGGAGCCCTCTTGCATTGTTGGTGAGAATGCAAACCGGTGCAGCCACTCTGGAAAACAGTATGGAGGTTCTTCAAAACCTTAAAAATAGAACTACTGTATGATGCAGCTATTGCATTACTAGGTATTTACTGAAAGAATACAAAAATATTAATTCAAAGGGATATATGCACCCCAATGTTCGTAGCAGCGTTATCTATAGTAGCCAAATGATAGAAACCGCCCAAGTGTCCACATGGGTGCTTGTAGTGTCTATATTTGTTTGTTTGTTTTATGTGGTTATATTAATCTAGGAACTCCTTTTTTCTACTCTCCCTGTTACTTACAAGTGTTCTGTCACCTGCACCATGAAGTGGGCCTTCTTATCTGTGAAATCAAACAGTTCTATGTTACCTAGTTGGCTTGAGAAACAGATGAGAACAGGAGAATGACACTGAAATTCTCCTTTTTCAAAGATTTAATTCCTTTCTCCTTTTGATAAGGATGCGGCGTGGGGTGTGTGTGTGCAGAATATACAGAATATACAAGGACTACCTCTTTCACTTTTATGGTTTTGGCCATAATATATTTATATAGTCATCCATCTCTTCACCAACAAACATTTATTGAGGGCCTATTCTGAGTAAAATAAATTTTCTGGGTTACATAAATTATGTATGGGTTACATAAATTAAACACACACACAGACACACACACACACACACACCTCCAACTGTAAAGAAATTTGACATTTCATGGAGGAGAACCTATATGTAAATTATTAAATATGACATATGGAGAATAAAATGGATAATGTATACTGTCCTCAATCTTCATACATTTTCATGCATTTACTTTTCACACATGATGTATTGGCATTTCCTTTCACTAACACTTATATTATACTAGGAAAATGTGTTTGAGTTTCTAACAGCTGACAAAAAATGAAATCTTAAAACATAGCCATTTTAACTCAGTATTCATATCTTCAAACATAAAGAGAAATGACAAGTTTCCATAAAATTGATCTGAAATGCATTAGAAAGTCCAGAAAATGGGGAAAATGGAGAGCTTTACAGTGCACTTTTTAAAAAAAAGTAATCTCTGTAGCCAACATGGGTCTTGAACTTAAAACCACAAGATCAGGAGTTTCATGCTCTACGGACAGAGCCAGCCACTTGCCCTTTACAGTATCCTCTTAATGACCTATATTGTCAGTAGACGAGCAAAACACCAGCTAAGCCTGAAGACTTTGAAAGCAGAAAGGATCAGAGTGGGGAATTGGGGAGATGCTGTTCAAGGACACAAACTTATAAACAGAATATGAGTAAATTCTGGAGATATAGTGCCCAGCTTAGTGATTACAGTCAACAACACTGCATTATATTCTTAAATTTTTAAGAGATGAGATCTTAAATATTCTCACCACAAAAAAAGAAGTGATGATTATGTAACATCTTGGAGGCATTAGATAAAGCTACAGTGAGAGTCATATTGCAATATATAAATGTATCAAGTCAACATGTACATTATATACCTTAAGCTCACACAATATTATATGTCAGTTATAGTTCAATTAAAGATAAATAAATAAACTGATAAGGCTTCACCAAGTTTCCAGTGTGTCCAGGGAGGAAGCACAGAAATGACAAAGAGAAAGATTGTATGTGTCAGATGTAGCCAGGCTCGTAGCCCATCGTTCTCCTAGTCATGACCAGGGGACACAGTTGTGACCTACACAGAGATGCAACTAAAGACCAGACTGAAATGAAAATTGTGGCAGAAGCTAATAAAATATATTGACAGTGACAAGGAAGACCAAATGCTTCACCCTTATTTTGACATTACATAAGCCTCCCAGAATGTTGACATTATCCCAAGGATGGAGGAGGCCATGCAATTGACTGAGACTTTCTTCTTTATACCCTGTGGCTGCAGAAGATAGTACGTGAGCAGCTGTGAAAACATGCATGATGGAACTAGTATAAGAAAATTCCCTTGAACTGAATCTGAGTTCTTCCTCTTGAAGAGCAGCACAAGGTTATAGCACCTGAAAGAATTACATCTAAACTTCAGAGGAAAGGGGTGATCTTAACATTCAAGCAAGCTTACTCATCTATCAGCTATACTAGTTTTTTAATGGATTCATTTGGATTTTCTAAATGCAAGGTTCTGTCATCTGCTAACAGTTTTACTACTCCCTTTCCAATCTGGATGGCTTTTTTTTCCTTACTTGCCTAATTGCCCTCACTAGAACCTCCAGGTGGACCAGAAGTGGTGACAGTGGACATTCTTGTCTGATTTCAGTGGGAAAACTCTCACTCTTTCATCATGAAGTATGCTATTAGCTGCTTCTTTTTTATAGATGTCCTTTATTTATCAGATATAAAAATCCTTTTCTATTCCTAGTTTGCAGAGTGTTTTTATCATAAAAGGGTGCTAGATTTTCTTCAAACATCTTTTCTGCATCCATTGAAATGATCATGTGCTTTTTTTGGATCTTTTATACTATTAATATAGTATGTTACATTGATTGAATTTGGGGGATGTCAAACCAACCTTGCATATCTGAGATAAATCCCACAGATTGCGGTATACATTTTTATTATTCTTTTTATGTTGTTAGATTTGGTGTCCTAATTATAGTAGGTTGAATAATAGCCTTCCAAAAGATATACATGTCATAATTTCTGGATGAAACCTATGATTGTTACCTTACAGGACAAAGACTTTTCTTGTAATTAAGTTGAGGATCTTGAGATGGAAAGATTATCCTGGATTAGCTACATGTGCTCTACATATAATCACAAGTGTCCTTAAAAGAGGATTGCAGAAGGAAATTAAAGATGGAATAGGAGAACGCACTGTGAGTGACCACGGAGAAAGAGATTGGAGTGATATGGCCACCTTACTTGTCCTCCAGAACCCTGGAAGAATAAATCACTGTTGTTTTAAATCACTAAGTTTGTGGTATTTGTTATAGCAACCTCGGGAAACTAATGTGCTAGCATTTTGTTTATATTCATAAGGTATGTTGGTCTCTAGTTTTCTCGGTCTGGTTATGGTTTCAGAGTCATGTTGGTGACATACAGTGGTTTGGGAAGTGTTCCTCTTTCCTAATTTTTTTTGAAGTGCTTTTGCAGAACTGGTATAAATTTGGTAGAATTTACCAGTGAAACCACCTGGGCCTTGTCTTGTATTGTGCAAACTTTCTCTTTAAATTCCAGTTAATTAATATACAGTGTGATGTTAGTTTCAGGAGTATTGTGATTCTACACTTCCGTACATCACGTGGGGCTCATCACAACAGCACACTCCCTCATCCCCATCACCTATTTAACCCATTTCCCCACCCACCTCCCCTTTGGTAACCATCAGTTGGCTCTCTAGAGTTAAGAGTCTGTTTATTCATTTTTCACTTCATTTTGTACACTCCCCTTATTTTTATCTTCTATGTCCTGAGCTGTATATTTAGCAGTACCTATTTTCTCTTGTGCTTCTTCCCAACTCATTTTTGTTTCTGTGCATGATTTTACGTTTTCTCTTCTTTTCTGATTTCTCCCAGCTTGTGTTCTATTGCTTTCTATTTCCTCACCAAATCTTTGTTTGAGATGTTCGATCTCTGCTTCTTATTCTTGTGTTGTAGAGGCAATTGCTTACCTAAGATTTGCTCATTTATATTAAATACCTAGTGGTAATTTTTTACTTAGTATTTGATAACATTATTCTAGTGTCCTTAACTTGTTGGTTGATTTTCCTGTCCATTTCTTCTTCTCCTTCCTCTCCCCCTTCTAGTATCTTTATGTGACTCCTAAGAACATTTCCTTTTTAAAATTCATCAGTGAAATGGAGAATTTCCCCAGTTACTTGCAGGAATGGTAGGGAGGTGGAGACGACTAAGGTTTTGTGGCAGAATAGCTGGATAGGAAACCACAGATTTGTTTATTTATTTGTTTAACAGTGGAAAATCTCTCTTCCACTGCTACAGAGACAGATTGCTTCGTTAAAAACTGTACCTTTGTGTGATTCCACATTTGGTGATGCCTGCCCCAATATTTGGAACCAAGCTGAATTCCTACAGTTAATGCATATTCCTTCTGGTTATTGTTGCAAACTCGGGATATAAGGTTCTGTACCTCGGGATATGCACCTCTGTTTGGGGAAATGTACTTTTATTTGGAATCTTTTGAGCTCTATAGCTGCAACGTTTGCTCCAGCCCCCTCTGGTTCTTTGTGAGCATTTGCCTACTTGATGAATCCTTATTGCTTTTGAAAGCTCTTTCACCTATTTTATGGTTTGGAGTTTTAACTGTCTTCTAGTTTCGCCAAAAACAACTTCAGTGTTTTTGTTTCTTTTTTCCCTCATTGGCTTTGGAGGATTTCCAGGAAGGGAAAGCAGAAATGCCAATTTTATGCCACTGTTTTGAAACAAGTTATTTCTATCTTAAATTTAGACATTCCTTATCCTTCTTCCCCTCCCCCTTTTACATTCTTCCTCTTTATAGTTCATCTGTGCTCACAGTTTCATCTCAGTGAGTTACTATCAAATTGTCATCTTTATCTCTGGCTTCTCTTCTTTTGATTATTCTCTCCTCTGCCTATTGTCAACTTCACATGGATATTCCTAAGAAGCCCTTAATTACTGCCCTTTACACATTTATGTTCCTGATCTTGGTCAGTGGTATCACAGTTCTCTTGGGTCATCTAGCTGAAAAACCTAGAAGTATATTTGTGCTTCTTTTTGTCATTCTATATTCAAATTTTCTCCTACCTCATTGTTTCCTTTTTGTTTCCACTGTTATGCTAGTCTGGACCCCACACCTGGTTAATGCAGACTATTATTCCTGGATGTCTTATCTAATGCCAATTCAACTACTCAGTGGATCAGAGTTAAATTCCTTAAATACACCTCATTACGTTATTCCTTTCCTCAAAAACCTCCATGGCTTCACTGACACACGTAATAATCTCTTTGACCTTCCATATATTGGCATCCTGACTCTCTAACCATGTAAAATTATTTGTTTCTTAAAAATACTCTTCTTTCCCTTATTACATAACATTGTTTATCTTTTATCCTTTACCTGGTAGGTCTATTTCTTCATCCTCATTTGTTGATGTCTTGGCTGGCTTTCAAGGTTCTGCTTAATGAGGCCCTTTCAAAATATCCATTTTCATTTGATCTTTCCTTTCTCTACACTCTTAAGATTCTTCTATTTTAAAAATTTTTGCATGTATCAGTGCATGTCATACACGTGTTTGCTTCCCCATTACTCTGTCTGTTCACAAAATTGCCCCGTTACTCTGTCTGTGCCTCTTTCACCTTATATTATGCACATCACATAATACAATACTTACGTAATGAATGCATTCCTTGATTTAAATTTAAATGTTATGCTAACAGATATTTGTATCATATCCTAATGAATACAATACATATTTTAATATATTATATATAACATGCTATATATTATATACTATATAAGGTAGTAATATATACTACATATACTATAGTATATATAATAGTATGTATTTTAGATATATATTTTTTCCTTTCTTCTTGGATTCTACTTTATTTGGGAAAACTCAAAAATTAACAGCCAATTCACTTCTGCTCACCTCCTCTTTCTGAGAAGGCAGTTGACCAGAAACAAAAAGGCTGTTGTTTGGGGACCTTCCACCATCTCCAGGTTTTATACTCAGGCAATCCATTGCCTAGTGGTCAGGCCTCCAAACCCAAAGCTCTCAGAAGAAATAGAAGAAACAAAAAGAAAGCTCTCACCTTGAGGCAATGAAACTCTCTCAATCCTCTTTCACACACCCCAACCTTAAAAAAAAGGTAGTAGAAGACAAAGCCTGAGTGTGAGAGATAGACAGACAGATGGACAGACCCATACACATAAATTTCTTTCAGCCAAATCGCTGCAAAATCCCTCCCTGGAAGGAAGAGAGTTGGCAACACCAGTCAAGGTTTGGTGGTTCAAGTTGATGTTTGGAATCATGTGAAACTGATAAAAATTAAGGGGGAAAAACATTTTACCATCAGTTCATTTCCAGGTCTCCAGTGGACTTATTTTTGTTCTAAGAAATCTCCATTTCCTAAAGAAGTAGACTGTGGCATCTGGGGAAGCTGGCTTAGGGAAAGGTTTCCCATGATAGGGAAGACAATGGTGGGAAATGGAGAAGCAGGGCAGGAGGGCAAAACTTTTGGGGAAAGTGTAGGAAAGGGGATTCCCTCCCTTGGATATTTATAAATAAATAATGATACATAATGTATGATAAATTTATAAATATTCTTTATCATATTATATTATATAACATGTATTTAAAAGTCTTTTTTTTTTTAAAGATTTTTTATTTATTTGACAGATAGAGATCACAAGTAGGCAGAGAGGCAGGCAGAGAGAGAGAGAGAGGAGGAAGCAGGCTCCCTGCTGAGCAGAGAGTCCGATGCGGGGCTCAATCCCAGGACCCCAGGACCCCAGGATCATGACCTGAGCCAAAGGCAGAGGCTTTAACCACTGAGCCACCCAGGCACTGTAAAGGTCTTTTTAGAGAGACTGTGGATTCTGAGAAACAAACTGAGGGTTTTGGAGGGGGAGAGGTGGGGAGTTGGTGAGACTGGTGTTGGGTATTATGGAGGGCATATATTGCATGGAGCACTGGGTGTGGTGCATAAACAATGAATTTTGGAACACTGAAAAAAAAAAAGAAAAGAAAAGGTCTTTTTAAAATTTTGATATACTAATACAATATCTTTAATATTCCTTTAAATTTCATTTTGCTATAATTTTTTGAAAAGCTCCTGAATCTACCTTTCTGAATGTTTGAAAAATTTGCATGGTGGGGTATATTTTTCCTGGTAACCAGGTTATAAGGAGATTTAACACTTTTTAGCTTGTTATGATGTTTACTGTCCTTTCTCTACAACATATGACTACTTAATAGGTATTCTTTCCTTTATTTCTCAAAGTTCCAATAGCACAAGATTTTTGTAGATGTCCTGAGTTTCATTGCCAATTTGGGATTATAGAAAGTTGTTAGAGTGCCCAACACAAGAAGGTCCCAGCCACCCCTTCCATATGGAAGTTACCATTGGACAACGTCCTTAGGATTTTGCTTACTGATTTCTTGTTCATCGATTCCTCCCAGACCCCAGCTATTTTGCAAGATGTTTCCACAATTCCATAACTCCCCAAGTAGGTATCTATTTTACCTGCCGGGAGAAGCTTCAAAATTCTTGTTGCCTTATGTATCAGGATGCTTTTGGTAAGTGTAGAAAATCCTATTCAAAGTGGCTTAAGTCATTAAAATGTTTATTACCTCATACATCAAGTCCCAAGGTATGGAGGCCCTAGAGGTAGCTAAAGGTTCAATGATGCCATGAAATACCAGGTTCTTTCTAGTTCAGTTTTCTTCTCTGCAATTCTTAGTATATTGTCTTTTTTCTCAGACTACCTCTCTTCATAAAATATCTGCGGCAGGTCTAGGCATCAAAACTGAGTACCACATTCAGAAGTACAGAAAGATTGTCTCATCCGGTTTCTTGTTTTTAAGGAAAGAGAAACCTTTCCCAGAAGCCTCCACTCAGAACTCCATCACATATCCATAGGCAGTACCACTCCTCATCCATCACTGACTTAGATGGGCAAGTTTTAGTCCTGAGTTAGGGATATGCCCACATTTGTGCTGAGTCTCAAATAGGGTTTTGTTAGCATGAAAGAAGGTGGGAATTAAATTTGTGTAGGCAGTCAACAGTGCTTGCATACTTTATTATACATTATAATTTAACACTTTTTGTTGCTCTTTAAACTTTTTCTGCCCAAAAATGTTAATGAGGAAAACTTGTCTTTTTAATCACACCGTATCTTGAGGTTTCTTCTCTAAAAAGAAGTGCTAATTTTTGTTTGCTTATTTTGTTTTGTAAGGAATTCTGCTTTCTTAGGTTCATCTGCTCAAACTACAGCAATTAGCTATTACATAATATTTTTTCTTCCTCTTATAATTTTTTTTTAAAGATTTTATTTATTCATTTGACAGACAGAGATCACAAGTAGGCAGAGAGGCAGGCAGAGAGAGAGGAGGAAGCAGGCTCCCCGCCGAGCAGAGAGCCTGATGCGGGGCTCGATCCCAGGATCCTGGGATCACGACCTGAGCCGAAGGCAGAGGCTTCAACCCACTGAGCCACCCAGGCGCCCCTCCTCTTATAATTTTTAAATTCTTTATCTCTTGAATTCTCAAAGATGTTAGTGAGGGACATAGCTAAGTTTTTAAAATTACCTTTTTTTATTGGCTAATTTCCTCATCCTTGCTGTAAGAATCAAAAAGAGAACTGTGTCAACTGAATATTTATTTTTGGCTTTATCAACTTAACATCAAGTCAACACTTTGCTCTGGCTCTTAACCTGGTATTGATAATTTGGTCAAGTCTGTTAAAGTATTGGAGTGAAAAGTTTCCTCTTGTGTTTGGGTATATATAAAATAACTTTTGTTCCAAAGTTTTAAGGCCCTACAAAACTGATGAAGCACAGAAAACCACTGAATTATTTGAAGAAGTTTTTTCAGCCTGGTTTACTTAATCTTGACTTACTTAGGTCCAAGATAATGAAACATCCTCTTTAACTGAATGTGCAAAAAATGAATACTACTAACTTTAACAATTGCTCATACCAGAAAAATACATCAAATGTCTATTTTTAAATGTCACTATATTTTAGTATTATATTAGTGTTTTCAAAATCTATTTTGTGTGTCTTTATAAAATACCAGGATAAAGGTCAAAACTCCAAAGACTGGGGTTTAACAACCATGTCTGTATATTTCCTTCTTTTTATGGTATATAATCTCAAGATCTTCAATATCATAAAATTCTCATGTCATTGGCTATGACAATTTTATGGGATACAATATAAAAAGTAAACTGAACAAAACTGATATTCATAAGATTATAACTTGGAGGAATATAGAATTTATCCTGTAGCCAGATGATACCTTTCTTATAAATCCTGCCAAAAATATGTGTGAATTATTTAATTATCAAATATAAGAAAAGACAACCAAATTAGGAGTCTTGTTTGTTTAAGTTTTAAATAGAAACCAATTCAATTCAACGTGCATTTACTGAGAATGTACATACCATTCTGTAAATGATTTATAGAATAATTGAAATGTTGACAGATGAGATGACCTTTGATTTCCTTACAAATGCAGAGTGCTTAAAGCACAGAGGAAAGTAAACAAAACAGTAAAACAATGACCTTCTACTATTATGAAGACACAGAGCCTTATATCCTAGTGGAGTCTATAAATTAAGCTTATAAAATGAATAAAATATTTTGTGTTGATTCCACAGGAAGTTAAAATAAGATGATTTTTATTCATACAACTAAAACCCAATCTGACTTTTCATTCTTTTCATTTTATTTATTAGAATTCTTTTTCTTATTTGTGATTTATAATTATGTAGTTGAGGCTACTAAGCAAGGTATATTTAAAGGAAGCCTTGCTCCCATCCTTGTTTCCTATGCTCTAATCTCCTCTTTCTTTTATAGGGTAATGCTTTTAATTTTTTTTATTCATCTATTTAAAAAATAACACACACACATATATATACATATCATTATGTTATTATACATAACATGATAATATATAATAACCTCTCTCTTTCCCTAGAAGAAGGATAAATTATACACAATTTTTTCTACTTTACCTTTTTGATTTAACAATATCCTAGAGACAGGTCTATAGTAAATATAATATGTTAAACAAAATGATTGGGGGAAAAATTTGGATTACATTCCAAATAAGATTGAAATCACTTACAAAACTTTTTGAAAAATGCCAGTGGTCGACAAATGTTACTTCCTACAAAACAGCTGTTTGTTAAAAAACCATATTGATAATTGTTTGGTAATCAGAAAGTAATGTTTTAAGCATTTACATACTGATATAATAGTTTGTCGCATACATGTATGCATATATGCATACATATATATGCTTCAGTGAGTTTTGTTACATTTTATAAAATTGACTTTTGGGTTGATATGGAACATGTTAGTTATAATTTTTCCTCATTGAAATAATGGGATGTATTCTCCTAGTAAGTATTATTATACACAATGTCTGATTTCCAGGAAGAGATTACTGATAATAATAAGAAGATAACCTATACTTTATTTCTCTCTCCCAGTTTGTCAAGATATTATGATTTTACTAGCAAACAGTAGATGGCACTATAAGTATACACTCATTAGAAGCCAAATTAATTTCTAATGAACTCCAACATGTAATTTATATTATTTAACAGTTGATGTTCTTGTGCCTAATATTGCTCAAAAAGGAATGGACTATTGTCTGAGGTGTGGAAATATATTTCTGACGTATTCAAAATTTCTATTCAATTTTATTTGAAATACTATTAGTTGTAATTACTAATGGTTTTTATATTAATAAAGATGATGGTACTGATACAAAGTCTACACTTGGACATTTTAATTCAGCATGGCGAGTAATTGTGATGGGTTAATCATTTCAGTGTTAGAATATCTAAAACACAAACTGCATGTATTCCTTAACCACAAATGAATAGACTATCCATCTTCCATTTTTAAAAGATTTTGATATTTTTAAAAAAAGGTCAAAGAAGTCTCAATGCCAAAATCAAAACTTTGTTGGTCTCCCTTAACCTATAATTATGATTTTTTTTCTCTCACTTTCAATTTGTTATGGTGTTTTTGAAAAGTTACCAATGACCTTTATGTTGTTAAGTTCAACTTTTATTCTTTGGCCTCATTTTGTTTGACCTGTCAGTGGCATTTCACACTCCTGATCATTCTTTTTTTTCTGAGAACATCTTCTTTTCTTGGCTTTTAGGATACCACGTTCTCCCGGTTTTCCTTTCACCCCACTGGCTGCTGTTTCTGTCTTAGCATTTCCCACTATCCCTCATTTTCTTATCTTTTAATTTTGGAGAACCCCAATATTGGTTAAATTCCTTTTCTTATCTACATTCACTTCCTTACTGATATCATCCAGGTTTGCTGTTTTGGATATAAGTAAAATGTCTAAGTTTTAGGTGAAGTCCCAAAGAGTCAATTGTATAAAAGGAATTGCTGCATTATTTTTAGGATAGCTGGATGTAGAAGAATAGTGATTGCTAATCTAGTTGTATTTAAATCCTATAAAATCATGGGATGCGTTGTGGGTTTGGTGTACTATCTGAGTACAGGGGCCATCTCTGTGATGACAATGTTCAAATTTTATTTCTAGCCTAGACCTACTCTTTGAATTCCAGACATATATTCAACTGTTTATCTGCTGATTCTATGGATATCTAATAAAAATCTCAAGTGTGCCCAAATTATCTTCCCATCTCCCAGACTCCTATGCTGTGATCTTATTTATCTCAGTTGATGACAACTCTGAATCCTTTCAGTTGCTGAACATTGTCTTACTCCTCTATTTCCAACCTGTCATGAAGTCTGTTGGCTCCTCTAACTTCAATCCAGCTCTCACCACTTCCGCTGTTAACACGCTGGTCCCATAGATGATCGTCTCTCACTTGAATTATGGCAATAGCCTTCCAACCCATATGTCAGCCTCCATTCTGACTGCCTTACATTTGACATTCACCAGAGCAGCCAGAGGGGTCTTGTCAAAATATAAGTCACTTTGTGTTACTCTGCCTCTCAAAACTCTGCTGCAGCTCCACATTTCATTCAGAATAGAATCCAAGTGCTTACAAATGAGCTGTGAGGTCAGATAAGACCTGGTCCTCAACACTTGAGTTCTTCTCTTCCTGCCCTTCCTCTCTGTCACTGCATGCCAGCCATCCTGGCCTCCTTGCTTCTCCCCAAACTCAGTAGGGGCAATCCTACCTCAGGGCCCATGCACTGCCCTTCCCTTGTCCTGAAAGTCTCTCCTCTTAGTATTTACTTTGCTCTTTCACCTCCTTGCTTTCTTGATTTGACTGAGGAGTACACAGAGGGTCCTGTTTACAATTTCAAACTTTATCGCTGCCCCAGAATCCCATTTCTCTTACCCTATTAGCTTTTTCCAAAGCTCGTGTCACCTTTGCCATAATATTTATTAGGTTATTTATTTGCTGCACTAAAATATAAGCTTCACATAAGCAGAGGTTATTGTCTTTGTGGATCACTTCTCTATCAGTGCCTAGAGCATGCCTGGCATGTTGTAGGTAACCAATAAATATTTGTTAAATGATGAGTGGACAAGGAGCAAGTGGGAAGATAGTACACTGTAACCCTTTCTGTATTTTGGGTCCCTAACTATCACTTAGCTTTCATGAAGCAACTATCACATATTTTGAAGGATGATTCTCTGTTATAATAGGTTTTATTTTTCTTCTAAATCTGTTTGAACCAATGGTGGACTCATGAGAACGAAATTCCAAAATAATTGGCAATGGTCTGGTTAAAAACATAATATGCACAACTTAAGATATAATAAGTAGGTGCCTAATATTGGAGGAATGTTTACTACCCAGGTTGCGTAGTAAGGAAGGACATTGATGTTAATCGGGTCGCTGACATACATATAACACCATAGGCCTTTCACTTAGCTATTATCATTGACTCTTTGCAACTGTGCGATGTTTGTGTTGTCCTAATTTTGTTGACTTGGAAGTTTCTGCTCAGGAAGATAAAATTATTTAACCAGCATCACATATTAGCTGGTAACACAGCTAGGGTTCAAACCCAGCTTTGGTTCCTAAGCTCACAGTCTTTTGTGACACTCACTCCCCAGGCTTCCTTCTTTTCTTAAGGGCAAATGTATTTAAATATGTATTACACCAAGACTGGGTATGTGAAAAAAAATCAGACAGTCTAGAGATTCTTGAATATTTACAGCCCTGGGCTTGCCTCCAATTCCAACCTACTTCCGGGATAAATTTTATCTTATCTTTATTCATTTATTTATTTTTTAAGGCTTTTTTGAAGATGTATTTATTTATTTGAGAGAAAGAGAGAGAGAAAGAGCAAATGCATGAGGGGGAGGGACAGAGGAGAAGGCAGAGGGAATCTCAAGCTGACCCTGTGCTGAGTGTGGAGCCTGATACAGGGCTGGATCCCATAACCTTGGGATCATGACCTGAGAAGAAACCAAGAGTCGGATGCTTAACTGACTGAGCCACCCAGGTGCCCTGGCCTTATTTGATTTTAATTGAGGGAATAAAAAAAAAAAAAGATCAACATGAAACATTGGTATTATGTTTCTTTACATATACCCGAGATCTGGATAAGTGGAGGTAGAATATCTCAAGACATGTTATTTGTTGAACCCTTTACTCCTTTTATAAAGAACAAAGCAGTTCAGTCTCTACAATAGAATTATCCTGACAAGGATACAGTCAGCCTGGTTACTTTGACAACTCTAATAGCCAATCTAGGTTTTGTTTTGATCCCTGTAAAAAATTAACCTATCTCCTGACCTAAATTCAGATGGGAAAATAATCATGGAATGAAATACTTCTGTCTGAAGCAGATTCTTCTTCTGGTGCCAGCTCTGGCTGATAACCACTCCAAGGACAAATCACAAACAAGCTACATGCAAAGACTGTATGCTGTTTTGAAGCAAAACGAAGTTGTCCAGCTCATGCATTCGCTCTCCACACCCATCTCTCTGGAGATGGCTGCTGATCAGACAGAGCTCATCGTCCTCTCCACACCCGTTCTATAGCCACACCATCAGGAAAAGTGCTCTTCTTCTGGCCCTAGATGATAGCTCAGAGTCACAGAAAGTTCTTTCCTCTCTCATGCCCCGGTGTTAGTAGAGTGACTTTTTAGGCCTGGGGATGTTTCACATCACTTTTATTTTGGGATCTCATGTCTTGAGACAGCTGGTGAGTGTTAATGACCAGGCCACAGTGCTCAGGTCTGCACGTCCACTGTCCCCATTTCAGAACAAGGGAAACATCCTGGGATGTGGTTCTCACAACACAAAGAAGACACTAAAGCCTTGGGACGATCCTCAGTGGGAGAGGAGCTATTTTTCAGTTTGGCTTGGGACCAAGTACTAAAAAATGTGAAACCATTGATTACATATTACTCTTTTCGGCCAAAAAGTCAAAATTACACAAACACACAAGGAAAACTTACTATATTTTTCCCACATTCTTTCTTTTCCCTAGATATATTGTTTAACATTTGAACAGTTGTACAAGAGATCCCATGGGAATGATACTTCCCACATGAGCAGCTTCCTCGCTGAGATTCAATTCAATTCTCTGGCTGCTGAGGAGCCAATTTAAGTCTATCTGATTTAACCCTACAAGTCCTTATATGCTATTATGTGTGAGAAGGGAAAGAAAAGCACGATAAACCCAGATCCCTATGAGCTAAAAAAGACTGTCCTGTGTGGTATTTGGCTTACCATTATCTTCATGTCATATTTGCCTGTGCCAACACAAAGTCCCGGTGTCACAAGAGAAAGGATAATGATATAGACTGACATATATACTGTGGTGCATTTCAGATCAGCTGCCACGTGTTAAGATCCATATCCTAGGAGCTAAGCTAGTTGTGGAAGATTCAAAGGTGAATTACATCCAGTCTTTGCCATGAGCTTTATCACCAAAGCAGAAAAAATGGGCAAGAATTGAAACGTACTTCACAAACCAAAAGCAAGAATCATACCTAGAGGAGGTAGATTTGATCAATTACCTTACAGTCACTTTCAATGCATGATGCTATCCCTCTGGGTCACTGAATTAGAATTTGAAATTTGAAATTAGAATTTGAAATGAATTAGAAATTTTAACTAATGAACTAGCTAGATAACGAACTATTCAAAGCAAACTGATATTTTACCTAATTTACCTATCTTTAGGAAATAATTTATATTATCATGCAACTCTATTATACTCCTATGAAACTCAAGATTATGTCTTCTAAAAAGTTTGAAGTGCAAATAAAATTGGAAGGGTTCAGAGAAGCATTCTGTTTCTTTGATAAATGTCATTATTGTTATTTTAGTCATTATACTATCAGAGACCCCATAGGGTTCCACAGCCCTCATATCTCAAAGATTGAGAAAGACCTCATTCTTTTTATGCTATGGGGATTTGCTCTACTGCACATAAAATTCTGATAGCTATCTTGTGAGCTACAGACTTCAACCTACAACAAAGCCCATAGAGCAATTTATGCTAGGTTCTACATTGAGTGTTTGCCCATATATCATCTTATTGACTCTTGGAAGTAACTCTCTAAAGAAGCCGGTATTATTTCTGTTATTCAGAGGAAGAAATTAATTGAGTTAACTGACTTGCCCAAGGTTAGTCAGCAATTAAGTCATTATAGTGGGATTCAGAGCCAAGGTGTGAACAGTGGTCAAAAATAATAAGATATGATTTGTTAATAAAAAGCATTATTTGTTAATAAAAAGCATTTATATGTAATTGTTAAATGAAAATATATTTGCAGTTCCCAGAGTGGCTTTGAATTTAGCAAAGCTTTAATCCCACTTGAAAGAACAGGATTATATCAATGTACTAATTAAGGTCAAATACTTATCTCAAACAAAAAAATGATTTGGAGAAGGCTGGAAAGTTAAGAAAAATTAGTGTTTTATTTTTTAATTCTTCTTTTTCTAGGACATCAATGCTTTCCTGTTGACATAATTTCTGCCAAGACATTTAAAAGTGTTCTGTATCTAGAATATATATGCTCTGTAGGACAGACAGAAAGGGTATAGATTAATGGTGTTGTTTGAATGGGAAACAGGAAATCAAGCTTCAACATAGAGTTAGATAATGTGATTCAATTAACCTCAAAGCCTAAAACGTGCTTTTTCTTTTGTTATGCCTTAATAGTCTTATTTATTCTTTTCCTAGTACCTAAATTACTTTTACACTTTGAAGAAAGTATTTGTTTTGTTAAAGTGGAAGTAAGAATTAATTTTGAATACAGTGATAAAATCTTACGAGCATACAATTTATAAACACACACATACACAAAACATTGCGCACATATAAACAGTCCTTAAAAAGACAGACTATCAAAACAAATCAACTTTCTGCCTGTCCTGAAGAGCCACTTTCTTTTTTGTTTTTACTCCCTCCTCAAGTTGGGATGAGGAATAGCTGGAAATAGGCATAGTCTCTGAAATGTGGCTCTGGAGATCTATTTAGTTGCTCTTTGGTTAGCTCATTATCTCGTTTTACAGCTTCTAGAACACTTGGCAGATATGGAACAATTCTCTTTGAGGTTTTGAAGCACCAAACATCTATGTGGTTCCAAGATATAGGGAAAATATATGTTTATTATCATTTTCAATGATAATGGTAGCATTCGTTTTTTAATAAAACTGGGTACTTTACTTCCAAAGATTTACCCATGATATTTAAATTAAGAGAAGACGTTTCTTTCCTTTGGTCGTGAACCTGGGAGGATGAGAACCGTGCAGCTGCCACAGGTGGT
Organism: Mustela lutreola; assembly: GCF_030435805.1. Classification (NCBI taxonomy): domain Eukaryota; kingdom Metazoa; phylum Chordata; class Mammalia; order Carnivora; family Mustelidae; genus Mustela; species Mustela lutreola. Next base: position 78,483,669 of record NC_081297.1, on the reverse strand, counting down.
GACTCCAGCCACAGATGCTGGCTCGCACTGGGGAAGAGAATCTCAACACACAGAAAGAGGCAAAAATGAGAGGGAGAGAGATTAAGAGAGAACTGGTGGTGTGGGATTCCTGATTGTAGTCCTTGAGGGCCTGGAGTCAGCTGCTCTGACTCCTGGTTTCCTGATGCCTGGATCCCCATCTTTGATTTTGTAAGCTACACCAACAGCTTTCCAGTAAGGTCTCTTACATGGGTTTCTATTTGTTGTTGTTGCTGCAATTTTGTTGTGATTTTCATGTAAGCTGGTGCAAGTTGAGCTTCTGTCCTCTGCAACCAAATATTCTTATACATATAAGAACATTTTCATCCCAAGTGCTGAGGTATCAGCTCCAGCAGTTCTGTGACCAAGAAGCAAAGGATTACACAGGGTATTGCCCTAGCCTATGAGCTAGTTTTCAGGGGATAACCAGCAGAAGGCCTGAAAGACTCCATGGTAACAGTGCTAAGTAAGAGATAAAGCTATATATTCTGGCTTTTCTAGAAAGTCCCAGTTTATTCCAACAGTCAGTGAGGTGTCCTGCCTGCTTAGCATTTGTCTCTGAGGTTTTAGTTTCTAAATAGGCATTATTATTTTTGACAGTTGCATTAAAATAATCCAACACCAGTTTATGAGAGCACTGCTTTGGATTTCTTGCTTCTGCAGTGGTCCTATCAGGTACCTGTGTGCAGTAAAGAATCTTTTTAACATGTGATTAAAAGTCTGAAAGACCTCCAGCAATAGCTCATCTCTCTCCAACCCGTCCCACAGGCAGTTTAACTCATACTTCTCCTTGAACGGTGGTGAGTGCAGTGAATAAAGGTGCATCTGAAGACAGTAAATTCTTGCCAGTCTCTAGCGGTGGAGGATTGTTCAAACTCGCCACCCCTGCCAACCACCTGAAGGACCTGACGGCTATGCTATAGGCCTGGGAGAGGCTGGAAGCTGCCAGGCCACAGGAAGGCTGGCAGGGTAGACTGGAATGTAAGAAATCATAGTTCAGGTTACAAATATGTGTAGGGGAAACAGTTCTCACATAAGTCACACAGAGTACAGTCTGCCCACTTTTGCTCCAAAGGTTTGTCATTTGTGGGAATGTGCTTGTTTCCATCTTATTATTCAGTAACACTTCAGTATTTTGCAATAAACCCCTTACAAAATTGTGAGCTTCAAAAGACAGAAGTCTACCTTCATTGAAACATTAAATTATTGATGCCATAAGACGCAGTCTACTAAAGGAGAATCAGCATCCACCTACTTCAAAATTGAAAGATTTTATCTATTTTTTCGACAGAGAGAGAGCGAGCACAAGTAGGCAGAGAGGCAGGCAGAGGGAGAGGGAGAAGCAGACTCCCCACTGAGCAGGAAGCCCAACTTGGGGCTCAATCCCAGGATTCGGGAATCATGACCTGAGCCAAAGGCAGACGCTTAACAGACAGAGCTACCCAGGTGCCCCTTGAGTTGTTATTTTTGGAAGACTGTCCAAAGACAACCATTTTATAAAGCCAGCTGCAAGATGTGTATTGTACATCAGCCATTTAGATCAATAACTTTTCCTAATTGTTTCATGTTTTCAGTTTCCAAGTTTGGCCATGCCTGTTGGAAAAGAGAAAAGGTATTAGGTGCTGAATATATACATATTTTTAGTGAATGATTTATTTGTTGATGAATAAGAACAGAACATTCATATGAGAGAAGTATAGGTATCATCGGAAAGACTAAACCTTAAGTTACTTCTGTATAACAGGTGTTTAATAAATACTTGTGGGCCAAATAGGGCAGGATTTCCAGAGGTCACTAGATGGATGTTAAATATCTTCCAAGGATGGCTGCCCTCTAATTAACAACTTTAAAGCTTACCAGTGCTTTCGTCAACTTGCACAAAAGATCATCTTAATGTCATTAATACCAGCAAGTTTAGAGATTTTACTCCCTAGTTCCTAAATACAATTGCAATGGCTCTTTTTGCTGATACAGATTATTTTGCAAAGGGCTCCTAGCATCTTTAAAGAATAAAAACCAGTAGTTGGCCGAACTCCTGGTTAAATTTAGGGATCCCTTTCCTGTGTGGAGCTACCATTTCAGGAGCTACTTGGGTGGCATTTTGCCCATAGTTATAACTGTATTTCAATTTATTAGATTTGTCTCTAAGTATTAGGTAAAAATCTTATTTTTTTAATAGGTCTTCAAAATGTATTGGTAATTGTTTGTTTTCTTCTGAGAATCCTATCCTTCCAAAATTACATGCTAAAAGGATTTTTGGAAATTTTTGGGAAATTAAACAAAGCTTTCTTATGCTAATAATTTCCTAATTTAATAGTTTTATGGGTTGAGTTATTTGCATTATGTTTTGCATGTCATTAAGCAAAGAATTAGAAGAAAATGTATCTTCTAAAGAAGAAAAAGGACTATACACTTTCACTTTTCTTCCCAGTTCCAAAGTCTTTGTCTTTCTTCTCCTGCTCTCCCCCATCCTGTCTGTCTCTCTGTGAGTGTGTGTACAACATCAGAACTTCAAAATCTAAATCAGACTCTAATTATTTGGAAATCCATGGCAAGCTAAATGTAGGAGTGGGTTAGGCAATTTTCCAGTGAATTTAGTTAAAGGAAATAGCTAAGGCTCGTAATTAGCAGATGGTTCATTCATTGCCTAAACTCTGATAATTGCTCATAACTATTTTCCTTTGTTTACATGATGTAGATTTGACCCAAGTGTGCCAAAATATTTTGCTGACAGAGAGACTCTGACACTCAAATTTTGCCCTTACTCTTCCCTTCTATGTCAGAAGCGATAATGAACAAGACAGAGCCTTAATTGGGTAGACATCTCAATTTATCATCTTATTCAAGAGGAACTATGGTCTGGACAGATAGTCACTGACTCATGGTTTTCTCCTCTATCCCCTACTTGAACCCTCCCCCAAAAGCTGGAATCCCTCCACTGAAGTTTCCCGCATAAGAAGAGTAAAATGGGAACATTTGCCTGTGAAAATATCATAGTGAGTCACAAATCTCACTGCCCTAATACCCAAACCAGAGTAGGCAAAAATGATAATGATAGGTAAAGCTAAGGATTCTCCAAAATGAACCAATCACAGAACAGATTAGAGCATACATTTCAACATTTCAAAAATTTTCTTTTTCGATAATAGAAGCCAAAGAGTCTGAGGTGGTTGGGCTTCCTTCCCAGCAGCCTCATTTGAGAAGCAAAGGGGGGGAACAGAGAAGACCCTGAGAAACATCACTTATGACCTTCAATATGGCTAAGGAATGAGAAGATCGTGCAAGGAAAGTATCCATGAATAGGTCATGCAAAATCTCTGAAGAGTGGAAACCCCTGCATCCCATCAGAAGACCTCAGGAGAGGCTCCATGGCTCTCGAGCTGGGGTAGAGGAAATGAGCCCAAAGAGCTCACATCCTGACTGGATATAATAATCTCTGATGTAAGAAAGTTAAGGGACTCTTAGATGATTTAGCAGAATCTAGGCCCTTAGCAAGTATTCATTCAGCCCCATCTGGGTTCTTCCCTTCCTTTCTCCACACCCCAGACTATCGCCAGGGTAGATCTAGTACTACCGGTGTAGAATATAAGGGGGAAGGAGAGAATTGTCTGGGATAACTGCAGAGAATATTTTTACTATCCCTCCCCAGAAAAATTTCAAAACCCATCATTTAGGTGAATGCTCTGAGAACTGCCTCACAAGAGTGTTTGACATGGACAAGTAACCAATGGAAGAATTTTGGCATTAGTCCTCCAAGTGTGTCCATACGACATAGCTATATTTTTCTAACCCCAGAGAGTATTAACACTCTTTCCCATAGTCATTTTGACTCTTCTAATGTTCCCCTTTAATCAAATTGTCATTAACATCTGTTTTAAGCAACAAGACATTCCCACGGTAGCACAACTATGATGATTTTTTCATATGGAGAAAGTAAAGGGAGCACATGAATCGAGAAAAACAAACAACAACTTGAAAAATCTTGGATTTGGAAAACAAACTTTGAGTAATTAATATAAACCTTATTTTGTGGGGGAGGAACGTGAGAAGGATATTCTACTCACAGTAGGCTCTCCTTTACTGCAGAGAAGAACCAAGCTGTAGCAGCACTTTGGTTACCCCAAACAAGACTCAACTAACTCTTCTGTCTTACCGTTCTTTCTGGGGATGTTCTCAAGACGGAAGGAGCCTTTCAGATTCAGTTTTTACTGTCATTAATGGATCTTTATTGTCATAGCAATGCAGCAAGACAAAAAACTTTTCCTTAGTAACTCTAGTAAAGGATAAACCTAGGTGTCCAGAACTATTATAACTGGAGAAAGCCCTTACCTTTGCTATTACAGCCATTTAAGGGCTAAAACTGTAGGTATTTTCCATCCCCAATGATATAAACTTTTACTTATTTCTATTACAAAGAGAAGTCCTCAAGGAGGCCAAGTTCCACCAAACTAACTTTGTCCATCTGGTCTTTTCAGAAGAGTTCTTGATTATTTTCCTCAAACAAGAGCTCCCCTCAGGCTGATCAAAATTCATGGAAGGCTTGTGGCTCCTTTTAAACACCATACTATGGTACTGTACCCAAAATAAATATGCTTCACAAAAGGCAGAAGAAGAATTGGTTTAGCAAAACCATTCTATGTAAATGTCCTGAGATGTTGACTACCATTCTAGAAAATTCTTTGTGTAATTAAACATTAAAAAGATTAGCTAGAAAAGAATCTTAAAGATGCCTTCTTTTGTCTGTTGACAGGTATTTTTATTAGGAGCCTCCCAATCTCTGCGAGGCACAGGGTAGAGAGTCTTGAACAAAACACATATTCTCCAACCTCATGGAGTTTTAAGTCTACTGGGAAAGACAAAGCCCGAGTTATGCAAATAACTATAGAATCCCGGTTTGGCAACTTTCAATTGCTCCAGATGCATGGAGCACTACATTTATAGGTAGTCCTCCTATTCATACCGTGCTATGAGAAATTCTTGTAAAGAAAAGAAAAGAGAGAGAGAGAGAGAGAGAACAAGGGGAAAAAAAGGAAAGAAAAAGAGAAAAAAAAAGAAAAAGGAAAAGAAAAGATGAAAAAGAAACTTCTCATGTCACGTGGGCCATCACTTGTCACATGCTTCTGCAGAGCCATCTCATGTGTTTGCACATCCAAAGCTACTGATTTCCCAAATTCAAAAATTGGAAGTTATAAAATACAATTTTAAGATGTTCTATTCTTACCAGTATATCAGTTATGTGTTGCACTTTCTTGCTTACAACAGAGCTTGTTAAGATGTCTGGTTTTTAAATAATAAACTAACTTTCCTAAGGAAGAATCACAAGCTATAAAATACAACTTCAAATCCTTCCATTTACAATAGTGTATCAGTTATGAGGTACGTTTTGCTGAAAATAGAAGCTCCATAAATAAGACAGGAGTCTCTTTATCTTTCACTAAAAAGAGGCCTAGAGATCGGCAGCCCAGAGCTGCTATGGTGCTATAATTGTTAGGCTTATCTCTTTCTGCTCTGTCATTCTCAGAGAAAGGCTTTTCCAGCATTGAGTTTATCCCATGGTTCTAATAGTTGCTGGAGCTCCAGCCGTCACATCTATAGTACCAAGAGCAGAAAAGTAAAGGTCAAGTGGGGCATGTACTCTAGCTGTATGTCCCCACTTTAACAAACATTTTCAGGGGTGTCATCTAACAACTTTCACTATGTTTCACTGGCCAGAAATTAGCCACTGGCCACACCTAGCTACAAGCGAGACTGGGAAATGTTACCTTTTAACAGAGCGCTTTGCTACCTTGAATCAAGGCAATGTTATTTAATTAAAGGAGAAAAGGAAAATGAACATTAGTGTTGGCAACTAGCAATTGCTGCTATAAATAACATTTAGAACTACATATTATTGATAACTACTGAGGATTTGTTCGTGGGCATATAAAAGAGATTTGAATAAATTAAATTTTACTGAAGCTGAAAAATATCTTTGAATGTAATGAGAAGTGCAACGGTAGCTATGGATGAGCAAAACCTAAGGATGGAGGGGGTTGTTGTCAAGGCACCAGCTTTTGTTTGGGGTAGTAGTTTGCAAGTGATTACGTCATTGTTAAAAATTAATAGCAAACTAAATGCACAGAGGGAGACTACTCACGAACAAACAATAAGAGGGTATCATCAGCCAAGATTTGATATTAATCTATCTCAAAAAAGACAATACAATTTTGAAATCCTACTTTTAAATTTAAAAAATGATTAAATGACTCCAAAATGCAGATGGAAGTATAAATGGGTGGGGGAAAAAAAAGTGGGAGGGGAAGAGAATAACGAAAAAAACATGCACTGTCAGATTTTTAAAATTCTTGTCACATCATTCTAATTAAGCACTTTGCCTCTTGGAAGGAGGAACCAGATCCTAGTCATTAACCCATGCTGTCATTGATTCATGGGTAACATCCTCTGCATATTTTATCGGGAGTAATGGAAAGGGATTCTTAGCTCACCCTTCTACACTAAATAAAAGGTGATTACTCCTGTGCTGTTTCTACTATATTTTCCAGGACTCATCTATGGATTTTGAGGTGCCATTTTATGCTGTGCCTTCTGCTGCAGAGATTTCTGGTTACCTACGCTCTCTCTCTTTCTACCTTGGTCTTATTCAAACTGTCAACAATGTGAAAGTAGAAATGTGTAACTACCAGAAAATGTTGTTAAAAGACAGCGGGCATGTACCCTTTGACCTTTCTGCTATTTTCCCCTTCCTGCTGCCTATGAGGCAGAGGTAATGCATTTGCGAAGATGAAGGATGAGAGAGCTCAGTGCTTCTTTGGGGCCCCTGTGACTCAGCAGAGCCACAGTTTCAGGCCTGGACTGCTGTCTCTGATCTTCATTAAACATAGACGAGCACAAACTCGTGCGTTTCAACTTCTCTAAGAGGGTTTCTGGTATATGTGACAGACCCCAGCCTTAACTGACACACTTTCCTTCCCTTGGTTATATGCCAAACTATTCTAAGAATCAGAAGTCACAGGAAACCAACAGCAGAATGTTCAGCAGAACCCACATTCTGAAGCAGGATCTTGAAGATAGTGGTGCAGATTCTTTCTAGTGTGCATTGGATTGGATTCTCTCAAACGTATATTCATTGTATTCTACTATTATATCTTAAAAGTAGAAAGATTACCTCTTCCAAAGTCATCTCCTCCATCCTGAAAAAGTGTAGGTGCTTGTTATACTAGCACTTCATAAAAAATCGTATTTAAAATATGAAGTGAAGGATTAGGAAACCAAAATTCTCTGGGATTGATTAATGTGATAGTTGCAGTACAGAAAGCATGTTTGATGAACTGTCTATATAATATCCAGACACAGAGAAGTGTGCCATTCCTAAATGTTTTACCTCAGTAATATTTTTTTTAAGATTTTATTTATTTATTTGACAGAGAGAGATCACAAGTAGACGGAGAGGCAGGCAGAGAGAGAGAGAGGGAAGCATGCTCCCTGCCAAGCAGAGAGCCCAATGCGGGACTCGATCCCAGGACCCCGAGATCATGACCTGAGCCAAAGGCAGCGGCTTAACCCACTGAGCCACCCAGGCGCCCCTCAGTAATATTTTTTTTTTTTTTTTTTTTTTTTTTTTTAGTAGAAGGATTTTAAGCTGTGAAGTTAGTACTTTTTTTTTTTTTTTATAATTTTTTTATTTTTTATAAACATATATTTTTATCCCCAGGGGTACAGGTCTGTGAATCACCAGGTTTACACACTTCACAGCACTCACCAAATCACATACCCTCCCCAATGTCCATAATCCCACCCCCTTCTCCCCAACCCCCTCCCCCCGGCAACCCTCAGTTTGTTTTGTGAGATTAAGAGTCACTTATGGTTTGTCTCCCTCCCAATCCCATCTTGTTTCATTTATTCTTCTTCTACCCACTTAAGCCTCCATGTTGCATCACCACTTCCTCATATCAGGGAGATCATATGATAGTTGTCTTTCTCTGCTTGACTTATTTCGCTAAGCATGATACGCTCTAGTTCCATCCATGTTGTTGCAAATGGCAAGATTTCATTTCTTTTGATGGCTGCATAGTATTCCATTGTGTATATATACCACATCTTCTTGATCCATTCATCTGTTGATGGACATCTAGGTTCTTTCCATAGTTTGGCTATTGTGGACATTGCTGCTATAAACATTCGGGTGCATGTGCTCCTTTGGATCACTACATTTGTATCTTTAGGGTAAATACCCAATAGTGCAATTGCTGGGTCATAGGGCAGTTCTATTTTCAACATTTTGAGGAACCTCCATGCTGTTTTCCAGAGTGGCTGCACCAGCTTGCATTCCCACCAACAGTGTAGGAGGGTTCCCCTTTCTCCGCATCCTCGCCAGCATCTGTCATTTCCTGACTTGTTGATTTTAGCCATTCTGACTGGTGTGAGGTGATATCGCATTGTGGTTTTGATTTGTATTTCCCTGATGCCGAGTGATATGGAGCACTTTTTCATGTGTCTGTTCGCCATCTGGATGTCTTCTTTGTAGAAATGTCTGTTCATGTCCTCTGCCCATTTCTTGATTGGATTATTTGTTCTTTGGGTGTTGAGTTTGCTAAGTTCTTTATAGATTCTGGACACTAGTCCTTTATCTGATATGTCGTTTGCAAATATCTTCTCCCATTCTGTCAGTTGTCTTTTGATTTTGTGAACTGTTTCCTTTGCTGTGCAAAAGCTTTTGATCTTGATGAAATCCCAGTAGTTCATTTGTTCCCTTGCTTCCCTTGCCTTTTGCGTTGTTCCTAGGAAGATGTTGCTGCGGCAGAGGTCGAAGAGGTTGCTGCCCGTGTTCTCCTCAAGGATTTTGATGGATTCCTTTCGTACATTGAGGTCCCTCATCCATTTTGAGTCTATTTTTGTGTGTGGTGTAAGGAAATGGTCCAATTTCATTTTTCTGCATGTGGCTGTCCAATTTTCCCAGCACCATTTATTGAAAAGGCTGACTTTCTTCCATTGGACATTCTTTCCTGCTTTGTCGAAGATTAGTTGACCATAGATTTGAGGGTCTATTTCTGGGCTCTCTATTCTGTTCCACTGATCCATGTGTCTGTTTTTGTGCCAGTACCATGCTGTCTTGATGATGACAGCTTTGTAATAGAGCCTGAAGTCCGGAATTGTGATGCCACCAACGTTGGCTTTCTTTTTCAATATCCCTTTGGCTATTCGAGGTCTTTTCTGGTTCCATACAAATTTTAGAATTATTTGTTCCATTTCTTTGAAAAAGATGGATGGTACTTTGATAGGAATTGCATTAAATGTGTATATTGCTTTAGGTAGCATAGACATTTTCACAATATTTATTCTTCCAATCCAGGAGCATGGCACATTTTTCCATTTCTTTGTGTCTTCCTCAATTTCTTTCATGAGTACTTTATAGTTTTCTGAGTATAGATTCTGTGTCTCTTTGGTTAGGTTTATTCCTAGGTATCTTATGGTTTTGGATGCAATTGTAAATGGGATTGACTCCTTAATATCTCTTTCTTCTGTCTTGCTGTTGGTGTAGAGAAATGCAACTGATTTCTGTGCATTGATTTTATATCCTGACACTTTACTGAATTCCTGTATAAGTTCTAGCAGTTTTGGAGTGGAGTCTTTTGGGTTTTCCACATATAGTATCATATCATCTGCGAAGAGTGATAATTTGACTTCTTCTTTGCCGATTTGGATGCCTTTAATTTCCTTTTGTTGTCTGATTGCTGAGGCTAGGACCTCTAGTACGATGTTGAATAGCAGTGGTGATAATGGACATCCCTGCCGTGTTCCTGACCTTAGCGGAAAAGCTTTCAGTTTTTCTCCATTGAGAATGATATTTGCGGTGGGTTTTTCATAGATGGCTTTGATGATATTGAGGTATGCGCCCTCTATCCCTACACTTTGAAGAGTTTTGATCAGGAATGGATGTTGTACTTTGTCAAATGCTTTTTCAGCATCTATTGAGAGTATCATATGGTTCTTGTTCTTTCTTTTATTGATGTGTTGTATCACATTGACTGATTTGCGGATGTTGAACCAACCTTGCAGCCCTGGAATAAATCCCACTTGGTCGTGGTGAATAATCCTTTTAATGTACTGTTGAATCCTATTGGCTAGTATTTTGTTGAGTATTTTCGCATCTGTGTTCATCAAGGATATCGGTCTATAGCTCTCTTTTTTGGTGGGATCCTTGTCTGGTTTTGGGATCAAGGTGATGCTGGCCTCATAAAATGAGTTTGGAAGTTTTCCTTCCATTTCTATTTTTTGGAACAGTTTCAGGAGAATAGGAATTAGTTCTTCTTTAAATGTTTGGTAGAATTCCCCCGGGAAGCCATCTGGCCCTGGGCTTTTGTTTGTTTGGAGATTTTTAATGACTGTTTCAATCTCCTTACTGGTTATGGGTCTGTTCAGGCTTTCTATTTCTTCCTGGCTCAGTTGTGGTAGTTTATATGTTTCTAGGAATGCATCCATTTCTTCCAGATTGTCAAATTTATTGCCGTAGAGTTGCTCATAGTATGTTCTTATAATAGTTTGTATTTCTTTGGTGTTAGTTGTGATCTCTCCTCTTTCATTCATGATTTTATTTATTTGGGTCCTTTCTCTTTTCTTTTTGATAAGTCGGGCCAGGGGTTTATCAATTTTATTAATTCTTTCAAAGAACCAGCTCCTAGTTTCGTTGATTTGTTCTATTGTTTTTTTGGTTTCTATTTCATTGATTTCTGCTCTGATCTTTATGATTTCTCTTCTCCTGCTGGGCTTAGGGTTTCTTTCTTGTTCTTTCTCCAGCTCCTTTAGGTGTAGGGTTAGGTTGTGTACCTGAGACCTTTCTTGTTTCTTGAGAAAGGCTTGTACTGCTATATATTTTCCTCTCAGGACTGCCTTTGTTGTGTCCCACAGATTTTGAACCGTTGTATTTTCATTATCATTTGTTTCCATGATTTTTTTCAATTCTTCTTTAATTTCCCGGTTGACCCATTCATTCTTTAGAAGGATACTGTTTAGTCTCCATGTATTTGGGTTCTTTCCAAACTTCCTTTTGTGGTTGAGTTCTAGCTTTAGAGCATTGTGGTCTGAAAATATGCAGGGAATGATCCCAATCTTTTGATACCGGTTGAGTCCTGATTTAGGACCGAGGATGTGATCTATTCTGGAGAATGTTCCATGTGCACTAGAGAAGAATGTGTATTCTGTTGCTTTGGGATGAAATGTTCTGAATATATCTGTGATGTCCATCTGGTCCAGTGTGTCGTTTAAGGCCTTTATTTCCTTGCTGATCTTTTGCTTGGATGACCTGTCCATTTCAGTGAGGGGAGTGTTAAAGTCCCCTACTATTATTGTATTATTGTTGATGTGTTTCTTTGATTTTGTTATTAATTGGTTTATATAGTTGGCTGCTCCCACATTGGGGGCATAGATATTTAAAATTGTTAAATCTTCTTGTTGGACAGACCCTTTGAGTATGATATAGTGTCCTTCCTCATCTCTTATTATAGTCTTTGGCTTAAAATCTAATTGATCTGATATAAGGATTGCCACTCCTGCTTTCTTCTGATGTCCATTAGCATGGTAAATTCTTTTCCACCCCCTCACTTTAAATCTGGAGGTGTCTTCGAGCTTAAAATGTGTTTCTTGGAGGCAACATATAGATGGGCTTTGTTTTTTTATCCATTCTGATACCCTGTGTCTTTTGACAGGGGCATTTAGCCCATTAACATTCAGGGTAACTATTGAGAGATATGAATTTAGTGCCATTGTATTGCCTGTAAGGTGACTGTTACTGTATATGGTCTCTGTTCCTTTCTGATCTAAGTAATATTTTTGAAATATGTTATTTAACACAAGAAATATAGTTGACCTTTGAACAGCAGGGCTTTGAACGTGTAGATCCACTTATATGTGGCTTTTTTTTTTTTTTTGGATAAATACATTACAGGGTTAAAAATGTGTTTTCTTGGGGCACCTGGGTGGCTCAGTGAGTTAAAGCCTCTGGCTTCAGCTCAGGTCATGATCCCAGGGTCCTAGGATGGAGCCCTGCATCGGGCTCTTTGCTCAGCGGGGAGCCCGCTTCCTCCTCTCTCTCTCTCTGCCTGCCTCTCCGCCTACTTGTGATTTTTGTCTGTCAAATAAATAAATAAAATCTTTAAAAAAATGTGTTTTCTCTTCCTTAAAATTTCTTAATAACATTGTCTTTTCTCTAACTTACTTTAGTGTAAAAATATGGTATATAATACACTAAACATAGAAAACATGCATTAATCAACCATCTTTGTTATCAGTAAGGCTTCTGGTCAACAGTTGGCTATTAGTAGTTATTATGCTTTATGGGGTCAAAAGTTATAGGCTGATTTTTTACTGGGGGGGGGTGGTCATGGGCTAACTGCACATCCTCTACTATCGCTGTTACTTCAGATGGAAAGTCCTTGGTCCAAATCTGAAGTGGGAGTTGTAGTGATCCCAGCCAACAATCTGAAGTTCAAAGAGTAAAGTTTGGTCAACCCAGAGGACAGACCAGCATAGATACAGGGGAGTTGGGGAGGAAAGGTGAAAAGTAAAGACTGGAAAAGAATGGCAGACTGTTGAGAAAGTGCAGAAGAACTCTTGCTGTAGGTCTTGCTGGGTAAAGTAAGCTTTGCTAGAAGCTATCACCAGCCCTAAAGGATCATGGGATTCTTGGTTGTTCAGTAGCTCTTGCCTGTGACATACAGACAAATTCCTCAAATGTCTATGCATACAAGGTCCAACCATCAGAGTTGAATTCATTTCACTGGTAAGTTGGAAACTTCTAAGTTGCTTCTTTCTATGTATATTTTTGTCATGTAACTCATTCTTTGAAAAATGTGGAGAAAAAATTGAAAAAATTCTTATTCAATGCTTTCATAGCTACTGAAATGCTGTTTTATGAAAAGATGCTTCTAAAAATTTAGGTGCCACTATAAAAGGCACATTTTAATTTTAAAAATTTAAGATGGAAATAGTTTTAATTCTTTTCTCCCCCATTCCATGTATTCTCTTGGCATTTTGGTTCAAAGGACATTTGGTAGGAGTCAATGCTGCACTACCTGCTGCATATATGGTGATGATGAAGACCCTCTCCCTGACTTGCAGATAAAGTACTTTTACTGTGTAAATGCTGTAATTCTGTCTGCAGTTACCTTTTCTACTACTTAAATTAGCGAAGCGCTTACGTTAGTCTCACGAATATTCAGTCTCTTGACTTGGCACTAGGGGGAGCAACACTGCAGAAGAAAAGTTGAGGAAATTTGAGCTTCACCATCATGATAGGAAGATGGAAAATTACAAAATTTCAGAAATGAATGCTGAGAAGTGGTAGGATGTCTGACAGTCTGTGATGGGGAGCAACCAGTCAGGAAAGTGCTTTTAAGTGAGGGCAGACAGGGGAAGCTGAGGATTCTGGTCTGGATCACCAAAATCTTTTTAAGGGAAGTTTCTCCAAGACTGGAACTTGTAGAGTCCATATATTAAACAGCATCCAGGAAACTAATGCATATCACATTCAAAGACTTTGCTGCCAAGTTTTGCTAATTAGCAGGGATAAAGCAAGGATGAACAGGTAGAACAGTTTTGGGCCAAAAGCAATGCAATTATGATCTGGTTTAAATAAGTAGAACCCTGAAAACAAACGGCTTTTAGAATAATGGTAATTTTATAACACAGAGAACATACTATGTTGTTTCCTGGTAAGGACATTAAAAAAAAAAAATCAAGACTTTTTTTTTAAATAAAAAATTTATTTAAGTAGGCTCCATACCCAGCCTGGAGCCCAATATGGGGCTTGAACACATGATCCTGAGATCAAGACCTGAGTTGAGATCAAGAGTCAGATACTTAACCAGCTGAGCCACCCAGGTGCCCCATAAAAAAAAAAAATCAAGAAATTTTGAATCAAAGACAATGAATTATGGTAAAAAAAAAAAAAAAAACAAAAAGACTGCTGTACTAAGGACAGAAAAATAGCAAACATGTATGAAGTGCCTGTCTTTATGATTTATATATGTTGTCATTTAGTTTTCCCTAGGATGGTGATGAGAATGGTGATGCCAACTATATTTTTCAAATTAGAACACAAGCTCATTATGAGCCAAGCATTAAACGAAACATTATTTGTTCTTCATGCTATAACATATTTATATGATAAATATGATCAGAATCAACACAAAACATGGTTAGCTTTATTTTATTTTTTTGCCTTAACAAATAGCTTTAGAATATTAAGGCTTTATTAAAATGCAGTAGAAAGACATAGTTAACTTTATTTTTAAATTGAATGCAAACACTGGAAGCACATATTGTCTGAGAAAAACTTATAATATTTGGCATTTGACATTTAATAGAAAAATGAATTCTTGAAAAGTAAGCTATATATCTTATTACCAAAAGAGAAAGCTCAGCTCATATTGTTCTTGGCTTTTAAAAGTGGGGGGTTTATTAATTATTTGAGCCAAGTATATAAATAGAATATGTTTACTATCAGGATTCACTAATACCCTTTAAAGTCCCTCTAATTCCTTATGCTAATTCAGTTGGTGTTGATGTCACTATCTTTGCTGGTTTCATTACATGAATGTGTTGATGTGGACATGAGAATATGATATACCAACTCAGATCCCTTTCAGAAATACCCTGGTGTTATTGAGTAGGACCTGTTTAAACCCTTAGCTGAGAAAAAAGACACTGATATTACTTTTTAAGTGCACAGAATGTCCCCTGTTCCCCACTCCTAAATTATGGGACACCCTTCTGTAGGGTTTGCAACCTGATGGGTTCCCACAAAACCCTAAAGGGAAAGAGAAAAAGGTCATCTTTTTGCAACATTTAACTTCTTGAAACATTTAACTAACCCCTAATTCCCAAATTAGAGGAGACACTAGACTTGCATATTCTGAAATTTGGGTTCTAAAAACTGGGGAAAGCCATTGACCTTTCATTTGGAGGTTTCTCAAGGCAGGAAGCCCACTGGTGAGTGGGTTCACAGAAACAGGAGGTCAGTAGGGCATGAGAGTATCATAGCATACCCATGAAGAGGATGTGTTGAGGGTTGCCATATCTCTATTTCTAGAGGGCACGGGAGCTCATATTCAAGATTCCACCTGAGAGAGCCCAAAGTTGAGCAAAGAGATAAGAACCACTTAGATTGTTGTTCCCAGAAGGTATACCCAGAAGGGTAGGGTGTATGCACCACTGATAAGGATTTTGGGGAGATACACATTGGCCCCAGATGCCATCTCCATGGAGACTCGCACATCACTGGAATCAACGGACATCACAACTGAACCGTGGAGAATGGGGACCTCCTCTCATCTCTCTAAAAGCACCTGACCCTGAATTTGTCTTTGTCCAATTCCAGGAGCCAGACCAGAGGGTGACATTGGTGGCAAAAGCCTCTGAAGAGGAACAGATAGGAGGTGAGTGGAGAAAATCAAGGAGGTGGAAAAGGATGTCATGGGAAGCTGACTTAAAACCAGACAGTGTATGTTTTCATGAAGAGATTAAGGGACAAATTTCAGTGGGCAGGACTGAATTCATCGGGGAAGAATGAATCAACATGAATAGTGGTTCACAGGCTTTGAGCCAAACTACCACATTCTAATCCTGGCTCTTCTGTTCACTAGCTATGTGACCCAGAGCAATTAATTGTCCCTGCACCGAAGATTTAAAATAAAAACTACAGCAGTGTCTTGGACACAAGGACACTTACTACACGTTAGTTACAATAACGATGGTGAGGATGATAAATTTACCACTCAGACGTGAGGGGGCTCATAATCTTTACATCAGTTAGGGAATAATACATCCTAATTTTGTACACTGCTGTGTTCTGATGCTTGATTTACACACAGTTTATATGAAGCAGGATATAAAGATTAATAAAATATCCTTTTACCAATTATATCGTTTATACAGTTAAAATTGAGTACATAAAAATAAACAATTATAACCAGAGTGGTTGTTTTATTCAAACAAAAACATTTTTTACTTTTTAAATCCAACCTCAAAACATGGATTTTGGAAACAGAAATTCTCATCTTGTGTTGAAATAAACAGACATCATACACATTGCTTTTTGTAAGTTTAAATGTTAGTTCCTTTGTGTAGCACACAGACTTTAGATCTGGTCCCTGTCTGCCCAAACATCTTCTTACTCTTCAGTCATGAGATCCATTCTCTTGCCTTTATGTGAGTCTTTTCTCTGTTTGTACACACACACACACACACACACATCTCTTTGCTGTAGGCAGCTTCTTCTGTTTTCCTCAAATATAATTATAACCTTTTTCTCATCTGAAACACCTTCCATGAATTTATTCTTTCAACATTCACTTGCATTCATTTTCAACATTCTTTTTAACATTCATGCTTTCAGCAAATATTCCTGAACACACAATTGTTTCAGGCATCATCCCACGCCCTTGGAGTATAGCACTGAGCATAGATAGATAGGTCCTTGTCTCAAAGAAGCGGTATGCTAGTAGGAAGAGAGAGAAAAATAGGAAGATAGAAAAAGGAATAACAGTGACATTTAGGTCAGTGAAGAGGAAAAACCTTCTAAATAATCAAACTTCTAGGACATATACTCTATAGTAAGAGAGACTACTCATCTCTCATCTGTTCTCACTACTGTATCCCCAGGGCCTAGGACAGTGCCTGGAATATAACCGATTCTCAATAAACATTTTTTTTTTTAATATAACCATGAATGCAATGGATCCTTTTGGAATGCAAGGCCAGAGAATTCCAGGCAGAGGAAAGAAAAAGTGCAAAGGTCTTACAGGAGGATGGAGCTTGGCATGTTTGAGGAACACAAAGTAGGCCAAGGAGCCAGAGAAAGAACAACAGGAAGTGTGGTCAGACAGGAAGACAGGACTTTGTAGATTCTGGTCTAGGGTACAGTAGGAAGCCACTGAAGGTGGGTAGAAACTTGCACATACTTCCATTACATATTATCACACTGTTTGATAATTCTTGGTCCACCCTATTAGGTATATATTTTTTCACTTTGTCTTTTTTTTTTTTTTTGGCTCCTTTCTTTATTATTCCTTTTATTTTACTTACTTGGCTTTTATTCTTGTTTTTTTTTTCCACTTCTTGATCTTGAAGCTTAGTTTACTCATTCTTTTTTACTAGTTTTACTAATACATGAATATAACACTCTAAAACTTACCCGTTTCTTGCTTCAACTTTATTCCCTAAGTTTTGATAAGCAATATTTTTTATAACACATAAACTGTTTTATCTTGATTCAGATTTCTTTTCACAGTTTAATTATTAAGAAGTGTGTTTTTAAATTCTCAAATATATGAGCTGTTGGTGTTCTTGTTTTTAATTTTGGTATAGTAAGAAAACATGGGTCTAGATAGACATGAGTCACATGTGAGACTTGCTTTGTAGACTAATATGAGGTCAAATTTTGTAAATGTTCCATAGGTGCTTCAAAATAATTTTTTTTGCAATTACTAGATTCAGGTCTCTCTATATGTGTATTATATCATGTAACTTAACTGTGTTGTTCAAATCACCTACAGCTTTAGCAAATTTCCATCTCGTTACCTTATCACTCACTGAAAGAAGAGTTCTAAAGTTAACCTTCACACTTGTAGGCTTGTTACCTTCTCCTGGTAATTTTGTCAGTTTTTGTTTTTCATGTAATCATAATTCATACATGTTGTTAGGGGTATGTACAAGTTCAAAAGAGATATAGCTTCCTCATGAATTGTTCCTTTTATACAACTCTTTTAAAATATAATGGTGCTTTTGTCCCACCCAAATGTCAGTTTCCTCTGATGCTGACTAATATGGCTATATTAGTTGGTGCAACTGTCATTCTGGCTTCCTGCTTCCCACATATCACTTTGTGTCCTTCCTTCTCTCTTCCTATTGGATAAATCATGGGTTTTCACTAAAATTTCCTTTTATTCTTCTTTTATTATTATATGGCAAAAATGTAATTACTTTCTATCCTTTAAGTCGATAAATTTACAGTGTTCATATATGGCATAGAAAATGTAAAGATGATTAGTGTTTTACTCTCCTGTCAGATTATATATAATTGGTAGAATTAGATATATTTTATGTACTATATTTAATTTTATACACACACACCCACACACACACACACTCTAATCTCCTCTGAGTTCTGCTAATATGTTATTGTTTCTGGGGATGCCTGGGTGGCTCAGTCGTTAAGACCTTGTCTTTGGCTCACGTCATGATCCTAGGGTCCTGGGATCGAGCCCCACATTGGGCTCCCTGCTCAGCAGGGAGCCTGCTTCTTCCTCTCACTCTGCCCCTGCTTGTGTTCCCTCTCTTGCTCTCTCTGTGTCAGATAAATAAACAAAATCTTAAAAAAACAAACATGTTATAGTTTCTGAAATTTGTCTTGCTTCTGAGCCTTCACCTCTCCAAAGTGAGCATTTTTGTTGTGGGGATGGTAGCTTTCAGAGTCTATGCCAATTTGGTGGAACCCATATCCATTTCCCCACTTTCTTTTTCTGTTCTGCATGGTTTCTTGTATCTCAGACTTTCCCTCTGGGGTCAATCTCTTTCTTTACGGGAAACTATTAATTACATTATAAAATCTCACAGTCACTGTCTGAAGATTACATTTTGTTTTGTTTTGTTTTTGTAAGGAATCTCTACACCCAAGGTGGGCTTAAACTCACAACTCTGAGGTCAAGAGTCACATGCTCTACCGACTGAGCCAGTCAGGCGTCCCCTCACAGTCACTGTCTGAAGGTGGTTTTATTTTCTCTTTCATTTGTGATATTTTGGTTTGGTTTCATTTATACTGGCAGTCATTTTCCACTTTGAAGACATTATTTTGCTGTCTTTCTGGCCTCTTTTGTTGCTGTCTTGGTGTCTAATTATTTTTTCTTCCTCGCTAATCTGGCTTTCCTATCTAGTTACTTTTAGAATGTTCTCTCTGCTTTTGTGTTATGCAACGTCTCTTTCAGATGCCTCTACCTTTATTTTATTTATTTATTTATTTTGGTCCTATATAGGAATTGTGTTGTTTCCTCTCTTTCATCACTTCTGTAAACTACTCAGACATTATTGTTTTAGATGTTTCCTCTCTACGTTCTTTTTATTCTTTTCTTGGGAATTATTATTAGACCGACGGCCAATCTTCTCATTGTTTCCCTGTCTCTCTTAAACTCTCTGTCATACTTTCCATTTTTAGTTCTCTCCATCTGTATCCCGGATAATTTATCTATTCTGTCAAGTTGTTTTTCTATCACACAAAGTCCTTAGTAGTGGTGAATTTTTCTGTTGTTTCTGAAGACTCTGTCTCAGATGGATTTTTTCCCCTGTATGTTTTGTAATATTTTTTTCTAGACAGTTTGTCTTTAGAGAGAGGTACTTGTTTATTTGCCTGGGGGAGTCCCACGGGAGTAAGTTGGGTCGCATTCCTTAGAACTGGACACTTGACATGAGGGTTCAGTGGCAGTCCTTATTAAGGGAGTGTTCCCGGCAAGCTGGCAAGGGGGAGGAGGAAAACAGGAGCGAGAAGGCCAGCAATCTGAACAAGGGTGTGATCTTGGGCAAAGTCCCATGGAAAACGGTCTCAGGCCAATTCCATAGGTAACTTTGGAGTCTATGTTATATCACTGAGTTGTTGCCACTGAGACTACAGAGCTATGAAAAATGGCCAAGAGGATGTGTCTTAGAGGGCCATGCTCTGAAAAAGGAGGCCTGGTGGAGCTGGATAGGAAAGCATATCCAGGAGAGTGTCCCTGCCCCAAGAAACAGTGAAATTGGATCCAGGGGACCTGGGTGAAGCACATACACTGGTATCATCCACTCCGATGCAGGGCAATTTTCCATTAGATTCCGCCAAGCACTTAAGGATGTAACTGGCCGGGGACCAATATTTATGTTTGCTTCTCAGTTTGAAGATTCTCTGATACCATGTGGGTCTCTCTTCTGAAAAGTGCAGGCCAAAGAAACTGATTTCTCGTTTAAGACTTCTTTTCTCCCAAAGTGCAAGCCAAGATGAACTTGCATGTCAGCTGCCTGGCTGCTGAGCCACTTTTTCCCTTCCTAACTTCTCTACCTTAAGGGCACAGCTTCGCCAGGACAGGCCTTTCACCAAGATTTCGGTTCTAAACCTTAATCGTGTTCTACGCAAGGATTAAAATCTAACCCACATATTAGCAGGTCTAATTAGCCTTCCACGTCCCTCCCCTATCACTTCTGAGGGCTGCATACATATTTGCGCACCAGTCTGGTTAGAGACTTGGGGCTGTGTTCGTAAAAAATGGTCTTACTCTTCTCTTGATTTAAAGTTTTTTTAAAAATTTATTTTTATTTATTTTTCTATTTTTTTGCTTACTTAATTCTTCAGTGTGGATCTTCTGTCTCTTCTCTCTCTGCAGGTGAGTTTTTGTTTGTTTGTTTGTTTGTTTGTTTTTTAATATTTTATCTATTCGACAGAGAGAGATCACAAGTAGGCAGAGAGGTAGGCAGAGAGGCAGGCAGAGAGAGGAGGCAGAGAGAGGAGGAAGCAGGCTCCCTACCGAGCAGAGAGCCCGATGCGGGGCTCGATCCCAGGACCCTAGGATCATGACCCGAGCCGAAAGCAGAGGCTTTAACCCACTGAGCCACCCAGGCGCCCCTGCAGGTGAGTTTTATGTAGGAAGAACTTCAAAATCAAACTGTAAGTAAGATTCTTGTCCTTCCAGTCTTGGTTTGGACCCCAGTTGTCTTAGGTCCTCAGTGGGTCGTAAATTGTCCTTAGTTGTGAAGATCAGTACTAGAAAAAAGTTGGAGACGGGAGACAGAGAAAACCATGAGATCAAAGAGTTCCTGAAACAGAAGTGTGGAAAACTTGATATCCTCAAAAAGGATAAACAGGAAGAACATGTCACCACTATAACCAGAAGAGGAGGTGAACATAGTTGTGTGCTCTGTGGCCTGCAGATGTATTTTATTTCTGTAGCATGAAAAGAATGGGTAGGAAATTCTCTGTTTTAAATTCCTTTTTCTTAGAAAATGATACAAGGTTTCTGAGATAGCGAGAGAGACAACTGAAATACTACTTTCCTCAGTTTTCTTTTTATGCCAAGGAAACTGAAAAATCTTCAAATGTATGATGAGAAATGAGCTTGATGTCTTGAACTCTGATGGTTTTCTTCAGTATTTTCTTTCTTTTTTTTTTTTTAAAGATTTTATTTATTTGACAGAGAGAGATCACAAGTAGGCAGAGAGGCAGACAGGCAGAGGAGGGGGGATGGGAAGCAGGCTCCCTGCCGAGCAGAAAGCCTGATGCTGCTCAATCCCAGGACCTTGAGATCATGACCTGAGCCAAAGGCAGAGGCTTTAACCCACTGAGCCAACCAGGTGCACCTTCTTCAGTATTTTCTTTGTTTGTTTGTTTTTTAAAGATTTTATTTATTATCTGACAGACAGAGATCGCAAATAGGCAGAGAGGCAGGCAGAGACAGAGGAAGGGAAGCAGGCTCCCCGCTGAGCAGAGCGCCTGATGTGGGGCTCAATCCCAGCACCCTGGGATCATGACCTGAGTCAAAGGCAGAGGCTTTAACCCACTAAGCCACCCAGGCACCCTCTTCAGTATTTTCTTAAAAGTACTGACACCGTACTGCAGTATTACGGATAAAGCAGCAACACATTAAGGTAGCAGCCCAATTAAAGGTGTGCAAGAAGTGTTTAAGCTTCCAGCAAGGAAAACTTTTAACAAACAACTCCAGTGTAGATTGTAGAGCTGACACTGAACTTTGAGCTTAGTTCCAAAGTGCTAAGCATTATCTTGACTTCCTCAAGTGCAAATAGCTGGACTGGAAACATTCTAGGTTGGTGTTAGTGTAACACATGGAAAAAATAAAATAGGAGATTCAAGATTATTTATGAAGTGTGTTGGTTCTGCCCAGTTTGGCCAACAGACTTGTAACGATCATGGTCACGTGGGGCCCGCTACTCTGTCAGGAAGAGATCTTTAACTCTTTATAAAGACAGAAGGATTTGTTAAGAATAACTGTATTTACACTGTAGATGATAGTGGTATTCAGTTTCTTACAGACACCATGCTGTAAAAATTATCAGCTGCTCCGTTCCTTTCTAATAGTAGTTTCCCATTCCCTAGGCACTGGAGAAAACTCTTAACAAATACAGCAGTTATCTCAGCTTGCATCCATGGATATAAAAATATCTACATAATTTTGGAAGACTGGGAGCGGGCAACACAGCAAGAGTCTGTTTTCCTACCAAGAAAAACTCCTCAGGTATGAGAAAGTAGAAGTCCAGAAGTTTGAAGTCTGGTACATTATTGTTAGAATGTTGTATTTGCATTAGTTACTTAGATTATCAATTAGCTCAGCCACCCTCAGCCGGAGAGCAAGGAAGCTACAGTAAAAAAGCATGTAAAATCTTCAAAAGCTGTGTTCTAAACCTCCATGAGACATCGAGTCTTCCAGAAATGGTGGCATTGGGGACACAGGGACAGAATGCTAGCTCTACTGGTGGTACGGATAATAATGAAGAACTAGTTTCAACACCTTTTATTTTCCGGAATGGAACCCCAGACTAGATATCAAGTCCTGGGCTACTTGGCATCATCAGTGGTACTTCCCGTGGGAGAGTGTCTGGGCAGTGACGCTGTTGATTGGTAACAATGGCATAACTCCTACTCGTAACTTAGGCACCGTTAGACACATTATCTCAGTGATCTGGACCAGGATATAAGGAAAACAGTATGTTTCCCCATGGTAGTTAACAGAATTTTATTAAAACTCATGTGAGATACACACTGGATATTCTTATATTTATTTGGAAAGTTTTTCTGGAAGTTATATTTCTTGAGGAGTAAGTAAAATTATAGGTAACTTTTCTTTAAGTAGTTGTTTTTGTCATCTTGTCCTTAAATTCAAACTGTTATGACTCAGAAAACATAGGTGACATGCGTACAGTCAGAAGAATGATCTCCGTTCTGCTTTCTCTTCCTGAGTGGTCCAAACTCTGCTCATCTTCTGTGTATCTGTGGAAGACACTGAGGGGTGCTGTTCAGATCCCCTTCAAAAGGGCCTGCTACCTAGCCATGAGGAGAGGAGGGTGGGAGCTGACAGTCTTCAGCTGCTGGCTTTCTTAAGATCTGCCTCAGCTTCTGAGCAGAGGTCAGGTTCTTCTCAGTCTTCCCCAGCCATGACTGAGCTAATTGCACAAACTGGTGCTTCCAGAGCTTGGCTTTGGTCTGGCAGTTCCCGGGGTGGGGGGGTGGGGGTGTTATGGAGTTTTTGTCAGGTCTGTGTTGTGGTCTGACAGTTCCCTCTGTCCAATCCTACTTCCTCCTTTTTTCTTTTAAGGTGTTATACTTCCCACTCAACTATATGCACTCCTAACTCATCTCGGTATCTGCTTTCTAGAGAGTCCAAAAGGAAGGGTACCCCACACTGTCCTCATTCCGTACAGTTTTGTGTTGTGATATTCTGTGCAGCACAAAATCCTTCTGTTCCAGCACCTTGGTTCTTAATTATTTCTTACAAAGACAGTTAAATAGGTACTGTTAACAAGAGGCGTGATTTTGGATTCAGACTTGTTTTGGGTTTGAATCTCAACTTTGCCTTATACATAACAACACGAACTTGACTGAGTTGTTAATTTCCATGAGCCCCAATTTTTTTCATCCTTCCAGCATGGGACTCAGCTGGAAACAGATGCTGCGTTGGATGGAAATACGAATTCATACAATGGATGTGCAAAAGAATTAAGCATTCTCCTAACAGTTCCAAAGACAGACATCCTATTTCATGCTCACTGTGGACAGTGTAGATTTAGTTATATTTATGTTGTTTTTCTTTTTCTTTTTTTAAGATTTTATTTATTTGACACTCACAGAGAGAGAGAGAGAGAAAGAGAAAGAATACACGCAGGGGGAGTGGGAGAGGGAAAAGCAGGCTTCCAGCCTGATGCGAGCCTTGATCCCCAGTCCCCAGGGGTCATGACCTGAACTGAAGGCAGACGATTAAGGACTGAGCCACCCAGGCATCTCAAGTTTTTCTTTTCCTATATAAGAATTTGCCACTAACCTGTAAAAAATGGATGGAACGTTATTTTTCCTTCTTGATGGTAAAAAGAAATCCCCTGCACTGTAAAATTTGCTTGCTTTTTCCCTTTCCCCTCAGAATTTCTAATTTTAATCATATGTCCTCTTTTGCCTCTCTCGAAGTAAATTTTTTCTTCCTTAAAGTTTGGTATATTTTCCCATTCATTGACTAAGTTTTGTTATTTTTCTACGATAAGAGGTGTTAGCTTTTGCTTTTTACAATCAATAGTCCAGTTTTGGGATGAGAATTATGTCTATTGTACTATTTACTATATTTTGAAGGAGAGGTTTCACTCCATTTAACTTCCTCTTTGTCTTCTAAAATAACTCCTTGAAATATTTTCCCTAGTGTTTTTCCATTGAAACAAAAAATTGGGAGGACGGGAAGTGAAGGGGAATTATGGAAAATGTTTTAAGTTAGCTTTCTTTTTTTCCGTCTTTTAACTTTCCTTGCCAAGTTTAAACCCATGAAGTCTTCACTGGGATACTAAGTACAGAAGGGACCCAAACAAACCAAACCTGCTTTAAAGATGGTGACATATCCCTAAATTGTATTTTGATAAGGGATTTTTTTAGTGTAAGAAATATTTGTAATAAATAAACAGCAAATAATAGTAACATCCATTACTATAGAACAACCGTTTTATGGTATTTTATAGTTTGCCAATGGCTTTTACTTGATCTTATTTTAACCTTGTATAAAAATACTCAAAAAAGCTGAAACTGTTCCTTTTGGACTTTTCAGAATCCTGTTTATATGTTACTAGGAAGACCAAAATGATATCTAACAGAACGCTAAAATGAAAGTCTTGCTTGAGACCTTAAGACAACAGAGCCTGGAGATTCCAGATGCACATGGGACAGTCCCCCTACCCCCCTCATCCCACTTTCTGGGAAGCCGAGAGACTTGAGAGCAGTCACAAATCACAGCTGAGCAAGCACAACCCATAGGAGAATAGTTCTCGTATGTTTCAAACCTCACCTCTCCATTCAGCATCTTGAGGCTTTGCGAATTTCCAGGGATGATGCATTATTGTTTGCTTGGTCCCTCAAATGCAAGAGACACATATTAAGCTCATCAACGGGTCTCCTTACACCCCCTCTACCATGACTTGGGGTTAGGAGGAAACTTCTCATAGTCTTTCTTTGCAGGGGAGCCCTTTTAAAAGACTTTTCCCAAAGTGCCCTACAGAAATCACCTTCTATGTGCTAAGTCCCAACTCCTGTGGCTAAGGAGCCTTTAAGAATTATCTGACTGGTTTCTGCCAGCTAGTTTTTGCAAGTCCTGCAGGGTGTTCTTCCTTATTTTGATATCTGAAATCTGCTGATCTCCGTCCAAACTTCTATTTCAAGAGCCAACTACAAATAAAATATTGAAAAATAGTAAATATACATGTGCTGTTTGCACAGAGAAATGTATACCATCAGAGTTTGTCTTCAATCAATCATAAGAGACTCTTGATCTCAGGAAACAAAGGGTTACTGGATGGTGGGGCGGGACCGATAGGGTAGCTGGGTGATTGGACATCGGGGAGGGTATGTGCTATGGTGAGTGCTGTGAATTGTGTAAGATTGATGAATCACAGACCTGTATCCCTGAACCAAATAATACATTATATGTAAATTTTAAAAAATCAATGACTCTGACTTCAACAAATATTCACTTATGATTCTTTTAGATGCCAAACCCAAAAAACCCCAAAAGTATTTGAAATAATTTCAGATATGCGGGCCGGGTTGGTGGCGTCAGAAAAATCAAATTCATTAGTAATTTAAAACATGGGACTTAGTGCAATGGCAACACATGAATGTGGTGCGCTCAGATCAGATGGGGGGCCACCAAATGTCGGGTGTCCCAGAGGGTGGGGCAGCATGGGTGGTGAGAGAATTCATCCAAGGCAGAACCGAAGAGAAAGAATTTTATTGACTACACTACAAGGAGAGCAAAGGAAAGACGGTCTGTGAGGAGTTGGTGGTGAGTGACGGTTATGGGGCAGAGTGAGAGAGTTTGAGGACTATGGATTTTCCCATTTTTGGTAACTGTAGGAACTGCGGTGCTTGTAATTGGTCATTAGAGCCTATGGCTATTTTGAGGTGGGTCCCTTAATGAGCCTGTTTGGATTCAGCTTGGTGGTCCCTGTGGGCCCTTTAGACCTTGCTCAAGTTTCCATTGCTCAAGACTTTTGCCTAAAAACAGCCTCTACAATGAGGTTATTTTGGATACTCTCTGTGACAAAGACTATTGACTCTTGCTTTCTCAGGCACATAGCTAGATTGTTTTTCCCATCTTTATTTACTTGAACACATGACTGTGTGCCTAGTCTTAACCAACGGAGTATGTGTCCCTTCTGACATAACACTTTTAGGGAGCATGTGTGCCTTTTCCACACTTTCTTTTCCCATCACCAGTGGGATATTTTAAATGTCATTTCCATAAGGAAACTTCCTGGACTAGGTCTGATCTGGCAATAATACACCGTATACTTTACCTTGCAATACCACGATTTTATTTTAAAAGTGTTCCTTGTTTATTTAATAGTTTTCTTTCTTGCTAGACCTAGAGCTCTAGAAAGACAGGAGGCGTGTCTCTTTGTATAGTGCTGTTTTCTCCAGCCACACGTGAGACACATGGTAGACAGTCAGTAAATGTTTGTTGAAAGGATCGTTACTCCAAGTCTTCATACTCTTTGTTACAAGACACAAGTGCTCAGGGTGCTGATGGGTCAAGAACACCAACCTGTTGGTTTCCAGAACTTCATTTTCACCAAGGACTAATGAATTGTATTTTCTTTGGCTTAAGACAGAGATCTTCTTTTCCCAAAGGAATCCTTAAAAAAAGAAAATAGTCTCTTCAAAAGGTTCACATTTGCAAAAGAATAAACAATTGTTATTTTGTGAGGAGCCAATGTAATCGTCAGGGCTTATCTAAGTTTATTAAATGCCCTCAGGATATGTTTCCCAGATTAGCCTCCGATCTGCAGTTCCAGGAACAGCTTCTTGTGTTGTTGATTTTTTAAAAAATTTTGACTCTAACCTTGTGTCCTTTTATAGCGTTTCCTAAGGAAGTTGCCTGTATTCACATCCTTAATAAGAGCTACTGAATATTCGGTATCAAATGCATGTGTATGAGTCTCTATTTCCAGATTTATAGGATGCATAGTAATGAAGATCTAGATCTTACACTTTTTGTTTTGTATAAATGTTACGAGTATCCTTCATTCCTACAGACGATCTTTTTTTTTTTTTTAAAGATATTATTTATTTATCTGAGAGAGACACAGCACGAGAGGGGGAAGGGTCAGAGGGAGATGCAGACCAAGCAGGAACCCCAGTGTGGGACTTTATTCCGGGACTCCAGGTACAGGACCTGAGCCAAAGGCAGTCACCCAACCAACTGAGCCACCCGGGCGCCCATTCCTACAGGCCATCTTTGGAGAAACTGCTCTCTGGTTTCTCCTGCCCAACCCATGTAACTAACTATAGCATGATTTGGAACAAAGTTCATGGCTTAAAAACAATATACTTGACTCAAAATCCTCTTTGGCTCACACCAACAAGTGTCCTCACTGATATCTCTCCAAGAAACACAGTTCATTGCTCTTAACTTCTGCAGTTCTCTCCACGTGAAGTTCTGCTCTCATTTGCAAAAGACTTAAGGTAGGAAAATGCCCAGGTGTCTGTCAAGGTTGCTATGAGCTAGTGGCAGCAGAGGCATGATTTAAGGGATGACAGAAGAGTACTTGTTTGCCTAGAGTTCACTGACCTTTCTCCAGTCCTCTGGGTAATCTATGTTTTGTACTTGGGAGAAGACGAGAAGTCGCAGTCAGTGAGGCAGCTGTCTTCCTGGTTCCCTTGTTTTAGAGAGGACTGTGCTGGCTGACACTGGAGTGTGTGCTGTATGGGGGAAACAGGGCAAGTGCCACCCTGGAGGGGCCCTTAGGACTGCAATTCCAGAAAGAAAGGGCTGTAGCAATCAGCTGTAGATCTTCTATGTGGTGAAAACGCTGTGCTAGATCCACAATTGAGTGATGCAGGAAATGAGCTGTTTTGGGGAGAGGGTTGAAGCAGGGCAGGATTCAGAGAGGGAAAAACACAAAAGACATCATTAGGGCAGTTGGATGAGCAAAAGCAAGGATATTGAGGCAGTTAGCGCGGGGGGAGGGGTTGTACCAGAGTTTAAGTAGTAGAGTTTGGTTGCAATATAAGGGGTCAGTGAGGATGAGGCAAACTTTCTAAGAACCTTAAAAAACAGAGGAGTCATGGAAAATATATGTGTGTGGTAGCAAAGTCTTTGAAGATGAATTTGAGGAAGATGAATATAATCTCTATGTGCAAAATTGTTTAGCCAGAGAGAGACCAATTAAGAGGTTGATACAATAACTAATGGGACTGTAAGAGAGAAGGGAGTCAGATAGAAAGGAAAGAGGTGGAGGGAAGTCATCGCTCAGTGTAACATAAATGATTTAATAACTGTGAGGTTGGAGGAGGAAGAATAAAAGAAAGTGGGCAATGAATTAGTCCGTGGCTTCAAATATAAGTTACCAGTGTGATTAAATAAAGAGTTAGTAGGTGAATTTCACTGAAGGCAACTTGCTAATTTAGGAGGGGGTGAAAGAGATACGGGGAAAGAGGAGTATACTCTCTTAGTACAATAGAGTATACTAATATACTATAGATATTGTTATGCCTACATGGCTCTAATAATAAATACTTTTTCTTGGAAGAGAAAATTAAGATTTTACCGAAGTCCCAAAGAGATAGAGAAATTTTTCCTCACTAATATCGATATTCTGGGTTTTCTCTACTGTCCTCCAAAATTATGTCTGACCTTTATTGTAACTGTGAAGCAAACATATTGCAATTGCTTGTTTACTTAACTCTACAGTGTAAGTAGAATAATTTATTTATTTTTTAAAAAATTTTTTTAAAGATTTTATTTATTTATTTGCCAGAGAGAAATCACAAGTAGATGGAGAGGCAGGCAGAGAGAGAGAGAGGGAAGCAGGCTCTCTGCTGAGCAGAGAGCCCGATGTGGGACTCGATCCCAGGACCCTGAGATCATGACCTGAGCCGAAGGCAGCGGCTTAACCCACTGAGCCACCCAGGCGCCCTAAGTAGAATAATTTAAAAGGAAAAAATATATATGTATATATATATATATAATGTAGTAAGGGAAAATCCTTATTATATTCCCAGTATCACTGGGGTGTTGGTGGGAGTGGCAAGAAATGCCATTATTTATTTTTTTTTCATTAGTTTCTTTAACAACATAAAAAAGATCATCAAATACTTAGCTCAGAAAATAGATATAAGGTTGAGTAAGATGCTTAGCCCAGTGCCTGGCACATAGAAATTGCTCACATTGTCTCTCATTGTCTCATTGTTGCTGCTTTTCATGAATAGAGAAATAAGTCCTTGTGCATTCCAGGAATGCTCATGAAGATAAGAAGGTTTTCTATTTTCCCCTTCTCCAGCTAAGTCATCTTTGTAATTGTGCTATTTCCAAATACTTTCTTATTACCTAAGTTATGACAATGACTGCTTCATCTTTCTATCTCACAGTCTGGACAAAGAGCAAGCTGACACAATCTGCAGAAAGAAGAGAGGCCACAGAATGTTTGGGTTTGACTGTCTAAGGAGTGAATTCATTAGCCCATGGCAAATTGAATAAGGAAATAAAGTTAAACTGTACTTATCTTAGACCAAGAGCTGTATTTGGCACCATGATTCAGCACCATTATCTGTATACAAAAATACTTCTGGAAGTTATCCCTGGAAACAACCAGTTGTGAAGCCACTATCCTACCATGTTTCTCAAACTGGAATATGCACATTACGCACTTGATACAACAGAGTAATCATGAAACATATTCCTAAAGTGCTGATTTTACTTGAAGATTTAGGAAGATACATTTTCGCTGAAGGCAACTTGCATATATTATTTGGTCATTCAACAAACATTTACTGCACTCAAGCAGAATGTCAGATGTTGGGAAATACTGATTTAGAAAAGGAATTTGGGGTGCCCCGGGTGGCTCAGTCAGTTAAGCATCTGTCTTCGGCTCAGGTCATGATCCCAGGGTCCTGGGATGGAGCCCCAGGTCAGACTCTCAGCTCAGTGGGGAGTCCGCTTCTCTCTCTCCTTTTGCTTCCCTCCTGGCTTGTGTTCTCTTACTCACGCTCTCTCTCTCAAATGAATAAATAAAATCTTGGAAAAAAGGAAAAAAAGAAGCAAAAATAGTTTTACTCCTTTCAGTTTGAATAAATAAAAACATATGATTTCCTCAAGTATTTCATTTAACTAATGACAAAAGTATGAATCACTAAATTGTGGAGATATTTAATTTACCAGCAGTCCTGTCTTTACTAAATTTGAACGATGTTGGAACCAACCCAGTCCCTTTTATTTTTTTAGATTTTTTATTTATTTGACACAGAGAGAGAGATCACAAGTAGGCAGAGAGGCAGGCAGAGACAGAGGGGAAAGCAGGCTCCCTACTGAGCAGAGAGCCTGAATCAGGGCTTGATCCCAGGACCATGAGATCATGACCTGAGCTGAAGGCAGAGGCTTAACCCACTGAGTCACCCAGGAGCCCCCAGTCCCCTTTATTTTACAAATAAAGACTTGAAGTCTCTGTCCCATTCTCTACCTACATTATATTTTAATACTTGATATCATTTACATAATTTTTGTTTGTTTCACCAAGTCCATGTTGAATCTGCACCAAGATATAAACTGAGGATTTAGATTTGCCTGCCCCATTCAAAAAACCCAGTGCTCATGAAGTTAGTATACTGAGATGACACTGTATCTTTCACATTGCCTACAGAGCGATCTTTTAAAAGCAAGGACCATTGTGGGTGCCTGGCTGGCTCAGTCGGTGGCACATATAACACTTGATTTTGGGATTGTGAGATTGAGCTCTATGTTGGGTGTAGAGATTACTTAAAAATAATATGTATATATATAGTATTTTAGACATTAAAACAAGTATAAATCCCTTGAAAAGCACAGCTTATATAAACTGACACAGGAAGAAATACAATATCTGAGTACCAATATATCTAGTAAAAAAAATTAAGTTCTTAAATAGAAGCCCTTCTACAAGGAAAACTCCAGGCCCACATATATTACATAATACATATATATGTATTATATATATATATATATGTTGCATATATATACACACACACCCACACACACACACAAGGCTCATAGCATCTCATGCTTGCTTATAAAACCTAGGAAGAAGTTCCATATTGTTTACCTTGAAAGGTATCCCAATCACAAACCAGTCTCTAACAATCCTTGTAGCTCACCATATTTTTATTTATACTATATTAAGTTACTTAGAGTCCAAGTGTGTGAGATCTTATCAGCTTCTATGAGTCCACACATGCTTTTCTTACTGCTTGGGAGACTTTCTGAGCCTCCTCTGTCCCCATCTCTGGCTGGTAATGGAAAGATACTATATCTTAGTTGCTGCTAGTCACATGGCAGTATATATATATATATCGTTAAAACTCATAAAACTGTTAGATTTTACTGTATGTAAATTTTACCTAAATAAATCCTACTTTAAAATATCTGAATAATCTCCATGTACTTGGGAATTAAGACATTTCTAAATAACCGATCAAAGAAGACGTTTCAAAGAAAACTAGAAAATACAAAGTAAACGGTACCAAAATTATTTTTAAACTAAATAAAATTGACAAATACTTGGTAAAATTGGTCAATAAGGAACAACAGAGAATATGTAAAAGACTGGTAGCATAAAGATCCTACAGACATCCAAAGGATCCTAAGGAAATATTATGAACAACTCTGTGCCAAGACATTAAAACAAGTACAAATCCCTTGAAAATCACATCTTATATAAACTGACACAGGAAGAAACAGAATATCCGAGTACCACCATATCTAGTAAAGAAATTAGGTTCTTTTTTTTTTTTTCTTAAAGATTTCATCTATTTATTTGACAGACAGAGATCACAAGTAGGCAGAGAGTCAGGCAGGGGGGTGGGGGAAGCAGGCTCCCCGTGGAACAGGGAGCCCGATGCGGGGCTCGATCCCAGGATCCTGAGATCATGACCTGAGCCTAAGGTAAAGGCCTAACCCACTGAGCCATCCAGGTGCCCCAAGAAATTAGGTTCTTAAATAAAGTCATTCTACAAGGAAAACTCCAGGCCCACATGGCTTCTACTTTAATCTACCAAAAATTTGAGGAAGAAACAATAATCTTATGAAATCCTTTCAGAAAACAGAGAAGGAAATACTTCAAAATGCATTTGATAAGGCCAGCAAAGTCCCAATATAAAAATATTGCCAAAACAGACAAATAAAAGTCTCCCCAAACCCAAAAAACAAAAGCAAAAGGCAGGAAAACTATAGACTAATGTCCCTCATTAAAATAGATGCAAATTTTCTAAATAAGATATTAGTAAATTGAATTCAGGAATACAAAAAAAAAAAAAGGAGATGCTATCCTAACCAGGAGGAATTTATCACTGGAATGCAAGATTGGTTTAATGGTCAAAAACTGAACAATTCATTTTGGCACAGTAACAGAATAAAGGGGGAAAAGCATATGATTAGCACAATAGATGCATAAAAAACACTTGACAAATTTCAACATCTATTTATGATTAAACTCTTTCAAGAAATTGCGACTACCAGAAAATGTCCCTGAACTAATAAAAGGGATCTATAGAAAACCTGCAGAAAACATCACTCTTAATAGTGAAAAATTGAATCCTTTTTCAGATTAAGAATGAGTCAATTGTATCCACTCTCATTATTTCTATTCAACATCATGCAAGAGATTCTAGCTAGTGCAATAAGGTAAGAAAAAAGAAGCAGGAGACTGATGGGAAAAAAGTAAAACTTCATTGGTAGATGACATGATCATAAACAGAAAATATTAAGGAATCTGCAGGACCACTAGAACTCAAAAGTGAATTTAGCAATGTTGTAGGATACAAAGTCATTTCTATATTCTGATCGTGAACAATTAAAATGTGATATTTAAATAATGTCATTTATAATACCATTAAAATGATAAAATATTTTAGGGTAGATTCAATGAACTATGCGCAAGACATATACACTGAAAAACTGAAAATAAAACGCCATTAAGAAAATGAAAAGGCAAGCCAAAAAATATTGACTCATATAGCTGAGAAATGAGATATCCAGAGTATACAGATAGTCCCTGACTTACAAGGATTTGCCTTGTGATTGTTTTTTTAACTTCATGATGGTAAAAGGAATATGCTTTCAATAGAAACTGAACTTTGAATTTTAAATTTTGATCTCCTGAGTTAGCAATATGCTGTACAATACTCTCTTATGATACTGGCCACTGGGGACAATCTGTAGTTCCCAGTCAGCCACACATCAGGAACATAAACAACCATTCCAGTTACAGCAATTCTGTACCCATTCAACCATTCTGTTTGTCACTTCAGTAAAATATTCAATAAATTACATGAGATATTCAGCACTCTGTTATCAAATATGTTTAAGGTAGGCTAGGTTATGATGTTTGGTAGGTTAGGTGTAACAAATGTTTTTTTGATTTATGATATTTTCAGTTTATAATGGGCTTATCAGATCATAACACCATTATAAGCTAGGGCAGATCTGTAGAAGAAAAGTTACAACTCAGTAATAAAAAGATAAACAACTCAATTAAAACTTTGAACAGAGGGGTGTCTGGGTGGCTCAGTGGGTTAAAGCCTCTGCCTTTGGCTCAGGGCATGATTTCAGGGTCCTGGGATCAAGCCCCGCATCAGGCTCTCTGCTCAGCGGGAGCTTGCTTTCCCCTGTCTCTGCCTGCCTCTCTGCCTACTTGTGATCTCTGTCCGTCAAATAAATAAATAAAATCTTAAAAAAAAAAAAAAAAGTTTGAACAGACACCTCACAAAAGAAGTATATTGGTTTTCTATTGTGATATGACATATTGCCACAAACCTAAGTGGCTTATAACAATACCCATTTATTATCTCATATTTCTGTAGAGCAGAACTCCAGGTGGGCTCAGCAGAGAGCTTTGCTTAGGTTCTCTCAAGCCAAATAAACGTATCAGCCTGACTGGGCTCTTATTTGGAGACTCTCAGGAAGAATCCACTTCTGAGTTCATTCAGGGTGTTTGGCAGAATCTAGTTCCTCATGGTTGTAGAAACGAAATCCCCGCTTTGTTGCAGATTATTGGCTGGGGCACTCTGCTCATTTTCTAGAGGCCATTCCTGGGTTCTTGCCTTATGGCTATTTCACCAGAGCAAGGAGAATCTCCCTTACACCAATCCTTCTCATTCTTCAGATCTACCTGACTTTCTCTTCTACCACTAGCCTGAGAAAACTCTCTGCTTTTAAAGAGCTCGGGTGATTAAATTAGGCCCCCCTGTATTATCTGCCTTTAAATTAGTAACCCTAATTACATCTGCAAAATCCCTTTTGCCAGATAACATAATTACAGAATCACGGGAGTAACACCAGGGGCAAAGATAAGAGCTATCTTAGAATTATGCCCACTACATGAAGATGTGGGAACCAACAGGCCCATGAAGATATATGCCCCAAATCATTAGTCACAAAGGGAGAGACAGATTAAAACTACAATCAGGAACCTGTCTACACCCAAAAGAAGAATTAAAACAAAATGTCGGCAGGACTACGGAAGACCTAGAACTCTCATACTTTTCTGAAAGGAATGAAGGTTTCAACTTCTTTGGAGAATATTTTGGCCCTTTCTGTAAAGTTATATGCGTACTTACCAAACGACCCAGCAAATCCACTGCTTGGCGTTTACCTAAGAGAAATGAAAACTATATTTATAAAACTTTCATTGAAGCTTTATACATCATTATCAAAAACTGGAAGTAACCCAAATATATACACAGATAAACTGATAAATTGTGGTATATTCACATAATGGAATTTTTAGCAATAAAAAGGAATAGACTTCATAGTCTATTGTATGTATTCTATACATGCAATGATGTGGGTGAATCTCAAAAACACTATGCTTAACGGAAAAAAGCCAGACACAAAAGAGTATGTACTGTATGACTACATATATATGGTATTTTTGAATAAACAAAACAAATCTGTAGTGATAGACCTCAGATCAGTGGTTACTATAGGTAGTGAGGATAAGACTGGTCAGAGGCACAAGAGAACTTCCTGGGGAGATACAAAGACATACAAATTCTATGTCTTCTGGGGGAGGGTCATGGTTATATCAAAGTATTTTAGATTTTACATGTATAATGGATTATTTTTATCTTATGAAAATTATACTTAAAGTTGATTTTAAAATGTACATATTTTTAATGAAAACAAAGATGTTTGCCTTCTTTTATTATTTAATAGCATTCTGGAATTTGGAATTGATAAAATTAAATAGATTATAAATAAGCTATTAGTAGCTGAAAGTGGGAAGTAAGTTGTCTTAGTCAGTTTGGGTTGCTATAACAAATTACCCAGGTAGTAATTTGTTGACTGGATGATTTTAACAACAAACTTTTATTTGTCACAGTTCTGGAGGCTGGGAAGTCTAACATCAAGTTACCAACAAATTTAGTTCTTGGTGAGGGCTTCTGTCCTGGTTTGCAGACAACTGTCTTCTCACTCTGTTTTCGCATAATGGAGAGCAGAAAAAGCAAACTCTAGTTTCTTTCCCATAAGGTCACTAATACCATCATGACCTCATCTAAAAATAATGGCCCCACCTCCTAATACCATCCCACGGAGGGGTTAGTTCTAACATGTCAGACTTAGGGGGAATACAAGCATGCATTCCACAATACAAGTGTAACACTATTTGAAGAGAAAAATCATAATTTTTGGACAATAAAGGTAGCGTGGTAAAACAATACTAAGATTATTGAGAAAGCTTAACAAAATGGCTATATAGAAGATAAATACAAACCAGAAAATATAAACAAATACCAGCACAAAATATGAAAACCAAAGTATAAAATTTGTATGCTCAATCATTGCAAGAAATGTACAGACTTACATAAATTTGATAGTAAGAGTAAAAGGAGGCTTAAGTAAATGGGAAACCATCTTTCTGGATAGACGGAACACGGAGAATACGATTTTTTTTGTAAATTATTTTCTAAATTTAATGGAATTCCAATAAAATGCCCAACAGAGAATGGCTAAGAAAATTTTGAGAAGAGTAAAAAGGGGACTGGCCCTTCCAGAGTTAAAAATATGGTTTAAAGCTATAATAACCAAATTCATCTGATCATAGTAATATAGGGGAAAAAATGTAAAAAAAAAAAAAAATCCGTTAAATGGGGCTCCCAGTTGGCTCAGTTGGTTAAGTGTCCAACTCTTGATTTCCACCCAGGTCACGATCTTAGGGTTCCGAGACTGAGTCACAGGTTGGACTCTGCACTGTGTGGAGCCTGCTTGAGATTCTCTCTCTTCCTCTACCTCAGTCCCCCTGCCACCCCAGGCTCTCTCTCTCTCTCTCTAAAAAAAAAAGATCCATTAAACAGAATAATTACCTCAGAAACAGATCTTTTATGAAATAATGATAAGTATACAACAAAGTTGGTATTACACATCAGGGTGGAGGAAAAAGATTATTCAGTAAATGATGTTGGTAAAATAACAAATAAAATGTTAACTTCTCATCCCATGGCATATGCCAAAATAAATTTTAGAACGGAATAAAAATTAAAAACTCTTTCTTTTTTTTTCATTTTTAAATTTAAGCTCAATTAACATATAATGCATTATTGTTTTATGAGGTAGAGGTCAGTGACTCATCAGTCTTATATAATACCTAGTACTCATTACATCACATTCCCCCCCTTAATATCTATCATCCAATTATCCCACCTACCTCCCCTCCAGCAACCTTGTTGATTTCCTATGCTTAGGAGTCTCTTATGGTTTGTCTTTGTCTCGATTTCATCTTGGTTTATTTAATTAAAAAACCCTTTAGTGCACCTGGGTGGCTTAGTTGGTTAATTGAGTGCCTTTGGCTCAGGTCAAGATCCTAAGTCCCAGGACGGAGTCCCATGTCAGGAGTCTGCTTCTCCCTCAGACCCTCACCACTCTCATGCTCTCTCACTCTCTCTCATTCTCTCTCTCAAATAAATACAATCTTTAAAAAACACTTTAAACGAATATAAGTAAAGGTTAGTATTTATTAACCAAAACATTGGGATACAATGTACTAGTAAAAGACACTAAATTTGCCCAAGTAAATTTTCTATTAGAAGAAAGCACCAGGAAGGCAGAGACCCTGGAGGTCTAACTTATCAGTAACCTCTGTGATCTACAAGAGATCTATGCAGTATGTATGTTCTAATAAATCTTTATAGGATGTATGAAAACAATTGTTTATATTTTTTGCATCACTCTAGTTTTCTTAAATGACAAACTGGGAAAAATATTTGTCATGTATATGTAAAGATTAATATCTTCTTATTAAAAGTTCATGCAAATCATGAGAAACTTTATTGAGACCCATTAGATGGACCCTTATATGGACAAGCTATTCATGACAGAGGGAAAACAAAGATTGATGAACATTTGGAAAAAGTCAATATGAATAATAAAATAATAAACAATTACATGTTATATGTCAAATTACAGGATTTTTAAAAATAAATATGTATATTCAATGCTGGTTTGGGTGTAAGTGTAATAGGTCATCTCAAATAGTCTGGGGGAAGTTAATGCAAACCTTTTAGAAAAGTAATTTTGCATTCTATATCGATAGCCTTAAAAATACTACTTTTGACCCTCTAATTACTTTTCAGAAAATTTTCTTTTCAGAAAGAAGAAACTTTATTTTAAAAGTTCATCGTAGGATTAAAAATGGTGGTGAAAAATCGGTAATTATGTCCAACAATAAGAAGATGGATTTTAAATTATGATTGGAACACAATGCATTATGCAGCCATTTAAATGATTTCTATAAAGATTTTAAAATTCGATCAAGAAAATAATTGTTTTAAAAGGTACTGTGAGAGGACGCCTGGGTGGCTCAGTTGGTTAAGCAGCTGCCTTCGGCTCAGGTCATGATCCCAGGTGGGATCGAGTCCCACCCACATTGGGCTCCTTGCTCGGCAGGGAGCCTGCTTCTCTCTCTGCCTCTGCCTGCCTCTCTGTCTGCCTGTGCTCGCTCGCTCTCTCCCCCTCTGTCTCTGACAAATAAATAAAAATCTTAAAAAAAAAAAGGTACTGTGAGGAGAGAAATTATTTTGTGATTGCCAACAGTATTCAATATGCATAGAAAAAATAGTAACCATGGCATACATATTACCTTTTACTGAAAGGGCAGGCACTTAGCATTTTAAAGGGATTCTCATTTACCCTCACACCAAGACTATGAAGAGATATAGATCTATATGTATTTCTTTGATTTATATATACATTCATAAATGTGTCTTTATTTTATAAACCTATAAAATATGTATATATTTATATTATATATATATATATATATTTTTTTTTTTTTCCCCATTGAACAGGTGAGGAAATTAATACACAGGGAGATGCAGTACTGTGTCCAAAGTGTTTGAGCTGAGTGAGGCAGTGGGTTTGATAGCAGATTGGCTCTTGCGTCCACGCTTTTACTCACTATTAAAATGTAACAAAATGTTTTCAGTTTTGTAGTTTTGGGGGCTCATGGGTCTCCCTTCTAGTTTTCAATCGTTTCCAAAGTTTTTACAGTAAGCATGACTTTCACTCATTATAAATTATCCTAATAATAGTAATCTATACATTGCAAATCCCAAAGCCAGCCTGGTTTTCTGCAGTAGCGCTCAGCTCTGCGTCTGGGGTAACCCGCACCCCCTGTCTCCAGGTGTCTGCGGCCCCGCATCCCCCTTCCGGCTTGTTCGCCGGGTCTTTTCCCGGGTTCCACCCACAGTACCCGGATCCCCGTCCCTGAAACACACTTTCTCCGCGCGCCTGCGTCGTGGCCGACAGCTCCAGGGTGACTTGGCAAACGTTCAAGCGCCGTGGGACCGGAGTCTTCGGGACCCGCCCAGATGTCGTCCCGCGAGGCCCCGCAGACCTCTGGCCGCGGAGAGTTCAAGCTTCAGCCGCGGGCGGAGGCCCGGCCCTCACGCGGGAACGCGGCGACCTCGCCGGGAGGGAGGAGCCCGCGGGAACTCCCCGAGGCTCGCAGGGCGGGGGTCGGCCTCGGCCCACCGGGTCGCAGAGGCCGGAAGGCCGCCGGGTGCGGGGTGCAGTCCCGGGACCAGCGCCTAGTCCCCGCGCTCCTGGAGCGGTGCCCTTGGCGGTCGCGCACCGAGCCCTGGAGGCACTAGCCCGCCCGCCTCCGGCCCTTTATCAGATCAGGACAATTGCTGAAAACAGGGATTATCTCAGGCTGAGTGAGCAGTGGCCCCTGAGAAAATCTAGGGTTAGTTAAAGAGGGTTGCCCGGGGACAAAACTTACGGCTTGGGTCCCGGGGACAGTTACTGTGGGGTGAGTGTATTTTTTTAAACCCGTTATCTCCTCGACAATTAATTCTCTCTCTGGTCGGGAGCGGGGGACCGGGGGGGAACTGTTCGTGCAGGGGTGGGAGCCGGAGTCCCACTTTCGGGGAGCTAGTGTAGGGGCCGCCCTTTGGAAGCACGGCGACTGGTCCTGGGGAGGAACCAAGGTTTCCCGGCCGCTGGGTCAAGTATTCGATCCGAGCCGCCGCGCTCCTGCCTTCGCACACGCCCATGCCGCGGGGCAGGGGTCCTTCGCCGGGAACCAGCCCTTCGCTTCCCAGGGCCGCTGTGGGGGGCAGCCGGGGCCTCCCCAGGTCCGCTTCCTTCTGTGGTCGGTACGGGGGCGCACAGAGCACCTGGGGGACAACGTGCAAGTGCAAGGGAGTACCTTGCGTGTTCTGGCGTCCGAAAACCTGACTCCAGAGAATCACTGAATCCTACGTTGCGAGTCTCGGTGTTTAATGAAGTTTAGGGGACGCGTATGACTTGCGTTTGTAAAACCTCTGCATCGCGCACCCCAAGTTTGTCGCCCTGGTACGGAAAGCAGGGCCGAGCGGGGGTGGGGAGGGTCTCCAGTCGCTGGCGCTCGCTTCTGCACGCGGGGCTTCTGCCCAGTTTCCTGCCTCGGAGTTGTGTCCGCCCCAGCTCAGAGCAGTTTGTGCAATTGAGAAACCCGATAGGAGGCAGCAGCTGTCTCCCACCACCCTAAAAATAATCCGCTCCGGCGGCCTGCGTGCTTCGGCTAGGGGAGGAAAACTGCCTGCGGAGTAAGTGAGTCCGTCTCTTTTACATAAATATGATTTAAACATTTTAAGAGTAACTGTGAACTGTAGATCTCGGCGACCCAAAGGCGCCCGCGCCCTCTGCCTTCGGGGTAGCTATTTCTAGGATGAAGGCACCGGGCCCCAGCCGGAGAAGAGAGGGCGTGGGGATCAGGTTTCCACTTTACTTACAAACTGCCGGCTCCTGCTTAAAAACGGCCGGGAATACTGCAAGGACTTATTACTGATTTTTTCCCTCTTAGTGTCCTGTAGTATTCATGAAGTAGTTTTCAGTTTGCTTAAATTTTGTTACTCTTTACTTTTTAGGAGTTCTGCGTCTCGGTTTGAAGTTGACACTTAAGTCAGTGTAGGGAGCCCGTGTTTTGAAGGTAGTGCAAGTGCACGAGTAGGGGTTTGAAGCAGCATCAAGCGACCGCCCAAGGTATTTATATTTTGCTTGTTTGTTCAATTTGGGATTAAAATATATATATATATATCCTGGTGGCGTGTCTGAATTTTCTCTGTTGAGTTTCCTTTAGTGTGCGATAGAACTTCAACGGGTGCATTGAGATGAGGCACTAAATCAGAAGTTAGTGGTCATTTTTACTAGTGATTTTCTTACTTGGATCTGTTATTCATAGGTAGACAGGGAGACAGACGTCTTTTGCTTCCTGTTTTGTGAATCATAAACTGAATGAAAAAATTCAAAGACGTTATTACATTTGTTTCCTAAGTGATTTATTCCTGAAAGTACCCTAGATAATGTTAATGCCCTAAATCCTTTACAATGTCATGTTTCTCTCTCATAACATAACTCAGTAATGAGTTACTTTGTATGTAAGAATGCAAGTTTTTATGTTGCTTTTAGCATGTTTTCTTCAGGAGTTTCCAGTTTAATTAAGTTCTGCGAGGTTGCTACTCCATTAGAACTGACACTTTCTTATGGATGAGCAGGAGAGAGTGCTAGTTTTTACTTTACTTTAGTCATCAACTGAATCCAAATTTTATAACTCCAGAGGGTGTGGACATTCCTAAATGCATTTCAAAGAATAAGAATATTGAGGGTGGGATTCTTGCTATGAAATCATACCTTTGGGCATCAAGGAATATATTTATTCTGTGGTTTCAGCTTGGCAGACCGTCCCTGTAATCAAAGTTTCACTTTTGACATTTGTCTTTAAGATTCATTCAGTCAAGTTCTTCAACCCTGTCTGCTCTCCTAAACACTTGAACATCTTTCAGAGGGTTTATGCTTGCGGGAAGAAAGGTGTCATGTCTTCCTATCATGTCTTCCTATCCCTCTCTCTTCTCCTGGATGCTAGGGCCTCTGTCCATGCACTCCAGAAGGGGCAGGGATCAGGGGCGACACGTGACCAAGGTTAGCCAGCAAGAGCAGCAATTTATGCTGTTCCCAAACTGTCCCTAACTTAATCATGGTTCTGGGAGAGACACCTTGAATGACAATAGGAGATTTAAAAATTAATTAAAATTCCTGATTGAACAAAATGCCCTTGGCAAACAGGATAATTATCAACATATCTACAACTTTACTCCTTCTCTCTTTTTGCCCATGATGAGTTGTAAAATGGGCTGTTAGAATATGCCACATGTGTACTGTAGGTTGGAGAAAGAAGCTAAGAGTCAGAGGGAAAAGGATGGAGGAGGAGACAGAAATAAAGACAGGAGAGAGACAGTGAGAGGGTGAACAGGTTGGGAGCCCTTGGTCATGTGAGGGTAGAGATTATGGTAGAAGAAAGAAATCATTCTAAAGCCTTCAGTTTACTAATCTGAAGTATGTGCCTCAGTGTGATTGTATCATTGTATATTTCCCTATCCCGTAGACCATAACCTGTACATTATACCAAGAACTACTGGGATTAGTGTAGTCTGATTTATGTGGTCTAACACTACAGGTACTCTTTGTATGGGCATTCTTGGATTCCTAGTGCCTAGCACATGGTCAGCATCAATAAGTACTTTTACAGTTAACGAATGGCCTAGAATCCCAGACATCAGGTATGTGGCTAGAATTGTCCTTTGACTTTCTCAGGTTGCTGTAGTTCTCTGATATTTTCTTTCCACCATTATACACATTTATCCAAAGGTTGCTTGATTGGTAGGTTTGAGGATTGATTAGACATACCAGGTAGGCAAAACTTACTATAGCTAATGAAGTTTATGTTTTGCAAATTCAGATCGTACTTTGTATCTGCTTCAATGATAATGATTAAATATCTATCATTTATCTATCTATAAATGTGACCAATTGGAATATTATAGTTTTGGATAAAATTATAAAACTGCCAAAGTAAAAATTATTTTCTGGTTCATTCTAGGAAATGGTTTATATGTGTCTTTCAATAAGAGTGGGCTCAAGTTTCTTCCTGTCATTTCTACTCAATAAAAGAGATAGTCTAAAAGAAAAATAAAAGAAATAGTCATGGAAATTCTATTAATAATTCTATTAATAGCTATTATTTTTCAGTTTCTTTTTTCCTAATTTTTCCATCTTATTGACATACATGACTGTATAAGTTTAAGGTGTACAGCATGGTTTAGATGATTGTAAAATGTTACCACAGTATGTCTAGTTAAGATCCATCACTTCATATAGTTGTGGTACATAATTCGAAACTTCCATTTTACTGCTACTTTAAAACTCTCAAGCTGTTTTTGATTATTTTATGAGGCTTGGAGTCTTAGTAGTTGATAAGAATTTGCCAAGTATATACACTCATCTTGACTTTTTAAAAATATACTTTTATTTTGAATGAGAAAAGGTCTCAACTAGAGATCATATCAGTGATGTTCAATAAAAGGGCTTACCGGAAACAGTATGTGAGAGGAATTCCATATAAGGATTTAGGGGCTCCTGGGTGGCTCAGTTGGTTAAGCGACCGCCTTTGGAGAGCCCTGCATGGAGCCCCACATCAGGGTCCCCGCTCAGAGGGAAGCCTGCTTCTCCCCTTCTCCCTCTTCCTCTGCTGCTCTGCCTGCTTGTGCTCTCTTGCTCTCTCTGTTAAATAAATAAATAAAATCTTAAAAACAAAATAATTTACAAACTATAAACACAGGTTTTTAAACTAGTTCTATTCATATAATACTTTAGAAAACTTTTCCTTGAAATCTGGTTTCTCAATAGTTTGCCTACTGTTGCCAATCTTTTCTGTGT
Organism: Mustela lutreola; assembly: GCF_030435805.1. Taxonomy (NCBI): domain Eukaryota; kingdom Metazoa; phylum Chordata; class Mammalia; order Carnivora; family Mustelidae; genus Mustela; species Mustela lutreola. The sequence continues at coordinate 78,440,158 of NC_081297.1, read as the reverse complement.
AACACTCTCTGTTTTTTCCCTAGGGAAAAATATTGTTCATGACCATTGCTAAGTCATTTCTCAATGAAAGAGAAAAGGTACTAGTTTACTCCAACCTTTAATAATCTAATTCAGAATCCAGTGTGATATAATGTGGAAAAGAGACCAAGTGCAGTGAGGTTAAAATCTTAAACTGCTACTTCTTTTAATGATGAAAGATAAGCTGTTTTTGAAATGGGTTGGAGGCTGCATGATATAGGCAGGGGGAGACACAGTTTAAGTCAGACACATGGCTGTGGATCACCGCTACTCTACTGGTTGGCAGGATACTGAACCTCAGAATGCTCTCCTGTAAAATACAAATACCTAACATTGCATGGCTGTTCTAAAGACTAAAGATAGTGTATATGAAGTACCCAGAATTTGGCAGGCAGGAAGAAAATGGGCATAAAAAAATAATTTTTCAGAAGACTAAACTCTTCAGAATTTCACAGTGGTATTTTGATGGAGCAGAACCTTGCTTTTATACCATCTGTCTCAGCCCAGCAACGAGAGGCGTTCATTTAAAATGTGAGTTGGAGTGTGTCACTCCACTAATGAAACCTCCCCCTGCTCCCGCCCCTGCCCCAGAATTCTGTTTCACTGAGTAGAAGCCAAAGTCCCAACAATAGCTAGCAAAACCTTGGTTTACCTCATCCTCAGCTTCATCTCTAAATCTGTCTACTTCTATTCTAATATAGTATTGATTTCCAATTTAAAAACATTTTGTTTGTTTGTTTCAAGACTTGATTAGGGTATATTTCATGCAAGAATATTCTCTGACTGTAAGACCTGAGTAATTTCGTTAAATTGTCATTTAAGTTATATTTAATGTATCTGAAGCCCAAGATTTTAATAGTCTTCACAGACTGGCTGATGGCTGCGTGCCCGCACATGGGCCCCCTGTGTATTAGTATTCCTTTGTACAGTTAACCAAGAGTGGCGGTAAATTTTGTCCGGCTTAAGTTATTTGCTAATGCATTTTCAATGAGAAAGGACAAGAAAGAATTTAATATTACACTATCTTGTAGAATCAGTCAGTAGTTTCATTTTTTCTTTCTTTTTCTTGATATATCACCATGTTTGTTCCTTGAAATCATTTTCGTCACACACACACTTTGTTAAGGTACCATCATTGGTAGATTAATAATTATATATCTTCCAAATTAAAATATTTTTCTCCGGAGGGGGGGAAAGATCAAAAGGAAGTGATTTATAGACTGTATAAGGCCTTTATAAGAAACTCTCAAAAGACTTTGGCATATAGTTTCCTATTTCCTCAATTGCAAAAATAAAGGGGTTAATTTTATAATTAAACCTCCTCTTTAGGGCTATGCATGTATAAAAGAGAATATAATAATGGAGCCTCTTTCTTTTGTTTCTTCCTTTTAGAGTAAGCGATATAAGAAGACATGAGCCTTTCATTCTGTGGTAACAACATCTCTTCATATAATATCTATGATGGTGTGTTACAAAATCCCTGCTTTGTGGATGCCCTCAACCTGGTCCCTCATGTCTTCCTCCTGTTTATCACTTTTCCAATATTGTTTATTGGTAAGTAATCTGTTCTCCTATATTTCCTCAGCTAATATTTATTTTGAGCATCTGACTTTTTTTTATTTTTTCATATTTTATTAAAGATTTTTATTTATTTATTTGAGAGAGAGACAGTGAGAGAGAGCATGAGAGGCGGGAAGGTCAGAGGGAGAAGCAGACTCCCCATGGAGCTGGGAGCCTGATGCGGGACTCGATCCCAGGACTCCGGGACCGTGACCTGAGCCAAAGATGGTTGCTTAACCAACTGAGCCACCCAGGCGCCCTCAGCTAATGTTTATTTTAAAAGTCTTCATTATGGGGTGCCTGGGTGGCTCAGTGTGTTAAGCCGCTGCCTTTCGCTCAGGTCATGATCTCAGGGTCCTGGGATTGAGTCCCAAATCGGGCTCTCTGTTCAGCAGGGAGCCTGCTTCCCTTCCTCTCTCTCTCTGCCTGCCTTTCTGCCTACTTGTGCTCTCTCTCTGTCAAATAAAGAAATAAATAAATCTTAAAAAAAAAGTCTTCATTATGGTTGAAATTTGATATAATATTGACCTAATTTTCCTCAACATGAAAACTGATAGGAAAATCAGTGAGAAAAGAACAAGCAGATTTTTTATGCTTCCCAGTTATTTATGGTCTTGACGTATGATATTTTGTAGGTAAAATAGAAGTCATATGTCTTCTTAGAAATGGACTTCGAGTAGCAACAGCAGTGTTTTAAAAAGAGGGAAAGAGAACTAGGTGGGATAGATGTAAAGCCGTTGTGGAGCACTTGCTTTGTGCTGGTGAAGAGAATGGGAAAATGGGTGAAACACGGTACCTGCCTGCAATAGTCACTGAAACTGTCCAGTGAAACAGATGTATCAAAGTCAAGAGAAAAATGACTATCCCACATTATATGCTCATTTGCAGGGACAGGAACAAATTATCCTGGGCATTAACTTGTTAGAACAACTAATTTTTTGGGCCAGTGGGGATGATTGCATGGAGAGTGACATGTTGAGGGACGTGAGGACAAAGAGCCTGCAAGTTCCAGTAGGAGCGCTAAGGGTGCATTCCAGGTAGAAAGAATACTTATGCAAACTATTTGTAAAGGAGCTAAAGATACAGTTTTCCCTATTATATTACAGTTTACATATACACAAAACCCAATTATTATTTTTTTAAAGATTTTATTTATTTATTTGACAGAGATCACAAGTAGGCAGAGAAGCAGGCAGAGAGAGGAGGAAGCATGCTCCCTGCTGAGCAGAGAGCCCGATGTGGGGCTGGATCCCAGGATCCGAAGGTAGAGGCTTTAGCCCACTAAGCCACCCACACACCCCACAAAATCCAATTATTTTAAACAGTTATGTACGGTTTGTATAATTTCTCCCCCAAACCAAAATAGAACTTTAACTTAAACGTTTTAAAAATACATTTCACATATAAAAATAACAGAGGGGCACCTGGGTGGCTCAGTCAGTTAAGCATCTCCCTTTGACTCAGGTCATGATCCCAGGGTCTATGGGAAGCCTGCTTCCCTCTCTCTCAGTCCCCCTGCTTGTGTTCTTTCTCTCGCTGTGTCTCTCTCTGCTCGAATAAATAAATAAAATCTTCAAAAAAATGACAGTGACTAGTATGATAAATATCTGTTGAGGCTGTCACCACTCAGCTTAAGGAATCTAATGGTAAGAATATAAGTGAATCCTTCTGTTACTCTTTCCTGAGCCTGTTACTCTTTCCACATCCTATGTCCCTATTCCTTTCAAAAGAGGTAACTACTCTCTGAATTTGATCTTGAATCTGCTTATAAAACTAAATTTGCTTATAAAAATAAATGGGAAAACTATCAGACTGCTTTTCTTAAGAAAACTAGCATATTTTAATGGTCTGATTTAAAAGAAACTTAAAAAATAATTTGTATGCTTTTATTTCTTCATTTAACAAATATTGATTGAGAGACTACTATCTGGCATTGTAACAGTGATCAAAATTTTCTGTTATAAGATGTATCATATGCTGAGGCCAATGAAACTCTTGGCACGTAGTTATTTGTGTTAAACAAATATATAGACATTAAATATAACTGTGTCAGAATGACCATGTATAGAGACATGAGTTGTGGTTTATGTAGTTGGTGTTATTTGTAGGACATTAAAAGTGCCCTTTGGTCAAAAGTCGACCATAATTTTTTAATTGCAATTTGACAGTTAATAATCTTTTTTTTGACATTCAGCTAACTTCTTGAGAGCAGTTACTGTGATAGTCTTGTTTGCATCAGTAGCATCAAACACAGACTGGCAGAAGGGTATTTGAATCAAGTGGAGCTGGAGTGAACATTGTCAAAGGAGAATGGTGGAGGAATATTCAGACTGCTCATGTATTACATTGGCTACTTGAGTTAGTGAGAGATCATAAATAAATCTCAAAGAAGTATCAGGCATAAAGAAAGCTTGCCTGCAAGAGCTTACAGCGTAAATTCTAGTACAACATGTTATATGTAACTAATCCCTCCATAATGAAGTTCATTTGGGAACAACTAAGACATGAATCAATTTTCTTTTCAAAGAATGCTTCAGGAGTCTCATTAGTCGTTACAGAAATTCCTTCCTGCAATATTTCGAGCACAAACCCCGATTCATTCTTGAAGTATGTGAGGCTTCTCTACAAACATTTCTTTGAGAAAATACCATTATCACTGTTGAATAGTGCTGGCTCAGTCATAGGTTATAATTTTTCTCACACGATATGCATACGATTGAGTTGACTCAACTAATGAGTTCTACATTTCATTACCAAATATGGCTTTTTTTCGTTAGTCCCCCTACAGATGGCATGTTTTGAAAGATTTTAGACACCAAATTGCTTTTATTAATATCATCATTAATTTGGTTTCCTCTTAAATGAACCAGGGACCTGTCAGTAAGAGCTCTGATTAACACGAGATAACTATGCTGTCACCCAGAGTTGGCCTTATTCTTGAGCACTGCAGCAAATGTCAATGTGTTAACTTAGACAGTCCTGTAAAGATTCACTGAAATTGAATTATTTTTTCAACATAATGAAAACAGACCAGGATTTGCATTGCTACCCTAGAAAGCACTTCTCCTTCCTTTTTCAGGAATTGCCCATCCCCCAAGTGATAACACAATATGAATTATTTCCATGATTATAATTAATCTTTTCACTTCTATACTTTTTTCAGGGTGGGGAAGTCAAAGCTCAAAAGTACAAATTCACCACAACACCTGGCTTCATTTTCCTGGACATAACCTGAGATGGATTCTTACATTTGCTCTTCTGTTTGTGCATGTTTGTGAAATAGCAGAAGGCATTGTTTCTGATTCGTAAGTGATTCAACATAGCTAATAACTAGATTGCACTATACTAGTGAGTATGTTGATATGGATGGTAGTTAAGAGCATACCAAGTCAGGCTTAACTTTTTAGTTATAATGTATGAGAAAACACAGGTGTCACTCATTTATAGCAGTCCTGCTTATCTAGGATTCAATTTACCCATTATCAACTGAAGTCTGGAGAAATGATCCTCCTTCTGGTGATGGGTCTTCAAAAGGTCAGTAAACTAACACTGCCTCCCAGTGCCTATGCCATTCACCTCACCTCACCTCGTCGTGTAGATATTTTCTCATCTAACATCATCACAAGAGGAAAGGTGAATACAGTACAGTAAATATCTTGAGAGAGAGGGAAAGAGACCACATTCACATAACTTTTATTACAGTATATTATAGTTATTCTAGTTTGTGTTATCAGTTGTTAATCTCCTACAGTGCCTAATCTATATATTAAACTTTATCATAGGTATGCATGTATAAGAAAAACATAATAGGATTCGGTATCATCCGTGATTTCAGGCATCCACTGTGGTCTTGGAACATTAACCTTTGCAGATAAGAGGAGGACTGTTACATTTGATAATCATGTTGTTTTGTCCATATTTTTGTGTTACTACATAATTTCTCTGACAGTAAAAATTCAGGTCTCTGTGACTTGTGCTTATTCACGTGCTATTTCTTTGATTCCTTCATCTATGTAGCTCTTGCAGAAAGTTCTCTCCTTTTAAGCACTCTGACATTTATTTATCTATCAATGGAGGTATATATAGAAAGATTGTCTCTATTGACATATAGCTCAAGTAGCTATATACTTACATATAACTGTATAACCAGTTCTCAGATGTTTCCATTTGTTTTATAAAGAAGCAAAGATAGATGAGGCAGGCATCAAAGAAGTCTGAGAATTAGTGAGGATATAGCCACAAATTGAGGCAAAACACAAAACCATTTTAAAATCAGGATTTGCCATAAAACCCATACTTTTGAAGGAATTTTGTCATTCTTATAGAAGAAGTTTGCATTAAGCAGTTAGAATATAATGAATTCTAGTTATAAACCCGAACATAATGTGGGAAAAATATTTTTTATCACATATTAACACAAAATAGGAAAGAATTTTGATAAGCAATATCAAATAAGAGAATTTTGATTATGAAATTATGTAAAATAGTGCACCATCAATTAAAGAACTGATAGGAAAAGTTCTTTAGAGTTCTTAAAAAGAAAGCTCAAAAATTATTTTTCTTTTATCTAATAAAGACCTCCCCGACATCTGTTTATGTTTTTCTGTTGCAATTAATGAGGAATGAAATTTCTGAGATTTTGTTACAGAGCCAACTATTTTGAAATGTTTTGTGAGAGTTCTTTGCATGGATGTGCACGTCTTAGTTTCTGATAAAAAAAAAAAAATCAAGGACTCTGATGATATTGCGTCCCTTCAAGGATTTAGAGGCTTGATTGTCTGTTATCTTATTAATTACTGTTTAAAACCCTATTGTATTAGCATAGGAAACTCTAGTCTTTGTTTTCTAATACTTATAACATATAAGCTGCCTCTGTGTGATTCTTTCTTTTTTTTTTTAATATAATTTTTTATTTTTTATAAACATATATTTTTATCCCCAGGGGTACAGGTCTGTGAATCACCAGGTTTACACACTTCACAGCACTCACCAAAACACATACCCTCCCCAATGTCCATAATACCACCCCCTTCTCCCAAACCCCCTCCCCCCAGCAACCCTCAGTTTGTTTTGTGAGATTAAGAGTCACTTATGGTTTGTCTCCCTCCCAATCCCATCTTCTTTCATTTATTCTTCTCGTACCCACTTAAGCCCCCATGTTGCATCACCACTTCCTCATATCAGGGAGATCACATGATAGTTGTCTTTCTCCGCTTGACTTATTTCGCTAAGCATGATACGCTCTAGTTCCATCCATGTTGTCGCAAATGGCAAGATTTCATTTCTTTTGATGGCTGCATAGTATTCCATTGTGTATATATACCACATCTTCTTGATCCATTCATCTGTTGATGGACATCTAGGTTCTTTCCATAGTTTGGCTATTGTGGACATTGCTGCTATAAACATTCGAGTACACGTGCCCCTTTGGATCACTACGTTTGTATCTTTAGGGTAAATGCCCAATAGTGCAATTGCTGGGTCATAGGGCAGTTCTATTTTCAACATTTTGAGGAACCTCCATGCTGTTTTCCAGAGAGGTTGCACCAGCTTGCATTCCCACCAACAGTGTAGGAGGGTTCCCCTTTCTCCGCATCCTCGCCAGCATCTGTCATTTCCTGACTTGTTGATTTTAGCCATTCTGACTGGTGTGAGGTGATATCGCATTGTGGTTTTGATTTGTATTTCCCTGATGCCGAGTGATATGGAGCACTTTTTCATGTGTCTGTTGGCCATCTGGATGTCTTCTTTGCAGAAATGTCTGCTCATGTCCTCTGCCCATTTCTTGATTGGATTATTTGTTCTTTGGGTGTTGAGTTTGCTAAGTTCTTTATAGATTCTGGACACTAGTCCTTTATCTGATATGTCGTTTGCAAATATCTTCTCCCATTCTGTCAGTTGTCTTTTGATTTTGTGAACTGTTTCCTTTGCTGTGCAAAAGCTTTTGATCTTGATGAAATCCCAGTAGTTCATTTGTTCCCTTGCTTCCCTTGCCTTTTGCGTTGTTCCTAGGAAGATGTTGCTGCGGCTGAGGTCAAAGAGGTTGCTGCCTGTGTTCTCCTCAAGGATTTTGATGGATTCCTTTCGCACATTGAGGTCCTTCATCCATTTTGAGTCTATTTTTGTGTGTGGTGTAAGGAAATGGTCCAATTTCATTTTTCTGCATGTGGCTGTCCAATTTTCCCAGCACCATTTATTGAAGAGGCTGTCTTTTTGCCATTGGACATTCTTTCCTGCATTGTCGAATATTAGTTGACTGTAGAGTTGAGGGTCTATTTCTGGGCTCTCTATTCTGTTCCATTGATCTATGTGTCTGTTTTTGTGCCAGTACCATGCTGTCTTGATGATGACAGCTTTGTAATAGAGCTTGAAGTCCGAGATTGTGATGCCACCAACGTAGGCTTTCTTTTTCAATATCCCTTTAGCTATTCGAGGTCTTTTCTGGTTCCATATAAATTTTAGAATTATTTGTTCCATTTCTTTGAAAAAGATGGATGGTACGTTGATAGGAATTGCATTAAATGTGTAGATTGCTTTAGGTAGCATAGACATTTTCACAATATTTATTCTTCCAATCCAGGAGCATGGAACATTTTTCCATTTCTTTGTGTCTTCCTCAATTTCTTTCATGAGTACTTTATAGTTTTCTGAGTATAGATTCTGTGTCTCTTTGGTTAGGTTTATTCCTAGGTATCTTATGGTTTTGGGTGCAATTGTAAATGGGATTGACTCTTTAATTTCTCTTTCTTCTGTCTTGCTGTTGGTGTAGAGAAATGCAACTGATTTCTGTGCATTGATTTTATATCCTAACACTTTACTGAATTCCTGTATAAGTTCTAGCAGTTTTGGAGTGGAGTCTTTTGGGTTTTCCACATATAGTATCATATCATCTGCGAAGAGTGATAATTTGACTTCTTCTTTGCCGATTTGGATGCCTTTAATTTCCTTTTGTTGTCTGATTGCTGAGGCTAGGACCTCTAGTACTATGTTGAATAGCAGTGGTGATAATGGACATCCCTGCTGTGTTCCTGACCTTAGTGGAAAAGCTTTCAGTTTTTCTCCATTGAGAATGATATTTGCGGTGGGTTTTTCATAGATGGCTTTGATGATATTGAGGTATGTGCCCTCTATCCCTACACTTTGAAGAGTTTTGATCAGGAATGGATTTTGTACTGTGTCAAATACTTTTTCAGCATCTATTGAGAGTATCATATGGTTCTTGTTCTTTCTTTTATTGATGTGTTGTATCACATTGACTGATTTGCGGATGTTGAACCAACCTTGCAGCCCTGGAATAAATCCCACTTGGTCGTGGTGAATAATCCTTTTAATGTACTGTTGAATCCTATTGGCTAGTATTTTGTTAAGTATTTTCGCATCTGTGTTCATCAAGGATATCGGTCTATAGCTCTCTTTTTTGGTGGGATCCTTGTCTGGTTTTGGGATCAAGGTGATGCTGGCCTCATAAAATGAGTTTGGAAGTTTTCCTTCCATTTCTATTTTTTGGAACAGTTTTAGGAGAATAGGAATTAGTTCTTCTTTAAATGTTTGGTAGAATTCCCCCGGGAAGCCGTCTGGCCCTGGGCTTTTGTTTGTTTGGAGATTTTTAATGACTGTTTCAATCTCCTTACTGGTTATGGGTCTGTTCAGGCTTTCTATTTCTTCCTGGCTCAGTTGTGGTAGTTTATATGTTTCTAGGAATGCATCCATTTCTTCCAGATTGTCAAATTTTGCCGTAGAGTTGCTCATAGTATGTTCTTATAATAGTTTGTATTTCTTTGGTGTTAGTTGTGATCTCTCCTCTTTCATTCATGATTTTATTTATTTGGGTCCTTTCTCTTTTCTTTTTGATAAGTCTGGCCAGGGGTTTATCAATTTTATTAATTCTTTCAAAGAACCAGCTCCTAGTTTCGTTGATTTGTTCTATTGTTTTTTTGGTTTCTATTTCATTGATTTCTGCTCTGTTCTTTATGATTTCTCTTCTCCTGCTAGGCTTAGGGTTTCTTTCTTGTTCTTTCTCCAGCTCCATTAGGTGTAGGGTTAGATTGTGTACCTGAGACCTTTCTTGTTTCTTGAGAAAGGCTTGTACCGCTATATATTTTCCTCTCAGGACTGCCTTTGTTGTGTCCCACAGATTTTGAACCGTTGTATTTTCATTATCATTTGTTTCCATGATTTTTTTCAATTCTTCTTTAATTTCCCGGTTGACCCATTCATTCTTTAGAAGGATACTGTATGTATTTTGGTTCTTTTCAAACTTCCTTTTGTGGTTGAGTTCTAGCTTTAGAGCATTGTGGTCTGAAAATATGCAGGGAATGATCCCAATCTTTTGATACCGGTTGAGTCCTGATTTAGGACCGAGGATGTGATCTATTCTGGAGAATGTTCCATGTGCACTAGAGAAGAATGTGTATTCTGTTGCTTTGGGATGAAATGTTCTGAATATATCTGTGATGTCCATCTGGTCCAGTGTGTCATTTAAGGCCTTTATTTCCTTGCTGATCTTTTGCTTGGATGATCTGTCCATTTCAGTGAGGGGAGTGTTAAAGTCCCCTACTATTATTGTATTGTTGTTGATGTGTTTCTTTGATTTTGTTATTAATTGGTTTATATAGTTGGCTGCTCCCACGTTGGGGGCATAGATATTTAAAATTGTTAAATCTTCTTGTTGGACAGACCCTTTGAGTATGATATAGTGTCCTTCCTCATCTCTTATTATAGTCTTTGGCTTAAAATCTAATTGATCTGATATAAGGATTGCCACTCCTGCTTTCTTCTGATGTCCATTAGCATGGTAAATTCTTTTCCACCCCCTCACTTTAAATCTGGAGGTGTCTTCGGGCTTAAAATGTGTTTCTTGGAGGCAACATATAGATGGGTTTTGTTTTTTTATCCATTCTGATACCCTGTGTCTTTTGACAGGGGCATTTAGCCCATTAACATTCAGGGTAACTATTGAGAGATATGAATTTAGTGCCATTGTATTGCCTGTAAGGTGACTGCTACTGTATACGGTCTCTGTTCCTTTCTGATCTACCACTTGTAGGCTCTCTCTTTGCTTAGAGGACCCCTTTCAATATTTCCTGTAGAGCTGGTTTGGTGTTTGCAAATTCTTTCAGTTGTTGTTTGTCCTGAAAGCTTTTAATCTCTCCTTCTATTTTCAATGATAGCCTAGCTGGATATAGTATTTTGGGCTGCATGTTTTTCTCATTTAGTGCTCTGAAAATATCATGCCAGCTCTTTCTGGCCTGCCAGGTCTCTGTGGATAAGTCAGCTGCCAATCTAATATTTTTACCATTGTATGTTACAGACTTCTTTTCCCGGGCTGCTTTCAGGATTTTCTCTTTGTCACTGAGACTTGTAAATTTTACTATTAGGTGACGGGGTGTGGGCCTATTCTTATTGATTTTGAGGGGTGTTCTCTGAACCTCCTGAATTTTGATGCTCGTTCCCCTTGCCATATTGGGGAAATTCTCCCCAATAATTCTCTCTAGTATACCTTCTGCTCCCCTCTCTCTTTCTTCTTCTTCTGGAATCCCAATTATTCTAATGTTGTTTCGTCTTATGGTGTCACTTATCTCTCGAATTCTCCCCTCGTGGTCCAGTATCTGTTTGTCCCTCTTTTGCTCAGCTTCTTTATTCTCTGTCATTTGGTCTTCTATATCACTAATTCTTTCTTCTGCCTCATTTATCCTAGCAGTGAGAGCCTCCATTTTTGATTGCACCTCATTAATAGCTTTTTTGATTTCAACTTGGTTAGATTTTAGTTCTTTTATTTCTCCAGAAAGGGCTTTTATATCTCTCGAGAGGGTTTCTCTAATATCTTCCATGCCTTTTTCGAGCCCGGATAGAACCTTGAGAATTGTCATTCTGAACTCTAGATCTGACATATTACCAATGTCTGTATTGATTAGGTCCCTAGCCTTCGGTACTGCCTCTTGTTCTTTTTTTTGTGTTGAATTTTTCCGTCTTGTCATTTTGTCCAGATAAGAGTATATGAAGGAGCAAGTAAAATACTAAAAGGGTGGCAACAACCCCAGGAAAATATGCTTTAACCAAATTAGAAGAGATCCCAAATCGTGAGGGGGGAGAAAGGGGATAAAAAGAGGTTCAAAAAGGAAGAAAGAAAAAAAAAAAAAGAAAAGAAAAAAGAAAGAAAAAAAAAAAGAAAAGAATTTTAAAAAAAAGAATACACCTAAGAAAAATATAAAAAAGAAAAAATATATGTATTAGATAAACTAGTAAAAAATCGTTAAAAAAGAAAAAGGTAACAGTTAAAAAAAAATTTTACCCGAAGGCGAGAAAAAAAAACAAAAAATGAAAAAGAAAAAAATTAAATTAACCGCAAGACTAAAAAAAATCACAGGGCAAAAGCCATGAGTTCCGTGCTTTGCTTTCTCCTCCTCTAGAATTCTGCTGCTCTCCTTGGTATTGAAACCGCACTCTTTGGTAGGTGAACTTGGTCTCGGCTGAATTTCTTGTTGATCTTCTGGGGGAGGGGCCTGTTGTAGTGATTCTCAAGTGTCTTTGCCCCAGGCGGAATTGCACTGCCCTTACCCGGGGGCCGGGGTGAGTAATCCGCTTGGGTTTGCTTTCAGGAGCTTTTGTTCCCTAAGCGCTTTCTGTAGAGTTCGGAGGACGGTAATACAAATGGCGGCCTCCTGGTCTCCAGGTTGGAGGAGCCGAGAGCCCAGGGCCGCACTCCTCAGTGCGCCCTCAGAGAACCGCGCCCAGTTACTCCCGTCTGCCTGACCTCCGGCCGCGCTCCGAGCTCACTGAGCCTGCGACCGGTTCAAGGTCACCCCGAGCTGCGAGCTTACTGTCGGCTCTGTCTCTGTTGCCGGCTTTCCCATTCCAATACCCGCAAGCTCTGCGACACTCAGACACCCCCGATCCTTCTGTGACCCTGCGGGACCTGAGGCCACGCTGACCCCGTGTGGGCTTTGCCCCGGGTAGCCTCTGGAGCGATGTCCCTCAGCGGAACAGACTTTTAAAAGTCCTGATTTTGTGTGCGGTTGCTCCGCCGCTTGCCGGGAGCCGGCCCCTCCCCCCGGGGTCTATCTTCCCGTCGCTTTGGATTCACTTCTCCGCTGGTCCTACCTTTCAGAAAGTGGTTGTTTTCTGTTTCCAGAATTGCTGTTCTTCTTCTCTTCAATCTGCCGATGGATTTTCAGGTGTTTGCAATCTTTAGATAAGCTATCTAGCTGATCTCCGGCTAGCTGAAGTAGTCTCGGCCTGCTACTTCTCCGCCATCTTGACTCCTCCCCCCTGTTTCTTTCTTTTTTTAAAAAAAATATTTTATTTATTTATTTGACAGACAGAGATCACAAGTAGGCAGAGAGGCAGGCAGAGAGAGGAGGGGAAGCTGGCTCCCTGCTGAGCAGAGAGCTGGAAGTGGGGCTAGATCTGAGGACCCTGAGATCATGACCTGAGCCAAAGGCAGAGACTCTAACCCACTGAGTCACTCAGGCACCCCCTATGTGTATGTATAAATTGGAAGATGGATCTGTCCAACATTTCCTAAAAACTTGATACCATGTAGGCGAGAATGCTTCCTTCTTTCCTGCCTCATGACTGATGTGTAGATTTAGTCGTAGACTTAGAGGCTGGGCTAGTAATGGTGAAGACAGATGCTAACGGCAGAAACTTGTTTTATAGTAGTAATGATATAAAAAGCCCATCCTGAAATCAAGCAGAAATGCACTCTGGATTTCCGTTATCCCATTCCTTAGCTGCAGACTGCTTGCTGACTGCTTCTCGCTATCAAATAATTAATTAATTAATTTACTTATTATTTTAAGTAACATATAATGTATTATTTGGCTCAGGGGTACAGATCTAGGATTCATCAGTCTTATATAATACCCAGTGCTCATTACAACATACTTTCCTCGATGTCCATCCCCTTACTTGGTTTATTCAGGCTTCTCAAAACTCATTTTCCAATGATTCCTGAACTCCAGAATTTGGTTTGCTTTCTTGTTTGCTTTGTCTTAATCTGGAAACTGCTTCTAAAGAATGCCAGTGAATATTAAATACACTTTAACGAACACCTTTTCTTCCTTTTCAGACTTATGGCATTTGGCATTGCTGACTGCTGCTTCCTTCCTTCTTCTTTAACAAAATATTTATGAACTATTCTTTACTTAAAATGTAACGTATGCTCATTATATTAGTGAAATAATGCAAAGCCTTTCCTAATTGAATATTTGATTTTCTTTTTTAGTAATACAAATATTAAAGCTATTCATTTTTCTTTTGAAAGACCCTTACTTATTTTGCACAGATTTTTGTAAGAAATATCCTTTTTTATTTCTATATAAATAGTCTGTGGTTCTGCTTTAGGTACTCTCCTAGATCTAGGAATCATTTTCAATTTGCTTTTTAGTCTAATATGATTGATTTATTAGTACAGCATATAATTTGTTAAGCAAATTGAATCATTAACATTTTAGGAATCATTAACATTTCCATTATAGTTAAATATTTGATTATTTTATATGGTTTTCATGATAATTAGAAAATAGTTTTTTTGTTGGAGGCAAAATTTTATTGAGTTTACTGATTAGATTATTCGAGTCTTGTGTGTTGATTATTTTTATACTATTTAATTCATCAAATTCTGAAAATGTGTATTAAAGTCTTCACTTTTACTGTATTTTCATTTAAGCTTTTATTTTTATTAGTTTGTCTTTTTTTAAATTATTTTCTTGTCCTCCATGATGAATGCATTTTGATTTTCTTCTTTACTTTCTGAGTAAAGACTTTCTGCCATAATAGGATCTGTGTGCTTCTACCAGAACCTTGAGGTCTGGGAGTCACACTCTAAAAATAACAGAGCTTAAGGGAAAGAATAGGGTTGGGACACTGCTCAAAACTTGTGTTATGGTGAGGGGGGAAGAAATGAAAACTGAGGGCTGCGGAAAGGGAGGTGGGTAGAGACATGGGGTAACTGGGTGATGGGCATTAAAGAGGGCATGTGATGTGATAGGCACTGGGTATTATACTGAACTAATGAGTCATTGAACATTATATAAAAAGCCAATGCAGTACTGTACCTTGGGTAATTGAATTTAAATTAAAAAATCTATATATGTATATATATACTTGTGCAGCTTTGTAAATAGACAACTAATAATATAATAGCAATCCTAATAAGAAGACTAACATGGTTAGTCTTCCTTTTTTTAACCGATTTGGGTTAACATGGTTAAAAGACCCATGAAACCCCAACAAAGAAATGCCACAATAAATATAAAACTTTATTGTAGCCGTTGTGATCTTTATTCATCCCTTACTAGATTGTCTCCCTTAATTTTGTTTTGTCATTCTTTTTCTTTTTTTTTTGTCATTCTTTTTCTAACTTCTTGAATTGACTACATAATTTATTTATTGTAATGCTTTCTTATTGAATATGTTTAAGTTTAGTTATGAACTTTCTTCTGAGTATGGTTTTGACCACATTTATTTATAGGCCTTCATAGGTAGTATGCTCATTTTTAAATTCCTTAAATATTAGACACGTGATTTTTGTAAAATTCTTTCTTTGGTTCCATAATAAAAGAATACTAGAAGCACTTCTTAATTTCCATGCTGATGAAATATTTACTTCCTACTTTTTCTTTTTGACCATTTTGAACTATTTCTGGGGGTGGTGGGTGGTTTTTAAACCAGCCTTTATGTTCACATTTTTGTTACCATGTCCATATTAATGATTCCAAATGTATCACTGGTCATGTTTCAAATCTCTGCATACGGTGGGCCTATTGGACAACTCCTTTTGCATGTTTAATAGACACCTTCATGGTCCACATGGCCTTGCTGGAACTTACTAGCTTCTTTTCTCCAATCTGCTCATACTCTTCAGGTCTTATCTGGTTACGCACCATCCACCCAGCCCCCTTTGGAATTACTCTTTATATCTCCTTCACCATCACCCTAAGACCCTAACACTATTAATGTCCTGTCTATTTTAACAATGAATATTTTCCAGATGTTGTATTACTTCCATGTTTCTGCTGCCAAAGCTTAATTCAGGCTTTTGTCATCTCTTGCCTGGCCTATACCCATAATTTGCTAACTGCTTTTCTTCCTTCTTTGTCTCTTTCCTCTCCTCAGAGGCACACACTACCTATAGACTCCATCATCCACCTTATTACCGGATTGATTTGTCTAAAATTCCCCCAAATCGGACTATACCACTTACTGTTAAAAATTTCGATTTTCTGAAAGATCAGATTCCAGCTCCTTACCCTGACACACAGAGCCTTTCACCATACATCCTATCTCGAGCTTTCTGTTTGAGAATATTAAACTACTTGGCGTTTTGAACACATTACACAATTTTGTGCTCCTATGTATTTACACATTCTGTTCCCTCTTTTTAAAGTGCTCTTCTACCACATTCCTGACTGGTGGATTCCCTTTTATATTTCTGTTTCCACTGTCAGCCATACCTCTTTGAAGTGTCTTTCCCAAATGCTCCTCTTTCCCCCTTCTCAAACGCGTCACTCTCTGCACCATTTATATATGAATGTACTTAAGTCATTTGAAAAAAATTAAATGTTACTAGGTGGTATTATTTATGTAAATGAGTTGAGGGCTGTCTACCATGCAAAGCTGGTTCTGTCATATTTCCAGCCCACGTGAAGCTCTCTATGGCCCTCAGAGTGAAATCTTGTCTCTTTTCAGTCATATTCAGTTGCATCTGATACACTGAAACAGTCTTCCTTCTTCCTACTCATTCTCAAGGCAGAGGTGGGTTTCTTTACAAAGGTTTCTCTTCCCCAGACCCTGGCCCTGCATGCACTTACAGTCCCTTCCTCTGTGTAACAATTTCCTAGTTCCTGTTGCTATCTCCAGTAGACTCCAGGCATGGTGACCCTGGATACTGTATCTTGTTGCGCCCATGGTTGCATCTCAACCTCTAATAGTGACTGAACCCAGTGAACAATGGAGAAATCACTAAGGGCAATAAAGTTTAGGGAAACTATCAAAGGAATAAATGTACTTTTCTTGTACATTAGAGTTAATATCCTTGTGGTTGTTTTTACTTGCTTTAGGTGTTCACTTATTTCAGCAGTTCTGCCCTTCGATAGAGGAGAAGTTACATGTTTGCTCTTGTGTTTAAGGGCTTGTTTCGCTGTGGGACCCAGTCCTCGGTGTTGGGATAAATCCTTTCGGCAGAATTATGTCTCCCAGTGTAGTCTTCCTTTGCATGTTCTCTGAGCAACGACTATTGCATTCTGTTATTTTAAGTATCTTATTACTTAAGGGAACGTTTTAATGAACAATTTGGAAACAAAATGAGAAGCTGTGGGCAACGACCATCTCTAGACACTGATACTGTACCGCTCTCCGCAGACGGCGGGAGTCCCGGCATCTCCACCTCTTCATGCCGGCTGTGATGGGATTTGTCGCCACTACAACATCAATAGTATATTACCATAATATTGAAACATCAAATTTTCCTAAATTACTCCTAGGTAAGTATGATCAAGTGTCGCCCTCCTTCCTGGAGCTATTTTTCTTTCTCCTCCTAGTAACGCTGTCTCTGGGGGTTGGGACTGGGAGCGTGGGAAAACCACAGTAGTTAATTTCTCTGGTTTCCTGGTGAATGGGGAGATGAAGATAAACTGAGTGCTCTGGGCTGTGAAAACTCCGTTCCCCTAGGACATCCGTTCTCCACTAGATGCCCCTCATGTTGTGTTGGCATGTGGCAGGAGAACCAGGAAGGGTGTGCTGGCCTTCTGTCTCGCAGAATTGAGCCCTTGCCCCTCCTGCCCCAGGAGCAAGTCAGTGTGTCTAGCTCCCTGCTCTTCTGTCTCTGGTTTGGGATCCTGAGGCATTTTCTGAAGGTCCCAGCTTTTCACTGATGCTGTGGCAGTGTCACATTCTTTAGGGCATGGCTGCTGAGGTGTGGGGGACCCCGGGGCAGCAGAGTGTGCTTCACAGGCTGCTGGAAACTGTGCGTCCTGAGAAGTAGCTGTCCTCAAAAACATCTGCTTCATGCCTAACCTTTTCTTTTTCAGCCTCTCCAGCCTCCTTGTCCTGTGGAAATCAGAGGGTTCTAATTTTATTTTTGCCTGACATTGAAATAATATCACTTATCCCAATTAGTTGTATTTAATTCTCTGACCAATCTTTGCATTCTGTGGTGTATACTTTCATAAAGAGAGCTAAGAGGAAGCTGTAGAACATGGATCATGGCTGGGCTTCCAGGGCCTGTAAATATCCTAAAATATCCTAAAATCACGTGTGTTTGTGTGAATGAATCCTGACAATTTTACAAGGTACAGAGAATGCGCTTGATTGTTTAACGATGAAAAAGACATTGATTACTGATATAGAAATTTGGAAAAGTAATAATTAAACCACACAGATATTTTATATGCTTGTCCAAGGACATTAAAATTTGAAAATGAGTTAGTGGAAAACACTATTAAAGCCTGTATTGCGCCACATTATATGATTGGGCAAAGGCAATCTAGTACAAACAAGTAGACCGGGTTAAATGTTAATTTAAAAGGCTTGTCAAAGTCTGAATTATCTTAATAGAAAGCTGTTTAGTACCACAGGAAAGGCAGATGTTATCACAGAAATCTTTTTTTGAAGATGCCAAGAAAAAAGAGTGAAATCTTTAGTAGACAACAGCAAAAAATATATATACCATTGGGAATCCAATACATTAGACGTTTAAGTTTCTGAGAAACTGATGATGAAAAAGATATGAGTTATAAGATTTAGAAGGGAATTAGAATTCCTTAGAAGGCAACTAGAAGAGAAATGTGCATTTTGATAATATTTTGAAGGAGATGAGATCCCAGTCTGGCTGTAGATGCAAGGCAGAGGGCACAATTAGATCATATTGTTGGAAGGACTTATGGAGATAAAACATAGTCTAAATTTCTCATTATTTTAGGAAAGAAATATTTGGGCCCAGAAAAATTACGCTTATTTTCAGATCACAAAATGAGTAATTTTGTCCCAACATTATATTATGAACATCACCAAACATACAGAAAATTGAAAAGAACCAAGTGAATACTCATAAAATTCCTAATAATTAAATTCTTCAATTTCCATTTTATTCTATTTATTTGATCACATTTCTGCATCTTATTTTTTTGATACATTTTAAAGTAAATTGCAGACATTAATATGCTTCACCTCCTAATTATTTCAGAGTGCATATCATTAACTAGAGTTAAATTTTTCTACAGTTCTTTTTGTGAAGATAAAACTTACATGCTAAAGTACAGAAATCTTAATTTACTAAATGCACACACCTAACTGTAGAACGGTTCCATGATCCATGAAAGTTTTCTTGTGTCAATCCGCAATATCATCTCCACAGAGACAAAAATCTAATCTGAATTTCCTCCCCAGCATAGATGGGATTTGTCTGTTGTAGAACTTCACATAAATTGAATAATGCAGTATAAATTTTTTTGTGTAACACTTCTCACAGCATGATTTTTTTTGAGGGGGGCTGATCCATAATATAGTATAGATCAGTATTTTGTTCTTATAATTGTTGGATACTATTCCATTGTATAAATATACCACAGTTTTCCGTTCTCTTGACAATAAGTACCCGAATTATTTCCAGGTCTGGGTTATCATGGAAACAAACAAACAAAACAAAACTGGTATAAACATCCATGTGCAAGTTTTTCTGTGGATATGTGTTTTTTATTTCCCTTGAGTAAATACCTAGGAGAGAAATTGCTGGGTCATAGGGTGTGTAGTAAATGTTAATGTTTTGTGAATAACCCACAAGATTTTTCCCAAAGTGGTTTACTTTACATACTCACTAATAATGTGTAGGAGTCCCAGTTTTTCCACATGCTCACCAACATTTGATGATTTGGTCTCTCTAATTTAGCCATGCTGGTGGGTGTGTACTGATAATTCATTGTGGTTTGAGATTGCATTTCCCTGATGGCTAATGATGTTGAGCACTTTTTGATAAGTTTATTAGCCATTTGTTATATTTGTAAAGTAGCTATATCATATCTTTTGTCCATTTTTTATTGGGTTGCATTCTTATTATTGAGTTTCTAAAGTATTTTGTATATACTAGATATTAATATGGCATGGGATACATGTTTTGAGAATTTTTTTTTCCAGTCTGTGGCATATGCATATTCATTTACCTAACAGGGTTTTTTGGTGAGCAAAAGAGTTCAGTCTTGTTGTACCATAATTTATCACTTTTTCATGCAGAATTATTGTTTTCTGTGTCTTAAGAAATTTTTGCCTCTGCTCAAAATATATTTTCCTCATAGTCTCCTGTTTGTTTGTTTGTTTGTTTGTTTTAGAAGCTTTATAGTTTTAGTTTTTATTTTTAGGACTGTGATCCATTTAAAATTAATTGTGTAAATGACGTAAGGCTGATGCCGAGGCTCTTTTTTTCCAAATGGAAATCCATGTGCTCCAGCACCATTTGTGGAATAGACATTCCATGCCTTGTTAGATTGCATTGGGACCTTTGTGAAATATTTGGATCAAGTTACCATTTTAGTATGATCTGTTTTTCGGCTCTATAGTTTCTGTTCCTTTGATCTGTTTGTGAGTTTTATGAGATTACCATTCTGTCTTAATCTGATTACTGTTGCTTTGGAGGTCTTGAAATCTTATAGTGTACCCATACAACTAGTTTTCTTTGCTTTTCTCCTTGGATGTTCTAGTTCGTTTATATTGCCATATGTAGTTAGAGTCAGGTTGTCAATTTCTACCAAAAAAAAAAAAATCTCAGTAGGATTATGATAGAGATTGCGCTGAGTGTTTAGAACAATTTGGAGGAAAGTTGACATCTTAGCAATATTGAATTCCACAATCCATTTGTTCTTCATTTATTTAGGTCTTCTCTCATTTCCCTTAGCAATGTGTTATATTTTCAGGGTATAGGTCTTCCATGTCTTGTTAAATTACTAGCTTTTTTGTTTTCCCACTGCTGTTATGAATAAACTTGTATTTTAAATGCTGTATTCTAGTGGCTTCTGTCATATATATAAAATACAGCTGATTTTATATATTGACCTTATATTTTGAAACTTTGGAAATTTACTCATTACTTCTAATTATTGCTTTGTAAATTTCTTGGGATTATCTAGATATGCAAACATACTATCTGAAAATAGAAGAGTTATATTTATTTCTTTTTAAACTTTATGCTTTTTTTCACCATATTGAAATAACCAGGATTCCAATATAATGCAGAATAGACACGGGGAGTGTGAAATCTTTGTCTAATGCCTGATTTTAGGGGAAACATGGTCAATATTGCATAATTAATTATAAAGTTAATTACAGGTTTTTCATAGAAGACCTTTATCAGATGAGTAAATCTTCCTTTATTCAAAGCTTTCTTGGAGTTGTTTCTGTTTTTTGTTTTTTAATGATGAATAGTTGTTGAATTCTATTAAGGATTTTTTTTTTTTTTTTGCATCCATTGGGACAATTATAGTTCCTTTAATGTGCTAAATTAGTTGACTTTTCAAATGATAAAGCAACCATGAATTCCCGGGCTATGTTACACATGGTCATGATATATTATCCATGCTATATATTCTTAGGTTTTGTTTACCAAGGCTTTTTAGATCTATGTTGTGAAGAATATTGGGTTTGTTATTTTCTTGTAATATCTTTGCCAGGTTTTCCTATGCTGGGTTATATTGGCTTCTTAAAATGAATTGTAAAATGTTCTTCATTTCTCTATTTTCTGAAAAACATTGTGTACAATTAATTTTATTTCTTCCCTAAACATTGAATGAAATTCATTCATCAGTGAAATCATTTGGGCCTTTTAACAAAGTAAGGATTTTATTTTATTTTATTTTATATATATATATATTTTTTAATTTTTTTATTTTTTATAAACATATATTTTTATCCTCAGGGGTACAGGTCTGTGAATCACCAGGTTTACACACTTCACAGCACTCACCAAAGCACATACCCTCCCCAATGTCCATAACCCCACTCCCCTTCAAAGTAAGGATTTTAAATGTAAACTTATTTCTCTATTAGACATGGACTCTTCAGAGTTGGTCCCCCCCCCTTCAGAGTATTTCTTGTTATGTCAGTTTTGGGAAGCTACAAGTTTCAAGAAATTTTCCCTTTCATCTAAGTATTTTATTTATTGTTATAAAGTTCAACATAGTCCCCAATTATCTTTCTTAAGTATGTAAAGTATGTAGGGATAGTTATTGTTTCACTCCTAATACTGGTAATTTATGATTTCATTCTTTTCTTCATTAGTTTAGCTGGGGACTTAGCAATTTTCTTGATCTTTTTTAAAAAATCAATTTTGTTGGCTAATTTTCTCAATTATTCAGTTTCTATTTCATCGCTTTCTACTCTTATCTCTATCATTTTCATCCTTTTATGTATTTTGTTCATCATTGTTCTTTCCCTAGTTTTTAAGATAGAAAATTAAATCATTGATTTTGGATCTGCCTCTTTTTCTAAAATAAATATTTAAAGCCATAAATTTTTCTTAAAGTATTGTTTTAGTTGCAAGCCTTAAATTTTTAATATGTACTATTTTTATTATAATTTAGTTTGAATACTTTCTGATTTCCCTAGTGATTTCTTTTTCAAAATGCAGTTAGTTAGAACTATGTTGTTTAACTTGCAAATATTTGGAGACTTCTAGATATGGAACTGTGTGGGAAGTCTCGAAGTTTACCTTCTTGAAACTTGTAACTTACCAAAACTCATAGTGGTTAATAGTATTCAGATCTAAATCTAAATTTAATATTTTTTATGTATTAGTAAATTTGTATTTTTTATGGTTGTGTCTCTAAAAAATTGACCTTTGTCATTATTAGAAGTTTTCAAAGTTTCTAATAATGCTCTTTTTTCCCCAAGTTTTTATTTAAATTCCAGTTAGTTAACATACAGTGTAGTATTAGTTTCGGGTAAACATTTAGTGATTCAACACTGAATATATCACCCAGTGCTCATCGCGAGTGTACTCCTTAATCCCCCACCCACCTCCCTCTGGTAACCATCAGTTTGCTCTCTAAGTTAAGAGTCTGTTTCTTAGTTTGCCTCTCTTTCTCTCTTCCTTCTCTCTTCGCTCATTTGTTTTATTTCTTAAATTCCACATATGAGTGAAATCATATATTTGTCTTTCTCTGACTATCCTATTTTGCATAGCATAATACTCTCTCGCTCCATCCCTGTCATTGCAAATAGCAAGATTTCATTTTTTGTGGCTGAGCAATATTCTATTGTGTGTATATACCACATTTTCTTTACCCATTCAACTGATGGACACTTGGGCTATTTCTATAAATTGGTTATTGTGGATAATATTGCTATAAACAGCAGGGTCTGTGTATCCCTTTGGATTAGTATTTTTTTTTAAGATTTTATTTATTTATTTGACAAACAGAGATCACAAGTAGGCAGAGAAGCAGGCAGAAAGAGAGGAGGAAGCAGGCTCCTGCTGAGCAGAGAGCTTGATGCGGGGCTTGATCCCAGAGCTCTGGGATCATGACCTGAGCCGAAGGCAGAGGCTTTAAGCCACTGAGCCACCCAAGCACCCCTGGATTAGTATTTTTGATGACAGTATTCTTTGTTTTAAAGTCTACTTTATCTAAAACTATGTAGCCACTCCGGATTTCTTGTGTTTACTGTTTTCATTGTGTATTTTTTACTTCTACTTACTTTCAATCTGTTTCTTCATATGTAAGATGAATCTCTCTCTTTTTAAAAAGATTTTATTTGTTTGAGTGAGAGAGACAGAGCACAGGAACAGTGGGAGGGGCAAAGGAAAAGGGAGAGAGAGAATCCTAAGCAGACTATGTGCTGAGCACAGAGCCCAATGTGGGCCTCAATCCCAGGACTACGAGATCATGACCTGAGACAAAATCAAAGTTGGATGCTGAACCAACTAAGCCACCCAGGTGCCCCAAGATGAAATCTCTTTAGTTAGCATCTAGCAGCATGTAGTAGTCTTTTTCCCCTTCAAATCTATTCTGATATTTTCTATTTTATGCTAGAACAAGATAGATAATGAGCTTATATGCCAAAGTTTCCATTCTTTTTCACTATGGAAATTGTGGCCACTTCTAAACTTCAGTAACTCTGATAAGTGTTATACAATGGATTGT
Source organism: Mustela lutreola (assembly GCF_030435805.1). Taxonomy (NCBI): domain Eukaryota; kingdom Metazoa; phylum Chordata; class Mammalia; order Carnivora; family Mustelidae; genus Mustela; species Mustela lutreola. Next base: position 78,416,453 of record NC_081297.1, on the reverse strand, counting down.
CTCATGTGTGTTTCATATTTCTTCTTTCTCAACCCATATTCACTTGTACTGAGCCTTATTCAAAGTTTGAAATATACTGGACCTTTGATTTCTAGTAAATTGTGTCCATCTCATATTTGTTATGAAAGGCTGGCTGTGGTTAGGAGAAGGTATAGATCCCCACCTTTCTCAACCCGCTGCAGAAAGTCTGGCTTTGTTCTGTAGGATCATCATTCCTCTCTTCACTTTGTGGAGATGTGTGGCATTTTAAGCCATTTGCATGAGAAGAGTTAACTTACTACTTGAATTTTGATCTGTAAAACAGAAACCCCATTATATAGCTAGTGTGCATTCCATAATAATTCAAGGTAATACCATTAGACATACCCCTGGCAGCTGCAAAACACTTACCTATTAGATCGGTGACAGAGATAACAACTTGTGAATTCTTCATATAGTATAATCGGGACTTCTTTAAAAAAAAGACCGGGAGATAGAATTAATTTTAAAGTCAAGAGAACTACACTTAAGTTCTGGAGTGTAGATTATTCCTATTTACGTGTCTTTTTACTTCTGTCCATCTACTACAGAGTGGAAGCACTAGCATTTTTAAAGTCATTACTACACCTTCAGTTCAAAACTCTAAAAGTACCCTGGGGCATACGTGTTATTTTCTTAAAAAATAAAATTATGTGGAAATAAAATATTTAAAATTATCTTTGTTATTAAAAAGCATTATATTTATATTGAAATGTCAATGAAGTTTAAAAAATATATCAGGGAAAGACTGCATCTTTTTCTTTTTCTTTTTTATTTTTCCAGCCCTATTTCTGTATTGGGTCATGGCCTTTATTACAAAAACCATAAAATTGGTTAAGTACTGGCAATCCGGTTGGGGAGTATCAGACCTGCGTTTCTGCATCACTGGCATTATGGTCATCTTGAATGGACTCCTCATGGCTGTGGAGATCAATGTAATTCGGGTCAGAGTAGGTATCTTATCATTTTTTTTTAATTGCTGGAATTCAAGACCCCAATATTAAAGATTATAGTCAGCTAGAAATTACTAGTATTCAAGAGGATGAAGAAATGTATATCCTCTTGTATAAAAGGATAAAATAAAATAAAATGTATAAAAGTTGAACTAATCACTAAGGCCATTAGTGTTCCAGAAATCTCAGTATGACCCTAGGATCTATTTATTCATTTGTAAATATTGATTGATTGTTATGTGCAAACACTATGCTCAGTTCATATTATGGATGAAATTGTTTTCATCAGGAAATTCCATCATCCATGAGTTGTCCCAAGCACACTTATTTTAATAAGCAAACTACTATATTTCTAGAAATTTCAAAATGAAAAGAAGACAATATGTTTGCTCATTTCACTGCTGAAGAAACTTCTACAGAGTTAACTAGCTATATCCAAAGTAACACGGTCAAAACTCATGCTTCTTGTGTTTTGTATCACAGAATGCTGTTATGTTGTGTGACATAATAGTGAATGATTTTTCAATATTCATTTTCTACCAGAGCACTTTGAGTTTGCTCTGAATGGCAAGTCACAAGCTGTAAGGAATAGTGGAGAAGTTAGTGAACATCAGCCAAACCACGTATTACCAGAGTGTGACTCAATAATGGTGTCAACACATTAAACAAAAATCTAAATAATGTAAAAATCTTTATTTAGTTGACTCTATCACAGGCTATCATGAAAGACTGGTTCTTAGTAATAACTATCTTTTAAAGAGATAATCTGTTTGTATGGTTTTTTTGGGAATTGTCCATAAATGCATTAATCATAAAATCTGGCATTTTAGGGAAATTATTTCAAAAAATGTTTCCAAAGAAATGTAAGAGGTACTAAAATACACATTTTTTGTCTTCCTGAAATGAAAATGTAGATAAGGTTAAAATTTTATTTTAATATGTGGAAAAAAGAACTAGGTTAATTATTATTCTGTGGAATTTTTCTTGCCACAGAGATATGTATTCTTCATGAATCCTCAGAAAGTAAAGCCTCCTGAAGACCTCCAGGATCTGGGTGTGAGATTTCTTCAACCATTTGTGAATTTGTTGTCAAAAGCCACATACTGGTGGATGAACACGCTTATCATATCTGCTCATAAAAAACCTATTGATCTGAAAGCAATTGGGAAATTACCAATAGCCATGAGGGCAGTAACAAATTATGTTTGCCTGAAAGATGCATATGAAGAACAAAAGGTAATTTAATATCTGTTTTTCATGTCCATAATTGTAGAAACTGGCTCTGTTGGGGCGCCTGGGTGGCTCAATCATTAAGTGTCTGCTTTTGGCTCAGGTCAGATCCCAGGATCCTGAGACCGAGCCCCACATCAGATCCCTACTCAGCAGGGAGCCTGCTTCTCCCTCTCCCACTCCCCCAGTTGTGTTCCGTCTCTCTGTCAAATAAACAAACAAAACCTTAAAGAAAGAAAGAAAGAAAGAAGAAGAAAATGGGTCTGCTAAGTATAAAGTCACTAAGCTTAAATGGTTAAGAAAGGTCAGATTTTCTGTCTATGTCTTTCCCAGTAATTTTGAGTCATGTGAATTGGGCCACTGAGAATACACCAGCAGAGGAGATAGAGGAGGGATAGAGGAAACACTATTTTTTTTTTTTCTGGAACCAAGTGGGAAGTAAAAATTAAATTCGAAGATCATGTATATCTAATTCTTATTACCATATAATGTTAATAATTCATGGAATTGTTATTAAGTTTTTTCAACTATCTGGTCAGTAATTTTTTTATATAAAGGTAAAAATAAATCATATAATAATCACATTTAAGAAACTAAAATCCCTAAATTAATTATTGACCAAATTTGGAGCCTGTATTTCAGATTTGAGAAATTGAATTAAATAAAGTTAACCTACCTATTCCATGTATCATCCTATGTGTCTGTCAAAATTGGTTTCTTCTGGTACTTTCTTTGAGAAATTGCCTTAAAAACCTTAAATATGAGCCTTTGGATATTTTGAATTTGTCTTGTTATTTTTTATATTGTCATGTGTGCTCTCCACAATGGTAGATGTAATTTATATGGCAGTCATCTACAAATATTATTGCAATTGAAATAATTAGTTTTCACGACAACATTTGAAAAGCATAGGGTATAGTGAATCAGTTACAGTTCTTGTCTGTTATAAATCAAGACAACAAAGTGTTTATGGTAAATGATGAAAATGACCTCTGTTTTCTGTCAAAAATGTGTCTTATAAAATTAATATTGCAGGAAATGGTTACTACAGATGAACCTGAGTCATCTCTTTAGTTTCACCTCTGGGAAAAGTATTGCATAATATTTTTTAAAAACTCCTTTGCTGAAGTAAAGATTAACAGTATAGCCTACACGTAGTTTAAATTTTCTTTTCTTTTTTTTTTTTTTGGTCTAAGTGTTCTGAGTACTCTTTATAACACACATCAGCTTGAATTTAATGAGTTAACATCTTGCATTAATAAACTTTAAAAAATAATCAAATTATTTATCTAATAGGGAATCGAATATGAAACACAATTGAATTCTATTCCACTGAGTTGGCTTCTCACAATGAAATTAAAAAAAAAAAAAAAAAAAAAACGTTATCCACTTCCTCTCGAAGACTTAATTGTGGTGATTGTTCAGGTCTTAAAACCCTTTCAACAAACCACTAGAGATGGGTGAAATAATGTGTTGGCTTAAATATATATGCCATTCTTCAGTTTTGCATTTTTTTGTCAAATGACTTGGAAACACAACTTTAAACAGTACTGACTACTATTCATGGAGAAATACCTGAAAGAGAAACAATTTGAGGCTGAGATGATCTGTTTTGTTTAGCTTGTAGTAAAATATCTTTAGCTTATGATAGATATCTTGTGACGGAGTAACTCCAGAAATTTTGTCTAGTCTTCCAATAAGCTTCATTTTTACACTTTATGATCTTCTTTTCCATACAATGGTATTTGGTAATATTCATGACAGATACCCATGTTCCAAACAAAAAAGAATTGAAATTAATTTGACCTTAAGAATTTTGGGTTATCCATTGACAGCTAAAAATAATGCAAAGTCTTTGAAAATCTGACCTATTTACTCCTCATTCTATCCCATTAAAAGGTGTTCAGTAGCTACTGTTTGCATAAAATGCAATGGTTTATGGAGTATGCATACTGTATTAAAGGGACTCATTAACACTTACTTATAAACTTCAAATATCATCAGAGATATCAGAAGGAATTGCCACAGTTGCTGAGATTAATTGCTGTGCTAAATTTTTAGTTTGGTTCATCTGTGCTTTTTTTCTTTTCTTTCAGAAAAAAGTAGCAGATCATCCAAACCGGACTCCATCTATATGGCTAGCAATGTACAGAGCTTTTGGGCGACCCATTCTACTTAGTAGCACATTCCGTTATCTTGCAGACTTACTGGGTTTTGCTGGACCTCTCTGTATTTCTGGAATAGTTCAGCGTGTGAATGAAACCCAGAATGGGACAAATAACACAACAGGGGTAAGTTTGTGGTGCTTCTGAAAGGAAACATATTATTGGCAGATTTCATTGTAATTGTTCCTTTTTATTAATGCAGTTCTTTGAACAGTTCAAACAGGCTTATTTACAGAGAATTGAATGCATTTAAAAGGAAGAAAACAATAATTTCCCTTGTAGAGAAAATTATATGTTTATGCATTCATTGAATGGATCTGTTCAACAAAATTATTTCTCAGATTCAGAGCCTATAAACATTTAATGAGTATCTACTATGGGCCAGAAGCCATGCTCAGAACTTTCACATTGATTATTTTCTTTGATCTTTTCAGCAACCCTTTGAAAAACTTTCATTCAGGAGTACATTAGGGAAGGCTGTGACCAATCACATTAGCAATGTGATTTGTACTATATACGTTTTTCTTATATGATAAAAGCCATCACCCTGTTTCACATTATGATCAGGACAATTCACATTATAATATTTTTATTAGATATCATGCTACTTTTGGGGGGTCATACAATATAAAATACTATATATTTGCTGTTATAAATATATAGTCTTTTCTCTGTTAAGAAAATCTCATCATGAACTTCCCAATTTCTTGGTAAGAGTTGATTTCTCTAGGTTCACAGATAGAAACTCTAGTCTAGTTATGCATCAATTTTCCTTTTCTATTCCCTCAACCTAATTTTCTGTCCTTTTTTTCTTCACTTACTAAAATTTCATGCATTCTCAAAGCCTACATCAAATGCCATCTCCTCAGTGAAGCTTTTCTGATTGTTCTGGTTGGTATTTGATTCTTCTTTGTACTATCCAACACATTGTTTTTTTTCACCTTGGCACTTGCTATAAATGTTCTTTAAATGAAGCATGTTATTTATGGATATTCTTATCTTTCTAGGAGGTAAGCTCTTTAAATAGAAGGACTGTGAACTGTTAATATTTATGTTCACAATGTGTAGCCTAGTCACTTGCACATACTGGTGCTCAATTATTATGAAAGTGAACCAGATATTTTCACCATTGAATGCACTTTTGTGGTGTTTTACCCCGACAAACCTGATTACATTCCATATATTCCACATAGAATTTTTCTATCATCTCTCTCCCTTACATGTATTAACCACATATTTTTCTGAGAAGGAACAGAACTTACACATTTCTGTGTATCCTCATGAAAGAAGAGGAAATGACCAGAAACAGAATTTAATGGGTCTATACCATAAAAAACAAAGATTGCCCAGATTGACATGATGTACTTACTTGAGTGTTACCTTTCCCTCACTTCTAACTAATAAGTTACCACATACTATTGTTACAAACAAAAAGCAGTTTTGTATGTCCTTATGATGACTTTGGTCATCGTCCTACTCAATTTCATAAGTTGTGTTTTGTCCCTGGAAGTGTCAATGTCAGTAACCACATTACATATTTTATAGTTTATAATTTATTTTGTTAATATAAATTAAGATAAATGAAAATTAAAATAAGTCAACTATGTGGAATTATTTTAGTAACTTTGATAATTTTGATAATATTTTAATTAGCAAAGCTATTGAAGTTGTATTTCTGTATTAGTGGTCTTGCTGACCAACTAACTACCAGTTTTGTGGTTTCTACTTCAAAATTATAGTCTAAATTAATTTCGATCTTCAGTTACTACGTCTCAAGATGGAATAATATATCTTTGCAGAAAATATATTCAAGTTTTTAAAGATTAATGTGTACCTTTTTTCTACTATCTGGCATTTACAGCAATTGTAATGATCAATTTGGGATTTTATGCATTGAACTAGTTTGTATTTGTATCTGTGAACAGGATGAAGAAAAGCCAAAATGGCCTTGTTGTGGTTCATTTCACTGCTGTTATAAAGACATTGAGTTTTTATATTTAAAAATCATGTGTCATTTGATAGATGTGAACTGTACCCCTGGCATATGAAAAGAGAAGTTTTAATTTATGTCTTTTTCTTTTGGGACAAGATTTCAGAAACGCTTTCATCAAAGGAATTTCTTGAAAATGCTTATGTACTAGCAGTTCTTCTTTTCTTGGCCCTTATTCTGCAAAGGACGTTTTTGCAGGCTTCCTACTATGTAACCATAGAGACTGGCATTAACCTCCGTGGAGCTCTGCTGGTATGTACAAGCTTTAATGATCTTTGTGTTTTGAAAATGCCATATACCCATCCGATGATAGAAGGGTAGTGGAGGTAATTTTGTTTTTCACGATTCTGTTTTTACTCTGATAGTACGTTTCTAGGAGCTGCTTAATAAAAGAAACAGAGCTAATTAGTAACCCCCAGAATTTTTAAAATGTTTTGTAATAATAAGAGAATTTGGGGGGCACCTGGGTAGCTCAGTCGGTTAAGCATCGACTCTTGATCTCAGGGTTGTGAGTTCAAGACCTAGGTTGGGCTTCATGCTGAGTGTGGAGGCTGCTGAAAGGAAGAAAGAAAGAGAAAAGAAAGAAAGAGAGAAAAACCTTTGGAAAACTTTGTCTTAGTTTGTTCTAGAGCTTATGTTTGAAATTGAGTATACATTTTGATTATACTGCCAGAAAATTAAGTTTGTATGTAATTGAGGACAGAAAGTAACTATGCTAAAATGAAGAGAGTGGTTGACTTAAAAAGATGGCATTCTAGGTTTTTTCCCCTCCTTTTTCTCTAGAAAAATTTAAAATGTTATCTTTTTAATAAAAGTGAATATATATATAGTGTTGATTAAGTTTAGAGCTTCAAGTACTTTTTTTGTTTTTCTTTTTTGCAGGCGATGATATACAATAAAATCCTTAGGCTGTCTACATCTAATTTATCCATGGGTGAGATGACCCTGGGACAGATCAATAACTTGGTTGCCATTGAAACCAATCAACTTATGTGGTTCTTGTTCCTGTGTCCCAATCTATGGGCAATGCCTGTTCAGGTAGATCCATAACAAAACAAAAGGAGTAGGAGATACTTAGCTCAGTAAAGGGCAAGCTTTTTAAATAGGCTGATGTTATTATACTCTTTTTATAGAAAGAAAGCAGAGATTCAGAACTCTGACATAAGTTAGAAAAGTGGGGTGTGGAATTCTACTGCTTAGGTTCAAATATCTGCTCTACCTTCTTTGCACAAGTGTTTAAAATCCTCAAAACATTCATCTCCTCAACTTTAAAATGGGAATGATAATAGTTTCTGCGTCATAGAATTGTTGGAATTGTCAAGACTAAGTAAATATGTGTAGCACATGCAGCATAATGCCTCACATTTCATTGGCATCCAGTATTTGTTAGCTGTTACTGTTGTTGACCAAATTCAGGAAATTCCTAGAGCCAAGGCTTGACCCTGTTCATTTTGACAGACTCTTATAGCATTTCTAAAGTAGAACAACTCCATTCCATAGTTTCAATAGCTGATGTTTTATAAAATGTCAAACTTTATTAGGTGGTAAGAACACTAACAAGCTGGAGGACAATTTAGCTTTTCTTTTTTTTATGGAAAATAGCATTTTAGAAAAGATGCAGCACCCCTGCTCCCCACCAATTGAGTAAAAGAAGCAAAAGAAATGTTTTCAGCTCTTTCTTCCATGTGATGCTGAATATTTTTAGTTATCTCGAGTTTTGCATCCTGTAGATAGAGCTTAAACTGTAGACTTATTCAAACCAGTCTGTCACCTTTGTCCCTGTGTGCCATGTTTATTAAAATACATACAATATTACAGATATGGTAATTTAAAAATTTTCTTGGCCTTTTCAGTTTTAAATGGAAATCCAAGCCAAATAAAAATGCATGTCATCCACAGCGCATGACACAATGAAAGATTTAAAATATGCTCGATCTCTTTTTATTAATATGTACTTATATACAGGTCAAGTGTCTGTACTTATATACAGGTGTCTGACTACATGATGTAATTTAAAAGCAGCCCAAATCCTAGGCTGCCTGTGAAAGACTGCATCATGAGTGACGTTAAGGAAACTTTCATTTTGACCGGAATCCCTAAAAAGCCCAATTGGTTAGGCAGTAAATATGTGCACTTGTCTCCAAAAGGCCACTGTTAAGCTGTTATCATTGGCAAACACACAAGGATTTAACGCTTTAACTACACAGATATAGTTCATTAGTTGACATTTTCAGCCATGATAAACTGAGCTACTGGAGGAAAAAAAGTAGGGAGAAAGATTGTGGGATCAAATCCTATTTTTTAAAGGAAGAAGAACAAAGTGACAAACCAGAGAGGGTTGACCCTGGGTTTGGGGAAATAAAAAAAGAAGCGAGGTAATGCGGGGCACCACCAACTCTAGCTTTCTGGTAGTTTTAGTGAAACTTAGCCTTTTTGTGATCAAGTGACTTCTGGGGTCATTGAGGCTGTGAGGAACTCAGATTATTCCTTTAGCCTGCAAACAGCCTTCCAGGGCTCACGTACGTTATGATGCTGCCTCCTGCTTTCCATCCTTCCTACCTGGAAAAGTTAGTAGAGCTCCATGACAATATGGAATGCCAGTTACAGTGGGTGATAATGTTTTCAAGAAAAAAATGTGAAGACTGTCTTAGAAGGTCAGAAGCATCAGGGGACCAGTCTACAGCCTCATGCAGTAACTTGGTTTGACACTCGTTTTACAGATCATCAGACTAAAAATAAATTCCTACCACTTAGCTTTCCCCCAACAAACATAGCAAGACCCAACTGTTCTTAGTTGAGTTGACTTCCAAATACATGTATTTATTAATCAATCAATAATGAAGAAATAGTACATTTTCACCAAAATATATTTCCTTTCATGCAGTGGTTCATTTTCCGTTTTCCATTTGGCTTCCTTTCTAGATCATAATGGGAGTGATTCTGCTCTATAATTTACTTGGATCGAGCGCATTGGTTGGTGCAGCTGTCATTGTTCTCCTTGCGCCAATTCAGTACTTCATCGCTACAAAGTTGGCAGAGGCTCAGAAAAGCACTCTGGTACGTTCACATCATTGGAAACTTGATTAGGAAAAATCTACTAAGCTGTTTTATTTATTTATTTATTTGTTTGTTATTCGACATACTTTTATTTTTTTTATTTTATTTTTTTAAAATTTTTTATTTTTTATAAACATATAGTTTTATCCCCAGGGGTACAGGTCTGTGAATCACCAGGTTTACACACTTCACAGCACTCACCAAAGCACATACCCTCTCCAATGTCCATAATCCCACCCCCTTCTCCCAAACCCCTTCCCCCCAGCAACCCTCAGTTTGTTTTGTGAGATTAAGAGTCACATATACTTTGTCTCCCTCCCAATCCCATCTTGTTTCATTTATTCTTCTCCTACCCACTTAAGCCCCCATGTTGCATCACCACTTCCTCATATCAGGGAGATCATATGATAGTTGTCTTTCTCTGCTTGACTTATTTCGCTAAGCATGATACGCTCTAGTTCCATCCATGTTGTCGCAAATGGCAAGATTTCATTTCTTTTGATGGCTGCATAGTATTCAATTGTGTATATATACCACTTCTTCTTTATTCATTCATCTGTTGATGGACATCTAGGTTCTTTCCATAGTTTGGCTATTGTGGACATTGCTGCTATAAACATTCAGGTGCACATGCCCCTTTGGATCACTACGTTTGTATCTTTAGGGTAAATACCCAATAGTGCAATTGCTGGGTCATAGGGCAGTTCTATTTTCAACATTTTGAGGAACCTCCATGCTGTTTTCCAGAGTGGCTGCACCAGCTTGCATTCCCACCAACAGTGTAGGAGGGTTCCCCTTTCTCCGCATCCTCGCCAGCATCTGTCATTTCCTGACTTGTTGATTTTAGCCATTCTGACTGGTGTGAGGTGATATCTCATTGTGGTTTTGATTTGTATTTCCCTGATGCCGAGTGATATGGAGCACTTTTTCATGTGTCTGTTGGCCATCTGGAAGTCTTCTTTGCAGAAATGTCTGTTCATGTCCTCTGCCCATTTCTTGATTGGATTATTTGTTCTTTGGGTGTTGAGTTTGCTAAGTTCTTTATAGATTCTGGACACTAGTCCTTTATCTGATATGTCGTTTGCAAATATCTTCTCCCATTCTGTCAGTTGTCTTTTGATTTTGTGAACTGTTTCCTTTGCTGTGCAAAAGCTTTTGATCTTGATGAAATCCCAATAGTTCATTTTTGCCCTTGCTTCCCTTGCCTTTGGGGTTGTTCCTAGGAAGATGTTGCTGCAGCTGAGGTCGAAGAGGTTGCTGCCTGTGTTCTCCTCAAGGATTTTGATGGATTCCTTTCGCACATTGAGGTCCTTCATCCATTTTGAGTCTATTTTTGTGTGTGGTGTAAGGAAATGGTCCAATTTCATTTTTCTGCATATGGCTGTCCAATTTTCCCAGCACCATTTATTGAAGAGGCTGTCTTTTTTCCATTGGACAGTCTTTCCTGCTTTGTCGAAGATTAGTTGACTGTAGAGTTGAGGGTCTATTTCTGGGCTTTCTATTCTGTTCCATTGATCTATGGGTCTGTTTTTGTGCCAGTACCATGCTGTCTTGATGATGACAGCTTTGTAATAGAGCTTGAAGTCCGGGATTGTGATGCCACCAACTTTGGCTTTCTTTTTCAATATCCCTTTGGCTATTCGAGGTCTTTTCTGGTTCCATATAAATTTTAGCATTATTTGTTCCATTTCTTTGAAAAAGATGGATGGTACTTTGATAGGAATTGCATTAAATATGTAGATTGCTTTAGGTAGCATAGACATTTTCACAATATTTATTCTTCCAATCCAGGAGCATGGAACATTTTTCCATTTCTTTGTGTCTTCCTCAATTTCTTTCATGAGTACTTTATAGTTTTCTGAGTATAGATTCTGTGCTTCTTTGGTTAGGTTTATCCCTAGGTATCTTATGGTTTTGGGTGCAATTGTAAATGGGATTGACTCCTTAATTTCTCTTTCTTCTGTCTTGCTGTTGGTGTAGAGAAATGCAACTGATTTCTGTGCATTGATTTTATATCCTAACACTTTACTGAATTCCTGTATAAGTTCTAGCAGTTTTGGATTGGAGTCTTTTGGGTTTTCCACATATAGTATCATATCATCTGCGAAGAGTGATAATTTGACTTCTTCTTTGCCGATTTGGATGCCTTTAATTTCCTTTTGTTGTCTGATTGCTGAGGCTAGGACCTCTAGTACTATGTTGAATAGCAGTGGTGATAATGGACATCCCTGCCGTGTTCCTGACCTTAGCGGAAAAGCTTTCAGTTTTTCTCCATTGAGAATGATATTTGTGGTGGGTTTTTCATAGATGGCTTTGATGATATTGAGGTATGTGCCCTCTATCCCTACACTTTGAAGAGTTTTGATCAGGAAGGGATGCTGTACTTTGTCAAATGCTTTTTCAGCATCTATTGAGAGTATCATATGGTTCTTGTTCTTTCTTTTATTGATGTGTTGTATCACATTGACTGATTTGCGGATGTTGAACCAACCTTGCAGCCCTGGAATAAATCCCACTTGGTCATGGTGAATAATCCTTTTAATGTACTGTTGAATCCTATTGGCTAGTATTTTGTTGAGTATTTTCGCATCTGTGTTCATCAAGGATATTGGTCTATAGCTCTCTTTTTTGATGGGATCCTTGTCTGGTTTTGGGATCAAGGTGATGCTGGCCTCATAAAATGAATTTGGAAGTTTTCCTTCCATTTCTATTTTTTGGAACAGTTTCAGAAGAATAGGAATTAGTTCTTCTTAAATGTTTGGTAGAATTCCCCCAGGAAGCCGTCTGGCCCTGGGCTTTTGTTTGTTTGGAGATTTTTAATGACTGTTTCAATCTCCTTACTGGTTATGGGTCTGTTCAGGCTTTCTATTTCTTCCTGGCTCAGTTGTGGTAGTTTATATGTTTCTAGGAATGCATCCATTTCTTCCAGATTGTCAAATTTATTGGCATAGAGTTGCTCATAGTATGTTCTTATGATAGTTTGTATTTCTTTGGTGTTAGTTGTGATCTCTCCTCTTTCATTCATGATTTTATTTATTTGGATCCTTTCTCTTTTCTTTTTGATAAGTCGGGCCAGGGGTTTATCAATTTTATCAATTCTTTCAAAGAACCAGCTCCTAGTTTCGTTGATTTGTTCTATTGTTTTTTTGGTTTCTACTTCATTGATTTCTGCTCTGATCTTTATGATTTCTCTTCTCCTGCTGGGCTTAGGTTTTATTTCTTGTTCTTTCTCCAGCTCCTTTAGGTGTAGGGTTAGGTTGTGTACCTGAGACCTTTCTTGTTTCTTGAGAAAGGCTTGTACCGCTATATATTTTCCTCTCAGGACTGCCTTTGTTGTGTCCCACAGATTTAGAACCATTGTATTTTCATTATCATTTGTTTCCATGATTTTTTTCAATTCTTCTTTAATTTCCCGGTTGACCCATTCATTCCTTAGAAGGATGCTGTTTAGTATCCATGTATTTGGGTTATTTTCAAACTTCCTTTTGTGGTTGAGTTCTAGCTTTAGAGCATTGTGGTCTGAAAATATGCAGGGAATGATCCCAATCTTTTGATACTGGTTGAGTCCTGATTTAGGACCGAGGATGTGATCTATTCTGAAGAATGTTCCATGTGCACTAGAGAAGAATGTGTATTCTGTTGCTTTGGGATGAAATGTTCTGAATATGTCTGTGATGTCCATCTGGTCCAGTGGGTCGTTTAAGGCCTTTATTTCCTTGCTGATCTTTTGCTTGGATGATCTGTCCATTTCAGTGAGGGGAGTGTTAAAGTCCCCTACTATTATTGTATTATTGTTGATGTGTTTTCTTTGATTTTGTTATTAATTGGTTTATATAGTTGGCTGCTCCACGTTGGGGGCATAGATATTTAAAATTGTTAAATCTTCTTGTTGGACAGACCCTTTGAGTATGATATAGTGTCCTTCCTCATCTCTTATTATAGTCTTTGGCTTAAAATCTAATTGATCTGATATAAGGATTGCCACTCCTGCTTTCTTCTGATGTCCATTAGCATGGTAAATTCTTTTCCACCCCCTCACTTTAAATCTGGAGGTGTCTTCGGGCTTAAAATGTGTTTCTTGGAGGCAACATATAGATGGGTTTTGTTTTTTTATCCATTCTGATACCTTGTGTCTTTTGACAGGGGCATTTAGCCCATTAACATTCAGAGTAACTATTGAGAGATATGAATTTAGTGCCATTGTATTGCCTGTAAGGTGACTGTTACTGTATACGGTCTCTGTTCCTTTCTGATCTACCACTTGTAGGCTCTCTCTTTGCTTAGAGGACCCCTTTCAATATTTCCTGTAGAGCTGGTTTGGTGTTTGCAAATTCTTTCAGTTTTTGTTTGTCCTGGAAGCTTTTAATCTCTCCTTCTATTTTCAATGATAGCCTAGCTGGATATAGTATTCTTGGCTGCATGTTTTTCTCGTTTAGTGCTCTGAAAATATCATGCCAGCTCTTTCTGGCCTGCCAGGTCTCTGTGGATAAGTCAGTTGCCAATCTAATATTTTTACCATTGTATGTTACAGACTTCTTTTCCCGGGCTGCTTTCAGGATTTTCTCTTTGTCACTGAGACTTGTAAATTTTACTATTAGGTGACGGGGTGTGGGCCTATTCTTATTGATTTTGAGGGGCGTTCTCTGAACCTCCTGAATTTTGATGCTCGTTCCCTTTGCCATATTGAGGAAATTCTCCCCAATAATTCTCTCCAGTATACCTTCTGCTCCCCTCTCTCTTTCTTCTTCTTCTGGATTCCCAATTATTCTAATGTTGTTTCGTCTTATGGTGTCACTTATCTCTCAAATTCTCCCCTCGTGGTCCAGTAGCTGTTTGTCCCTCTTTTGCTCAGCTTCTTTATTCTCTGTCATTTGGTCTTCTATATCACTAATTCTTTCTTCTGCCTCATTTACCCTAGCAGTGTGAGCCTCCATTTTTGATTCCACCTCATTAATAGCTTTTTTGATTTCAACTTGGTTAGTTTTAGTTCTTTTACTTCTCCAGAAAGGGCTTTTATATCTCTCGAGAGGGTTTCTCTAATATCTTCCATGCCATTTTCGAGCCCGGCTAGAACCTTGAGAATTGTCATTCTGAACTCTTGATCTGACATATTACCAATGTCTGTATTGATTAGGTCCCTAGCCTTCGGTACTGCCTCTTGTTCTTTTTTTGTGTGTTGAATTTTTCCGTCTTGTCATTTTGTCCAGATAAGAGTATATGAAGGAGCAAGTAAAATACTAAAAGGGTGGCAACAACCCCAGGAAAATATGCTTTAACCAAATTAGAAGAGATCCCAAATGGTGAGGGGGGAGAAAGGGGATAAAAAGAGGTTCAAAAAGGAAGAAAGAGAAAAAAAAAAGAATAAAGAAAAAAATGGAAAAGAAAAGAATTAAAAAAAGAAAACAAATAAGAAAAATATAAAAAAGAAAAAATATATGTATTAGATAAACTAGTTAAAAAATGTTAAAAAAAAAAAAGGTAAAAGTTAAAAAAAAAATTTTACCAGAAGGCGAGAAAAAAAACAAAAAATGAAAAAGAAAAGAATTAAATTAACTGCAAGACTAAAAAAATCACAGGGAAAAAGCCATGAGCTCCGTGCTTTGCTTTCTCCTCCTCTGGAATTCTGCTGCTCTCCTTGGTATTGAAACCGCACTCTTTGGTAGGTGAACTTGGTCTCGGCTGAATTTCTTGTTGATCTTCTGGGGGAGGGGCCTGTTGTAGTGATTCTCAAGTGTCTTTGCCCCAGGCGGAATTGCACCACCCTTACCAGGGGCCGGGCTGAGTAATCTGCTCGGGTTTGCTTTCAGGAGCTTTTGTTCCCTGAGCGCTTTCCATAGAGTTCCGGAGGATGGGAATACAAATGGCGGCCTCCTGGTCTCCGGCCCGGAGGAGCCGAGAGCCCAGGGCCCCACTCCTCAGTGCGCCCTCAGAGAACAGCACCCAGTTACTCCCGTCTGCCTGACCTCCGGCCGCGCTCCGAGCTCACCGAGCCTGCGACCGGTTCAAGGTAACACCGAGCTGTAGTCTTACTGTCAGCTCTGTCTCTGTAGCCGGCTTTCCTGTTCCAATACCCGCAAGCTCTGCGACACTCAGACACCCCCGATTCTTCTGTGACCCTGCGGGACCTGAGGCCACGCTGACCCCGTGTGGGCTTTGCCCCGGGTAGCCTCTGGAGCGATGTCCCTCAGCGGAACAGACTTTTAAAAGTCCTGATTTTGTGCTCTGTTGCTCCTCCGCTAGCCGGGAGCTGGCCCCTTCTACCGGGGTCTATCTTCCCGTCGCTTTGGATTCACTTCTCCGCCGGTCCTACCTTTCAGAAAGTGGTTGTTTTTCTGTTTCCAGAATTGCTGTTCTTCTTCTCTTCGATCTGCCGATGGATTTTCAGGTGTTTGCAATCTTTAGATAAGCTATCTAGCTGATCTCCGGCTAGCTGAAGTAGTCTCAGCCTGCTACTTCTCCGCCATCTTGACTCCTCCCCCTAAGCTGTTTTATTTTTAAAATAATGGGAAATGAATACACGCCACTCAGAATAATTTGGAAATTGATACATTTTATTTCAATCCTTAGGCAGCAAATTTGTGTTTTCTGTGTTGCAAAAAAAAACAAAACAAAACAAAACAAAAAAAACACTTGTTTAAGAAATTTTTAAAATTTTATTTTATTTAAGATCAGTTAATTAACATATAGTGTATTAGTTTCAGAGGTAGATTTCAGTGATTCATCAGTTGCATATAACACCCAGTGCTCTAGAAGTAATGTCACTCTTTTTTTTTAAATTTTAATTAATTTATTTATTTTCAGCATAACAGTATTCATTACTTTTTCACCACACCCAGTGCTCCATGCAATCCGTGCCCTCTATAATACCCACCACCTGGTACCCCAACCTCCCACCCCCCAACCACTTCAAACCCCTCAGATTGTTTTTCATAGTCCATAGTCTCTCATGATTCACCTCCCCTTCCAATTTACCACAACTCCCTTCTCCTCTCTAACTCCCCATGTCTTCCATGCTATTTGTTATGCTCCCCAAATAAGTGAAACCATATGATAATTGACTCTCTCTGCTTGCTTATTTCACTCAGCATAATCTCTTCCAGTCCTGTCCATGTTGCTACAAAAGTTGGGTATTCATCCTTTCTGATGGAGGCATAATACTCCATAGTGTATATGGACCACATTTTCCTTATCCATTCATCCGTTGAAGGGCATCTTGGTTCTTTCCATAGTTTGGCGACTGTGGCCATTGCTGCTATAAACATTGGGGTACAGATGGCCCTTCTTTTCACGACATCTGTATCTTTGGGGTAAATACCCAGGAGTGCAATTGCAGCGTCATAGGGAAGATCTATTTTTAATTTCTTGAGAAATCTCCACACTGTTCTCCAAAGAGGCTGCACCAACTTGCATTCCCACCAACACTGTAAGAGGGTTCCCCTTTCTCCACATCCCCTCCAACACATGTTATTTCCTGTCTTGTTAATTTTGGCCATTCTAACTGGTATAAGGTGATATCTCAATGTGGTTTTAATTTGAATCTCCCTGAGGGCTAGTGATGATGAACATGTTTTCATGTGTCTGATAGCCATTTGTATGTCTTGATTGGAGAAGTGTCTGTTCATATCTTCTGGCCATTTTGTGATATGATTGCCTATTTTGTGTGTGTTGAGTTTGAGGAGTTCATTATAGATCCTGGATATCAACCTTTTGTTTGTACTGTCATTTGCAAATATCTTCTCCCATTCCGTGGGTTGCCTCTTTCTTTTGTTGACTGTTTCCTTGGCTGTGCAGAACCTTTTGATTTTGATGAAGTCCCAAAAGTTTATTTTCGCTTTTGTTTCCTTTGCCTTTGGAGACGTATCTTGAAAGAAGTTGCTGTGGCTGATATCGAAGAGGTTACTGTCTATGTTCTCCTCTAGGATTCTGATGGATTCCTGTCTCACGTTGAGGTCTTTTATCCATTTTGAGTTTATCTTTGTGTACGGTGTAAGAGAATGGTTGAGTTTCATTCTTCTACATATAGCTGTCCAGTTTTCCCAGCACCATTTATTGAGACTGTCTTTTTTCCATTGTATATTTTATCCTGTTTTGTCGACGATTAATTGACCATAGAGTTGAGGGTCCATATCTGGGCTCTCTACTCTGTTCCACTGGTCTATGCGTCTGTTTTTATGCCAGTACCAAGCTGTCTTGGTGATCACAGCTTTGTTATAAAGCTTGAAATCAGGTAACGTGATGCCCCCAGTTTTATATTTGTTTTTCAACATTTCCTTAGCGATTCGGGGTCTCTTCTGATTCCATATCAATTTTTGGATTATTTGCTCCAGCTCTTTGAAGAATACCGGTGGAATTTTGATCGAAATGGCATTAAAAGTATAGATTGCTCTAGGCAGTATAGACATTTTAACAATGTTTATTCTTCCGATCCAAGAGCATGGAATGGTCTTCCATCTTTTTGTGTCTTCTTCAGTTTCTTTCATGAGTGTTCTGTAGTTCTTCAAGGACAGATCCTTTACCTCTTTGGTTAGGTTTATTCCCAGGTATCTTATGGTTCTTGGTGCTATAGTAAATGGAATAGATTCTCTAATTTCCCTTTCTGTATTTTCATTGTTAGTGTATAAGTAAGCCACTGATTTCTGTACATTGACTTTGTATCCTGCCATGTTGCTGAATTGCTGTATGAGTTCTAGTAGTTTGGGGGTGGAGTCTTTTTTAAAAATTTTATTTTATTTTTTTAGTGTTCCAAGTTTCATTGTTTAGGTACCACACTTAGTGCTCCATGTAATACATGCCTTCCTTAATACCTCCACCAGACTCACACATCCCCTCATCTGCTTCGCTCCAAAATCAGTTTGTTTCTCAGAGTCCACAGTCTCTCATGGTTCATCTCCCCCTCCGATTTCCCCCAATTCACTTTTCCTTTCCTTCTGTGAATGTCCCCCATGTTATTTCTTATGCTCCACAAGTAAGTGAAACCATATAATAATTGACTCTCTCTACTTGACTTATTTCACTCAGTAGAATCTCCTCTAGTCCTGTCCATGTTGATAGAAAAATTGGGTATTCATCCTTTCTGATGGAGGCATAATACTCCATGGTATATATCGACCATATCTTCTTTATTCATTTGTCTGTTGAAGGGCATCTTGGCTCTTTCCACAGTTTGATGACTGTAGCCATTGCTGCTACAAACATTGAGGTATAGATGGCCCTTCTTTTTACTACATCCATATCTTTGGGGTAAATACCCAGTAGTGCAATTGCAGGGTCATAGGTAACTCTATTTTTAATTTCTTGAGGAGTCTCCACATTGTTTTCCAAAGTGACTGCACCAACTTGCATTCACACCAACAGTGTAAGAGGTTTCCCCTTTCTCTACATCCTCTCCAACACTTGTTGTTTCTTGACTTGTTAGTTTTGGCCTTTCTAACTGGTATAAGGTGGTATCTCATTGTGTTTTTTATTTGAATTTCTCTGATGGCTAATGATGATGAACATCTTTTCATGTGTCTGTTAGCCATTTGAATGTTTTCTTTGGAGAAGTGTCTGTTTATGTCTTCTGCCCATATTTGACAATATCCGGTTTTGGGGGGTTGAGTTTGAGGAATTCTTTATAGATCTTGGATATCAGCCCTTTGTCTCTAGTGTCATTTGTGAATACCTTCTCCCATTCCTTGGGTTGCCTCTTTGATAAAAAGCTTCTGCATAGCAAAGGAAACAATCAACAACAACAACAAAATCCACTTGTTTTAAAAGTGGATTTGAAATTTATGATTTGATCATCTCAGACTCAAAATACCAGAGGCACAATTCCTGATGTTTTTAAGTGCCATGGGTGATGAGGCATGGATCATTTTCTAGATCACCTGTCTAGAGAATATACCTGAGTGTATTTTGAGTCCATTGGATGTTAATTGTTGACATGGGATAAATGGTTCAAAGAATGAATAAAGCATCAGGTTTGTTGCTTCTGAAGTTAAATTTCCCTCGAGTCGAATCAAGCCATGAGATGATCTATGGAGTTACACTCAAGTATTTCAGTGGCCACTGCTCTGGCTAAATATGTTCATGGTCAGCTTGGCAAGCAAGCAAAGCCAATGATTGACCCTTTCTGGCTTCAGCATGTCATAAAACCATTTTATTGGACTAAGAATTGGCTTCTTTTAAAGAAATATTTGCAAATAATAAAATTGTTGACAGGATGTTTAGAAATAAAGTTTGATTAAATATGAGAGAGTCTGTCTGTGAATCAGGCATAAAATGTAGGGATGCTGCCACTGATGGAAGTGTTTCCCAAGTTGGTTTCTGCTGTGACAAGCAAATTGTGTGTCATGCAGGTGGTTTCTGTCACTTGTTTTTCTGCTGCTCCTAGTGAGGCTACTCATTGTTTCTCTTAGCTAACCGTCCATCTTTACTTTAGGGCATGAATACAGAGAGGTGAGGAAGAGAGGCACAAAGTGGAGACATGACTATCCTCAAACATCTGTCTTTCATTGAGCTCATCATACTGTATTCATTTACTCATGCAACAATCATCTGATAGGCATCTAAGACCCTGTAAAGACCAGAAGATGAATAAAAGCCAAGCCATTTGCTACTTTTGCTTCCTCCTATCGCCTTTGGGCCACTTGCCTGCTCCTTTTGATAGTTCATTGGATATAATGTACCTTACTGATCATTTTAATACTTGGCGGTGGTAGAGGTTGCAGCAGTTGAATAAATTGTGCCGTTTGTAAAAAATTTCTTTACAGTTAATCCAAACTCTCAGTAATGAGTAAATCTAGTTTAGGCTTTAAACAAGAGCTTATGAAGAGGTATGTAGAAATCTCTTGAAGTTAAAGGTAAAAACCTTGGTTTCAGTAACTGTATTATGAAGATACAACATGAACACCTGCCTTGTGAACATACACAACCCTCACATTCCCAAATAAGAAGCAAACTAATTTTCCTTACATTAATTGTTTTCTAAGTATGAGTGATAGTGCTGAGGAGAGAATAAAATGAGTTAGATGTTGGGAGGAGCCACTGGAAGTCTCTGTGTCATTTCCCTAAATGTCTATATATACTATTTGCAGACCTGATTCAAGGAAATCATCTGATACTTTAAGAAACTGCTTTTATTTAACCCAAAGCAACAGAAACATAAGAGTTTTTAGGTGGAAAGATATTTGAGGCCATTTCATTCAACTTTTCACTTTAGAGTTGGAGGCAGAGGCATAGAGAGTTTTCCTTCCCCCACCCTCACCCAGGCCCCCACCCCCAGGGGATCTCAAAGTCACAATCAGTGGTGGAGCCAGGCAGAGATCAAGATCTGATTCATCCCTGTCTCGTACATACAGAGTTCCACCTCTTTGATTCACTTGGATGCAGTGTGCATTGTTTTTCTTATTTTTGTTTTATAGGATTATTCTACGGAGAGACTGAAGAAAACAAATGAAATATTGAAAGGCATCAAACTTCTAAAGTTGTATGCCTGGGAACACATCTTTTGCAAAAGTGTAGAAGAAACAAGAATGAAAGAACTATCCAGTCTCAAAACCTTTGCACTTTATACATCACTCTCTAGTAAGTTGCCCTTGCTCTAAGGACCACCAAAAAACATGTGGCCTATTTACTTTAGGTTATGACCCCTGAAACATTCTACTCATCTGAGGAAATCCATTCATTCTCTACTTATGTGCTGCCCAATAGCCATTAGCCATCTGAGCCTATTTAAATTTAAAAAACAGGGTTAGCATAGGCTTAGTCAGGTTGACCTAAATTTGTTTTCTTTGAGGATGTGTGCTTTTGTCATGTTACTTTGCATCTGAAATCCTTTGTTTCTTCGTCTGTAAATTGGGGATGGTGATGAGCGTAGTACCTGTGATTGAAACCATAGTATTAGTTACCATTGGGACGAATAGTGGGTTTTCAGTAACAGTTTCGTTTACTTAAGTTGATTGGACTGTATTGCTATTGACCTTCTTTTTTTTTTTTTTCTTTTTAAGATTTTATTTATTTCTTTGACAGACAGAGATCACAAGTAGGCAGAGAGGCAGGAAGAGAGAGAGGAGGAAGCAGGCTCCCCCTTGAGCAGAGAGTCTGATGTGGGGCTTGATCCCAGGACCCTGGGATCATGACCTGAGCCCAAGGCAGAGGCTTTAACCCACTGAGAAACCCAGGCTATTGACCTTCTTATCCCCCAAAAGCCTCAAAAATTATCTGCAATTGTCTTACCTGTTTATCTGGGAGCTTATGATATTATATTTTCTTGAAGATTATACTTAAAATGCTATTATTGAAAATTGAGAAGAAGAAATGTCAGCACTTCTGAGTGAAAGAAGTCAAGTTATATTCACATAAAATCCTCTTTTCCAATACATTTTCAAGAACTTTTAAATATGGAGCACTCTTATCTTCAACTCTAATTTTTATAGAGCAGCTGTTAACAAAATTATTGTTATTCCCCCATAGTGACACGGAGTACTCTCAAGAAAAATTAAGCTTATGTTAGTACAATTCTTACAAACTTGGCCAAACTACTCCCACCAACATTTGATCTGGTTTGTATGTCAGTTTTGTTTATCTCTATTGTTCCCAAGGCTTCAAACAAATTAAAATGCTGGAAGTTAATATATTATTTCCTCTTGAATTCTAAACTACTTTAATTCTTAGAGATTATAAATACTTCTTGTGTGAAATAGATTTAGAGAAAATATTTGGTTTGTATAGCTCATTTATTCTAGCCCTAATGCCTGATGAATTAGAAATGAAATGGGAAGGAGATTTCTCTTCCAGCTCTGCACCACTGCTAATATGACATCAAAATGCTAGAAGATGGAAGGATTGATATCCACTTGTTTATATAACAGTACTCTAATCTGGTGACCCTGGCAGGGGAATGTATATTTCTCTCTGCAGTGGACTGAAATACTCATGGAAAGGATGGATGAAGCCAGAAAAAATAACAATAAAAAAAAGTTGAGATACTAAGCCAATTTTTGCCCTAAGTGGCTTTACACATATAATCCCATTTAATCCTCCCAGCATCCCAATGATTTAGATTCTACTATTAATTTCATTTTAGATATTAAAAGATTGAGGTGGAGAGAGCTTAAGTAACTTGATTCTCATTTAAATCATCAACCTACTAAATGGCACGGGTGGGTTGTTAATCCAGTTTGTCTGTCTCCAGACATGAAATTTGGATGGGTTTTTGAAAGTCAGATACAAAAGAAGGGAGGACAGAGGATAACAGGAAAGAAAAACAAGAAATAATGAAAGTAAAAATACAGAGTCAGATGCTTATGATAGGCAGTGGGAATTCTTGAGCCAATGGTATAAAATTCCCAGTTGGACCATTTGTAAGATTTATGATATGGTTATGTACAGCGTTCTTGGTGATTAAGAGCTTGAACTGTGGGAGTTGCGTAGAACTGGCTATAAATCCCAACTCTGCCACTTTTTGGCAGTGCGGCCTTGACCAAATTACTTATATCCTCCAAGCGCCAATTTCTTCATCTGTAACATGAGGTGATTTCTATCATGTAGGACTGTAGTAAAGATTAAAATAATGAATGATACAAATGTTGATTTGGGTTGTTGATTCTATTCCAGGCATGACATCAAATGCTTCATAGTCATTATGTCATATAAAGCATCTGGTAAATGGTCTAGTGCTTACTAACCTCCAACCATCACTTTCCTCATCTAAAAATTGGTGTAATAATAATAAATCATTATCACAGATATATTGTGAGAATCAAATGAGGCAGTGAATTTTATAAATAGGGGCACCTGGGTTGCTCAGTTGGTTAAGCACCTGACTCTTGTTCTCAGCTCAGGTCTTGATCTCAGGGTCATGAGTTCAAGCACTGCATTGGGCTCCATGCCCAAACATGGAGCCCACTTAAAACACAAATACACACACACACACACACACACACACACATTTTGTAAATAGGATTTGTAGAGCACCACAAGAAAATAAAAAATAATTAAAGGAAAAAGTCAGTTGTATAACAGAGTGCTTATTATTGAGTCTTAGAGGGCAAGCTGACCTAAAATGATATCCTGCCTCAACAACTTGTCAGCTCTACAATCTTGGTTAGTATTGGGGGCAGTCTCAGTTTTCTCATCAGGAAGCTGGGAAATATTAAGAGCATCTTCAGAAATTAAATAAAATTATGTGTGTCAACTGTCTAGAAAAGTACCTGAAACATAAAAGTGCTCAGTCAGTGGTATCTGGAAATATTGAAAAGCAAAGAAACAGGACACTTACTAGTAGAACTGAAGATTCATCTCTGCTTTTATGAATCCGTATTCTTGCCATTTGAGATAATATCTGGGGGGAAGAGAAATTTTATTAATTTCCTACTTTCCATTGCCAAATGGTTGTATACTATTTATAGATTTAATCCATTGGTAAAAGGCAAAAAACCAGTACTATATTTTTTTGTCTTTGCTTTGATAGAGTCTTATATGGGGAAGTGAAAAGAACATACAGCTTTAAAAAAAAAAAAAAAAAACAACCCAACATATTTATTTATTTATTTGATGGAGAAACAGAGAGAGGGAGAGAGAGCACGAGCAGGGGGAGGGGCAGAGGGAGAGAGAAGCAGACTCCCCACTGAGCAAACAGCCTGATGTGGGGCTTGATCCCAGGATCCTAGGATCATGACCTAAGCTCAGGGCAGACACAACGACTGAGCCACCCAGTTACCCCAAGAGCAAAGAGCTTTGAGACCAGAAAGGTCTAGGTTTAAATCCAAGCTGTATGACCTCCTAGTTTGGAATCTTGCAAGCTGCTTGCTCATTATTGTGTAGGGCAGTTAAGGTTATTAAATGTGAGAATGTGGTTGAGTGGGTAGCTCAGTTGGTTAAGCAACTGCCTTCAGCTCAGGTCATGATCCTGGAGTCCCAGGATGGAGTCCCGAATCGGGTTCTCTGCTCAGTGGGAGTCTGCTTCTCCCTCTGACCCACTCCCCTCTCATTCTCTCTCTCTGTCTCTGTCTCTCTCTCCTCTCTCTCAAATAAATAAATAATATTTTAAAAAAATATATGAGAATGTATGTAAAGCTCTCTTATCACACCTCAGTGCTTGTGACATGTTAGTTCAGAGCAAGGTGGTGCCAAGCGGTCTGAGAGGCCTGACTGCATTGGTTTGTATCCCAGCTGTGTGACCTGAAGATTCATCTTTGTAATGGTATAGGAACAGTACCTGCTACATTTACCTGGTGCAGATTGCTGTAGAAATGGTTTCCATACAAATAGCAGTTGTTTTTGTTCTTCCTCATCAAGGGGAAATTACTCATTCAAAGACGTGGACTATAAAATGAATGATAAATAATGATGAGGGGAAATGAAAAAATGGACTTGAAGAACAGGATGACAATAGCCACAGAAAGAAGATGGAGGTAGAAACATAACTCCTCATCTGTGCTGTTAGGAAACTCAGGGCGGTGTTTGGATTCCCAGTCTTGTACAAGAATTTGGATTTGATAACCAAGCCATGTATGGATCCACAAAAGCACGATCTGATTTTGTGTACAGTGATGAGGGTAATTCACGAGAGTGGGTCATGAGGACTGACGTTGGTTTTTGGATGAACTCTCTCCTGCATGTCAAGGAAAGCGGGTTCTAGCTTTCACTATGTCACCAATTCATGTACTCTTTTACTGCTCAGTTCCTAGAACTCTGTGGTTTATGAAAAATATAACTACAAGTCATCAACTTGGCTTTTTAATTTTCCTACAACCTCTAAATGTTAGTATTTTAGCCTAAAAGATGAATTTTCCTTGTTTCAATTATACATATCATCTCATCAAATATGAGTGCAGTATGTTCCTAAAGAGACATTCAGACAAGCAGAGGGCTCAGGAGATGGAGGGGTTTTGCTAAACAAAAGGTCTATAACTGGAAATAAATGTCACTTTTGGAAGTCAAATTCTTGTTTTTATGCACCATAATAACTCAGTTTTCATATATTTAAGTTAGCTTAGTGGACCAAGTGAAATATAAGCTGGAAGGCACTCTCAGGAAGGCACATTTGAATGGATTCTAATTATTTGTATCATTAAAGGAGTATTTCATCTGAATTTTGTAGTTTGTAACAGTTCATAAAAAATAATTTTTCTGTAAGATAGAGTATTTTCTGGGGTACCTAGGTGGCTCAGTCAGTGAAGCGTCTTCCTTCAGCTCAGGCCTGAATCGAGCCCCAAATTGGTCTCCCTTCACAGTGGGGAGTCTGCTTCTCCCTCTGCCCTTCACCCCCCTCATGCTCGTGCTCTCTCTCAAGTAAATAAATAAAATATTTTTTTAAAAACCCTGTTAAAAAAGAGAAGTATTTTTTGATTCAGACTAATGTGGGGAACTCCTATGACTTTAAACAAGGAAATACCAACAGGGCACTGTTTGTGGACACTGTACAAAATGTTATTTAATGCACTTGGTCCTCTCTGTCTTTAAGGAAAGTTAAAGTAATAATAGATGATTAATTAAAGTTACTGAAAACATTTCACAGTTCAATGAACCTAACATATTTTATTTCTTTCCACAGTCTTCATGAATGCAGCAATTCCCATAGCAGCTGTTCTTGCCGTAAGAAACTTTCTCTTGCTTTTAGAAATGGAACTAAGTCAGTGTTTAGAAATGATTTATGAGCAAGAATGTACGGGTGGTGATATATGTTATTTCACCTCTGCTAGTTTTCTCTTGCAGTCCCATTGTAATAATTCTAATCCAGGGTTTCTCCACGGTGACACTGTAAGCCTTTTTGGCCCAGATAATTTTGTGTTGGTAGGTTCTCTCTTCTGCATGAGGACGCGTAGCAGCATCCCTGGCTATTGGATGCTGTTAGCGTTCCCCAGACATTGCCAAGTGTGCCCTGGGGAGCAAAATGAATAGTAGTTGGGAACTAACTGTTGTAATCTTCATGATCTGGTTCCCAGACATTCTTACATCAAGAGAGTGCTAGTTCAACAACCAGAAAAGTACATTACATTTCAAACTAAAATGACAAACTGGAATTACATTTAGTACGTGTGCATGGAACACGATTGTTGGCACATTTAGTAAAGATCCATAACGGGGACCCTAAAACAACGGAACATCTTCTTTTTCTCTTAGAAAATTTAGTATTGGTTGGATAGAACCTAATTGGTTGTTAAGAACTCTAGGTTCACCTCACAGTTATCCCTCTACTAAGTAATCTGATAGAAGACCATTTCCGAATCTGTAAACAGATTCTACTCGGCCCTTCTTACAAGTTCACTGCTAGGATGATACGTAAGCCATTAAAGACTATCAATAACAAATCTTTTTGTTAGGGAGTAATTTGGGTGAAGTAATTGTTTTCAGAGTTAGGATGGATGTATTGGCGTAGCAAAATAGGTTAGGTTTGTAAAATTGAATGTAAGTGTTTGTGAAACTTTCTCCAGCTTGCTCTAAAGAACTTCTCTCTTTGCGCAGACATTCGTGACCCATGCGTATGCTAGTGGGAACAATCTAAAACCTGCAGAGGCCTTTGCTTCCCTGTCCCTCTTTCATATCCTGGTCACCCCGTTGTTCCTGCTCTCCACAGTGGTCAGATTTGCAGTCAAAGCCATCATAAGGTATGCCCTGGAATGTCTGGAATTCTTTGCTTGATTATAGAAATTATTTATGCTTGTGGTAGTCAGTTTGAGAAGGTATTAAAAAAAACACACTTTCAAATCAGTCCAGAGATAACCATTGTTAAAATTTGAATAGGCTTCTTTTCAGTCTTCTACAATTATTTTTAAATGAAAATAATCATTATTCTGAAATAAAAATTTTGAGTTTCTGTAGCTTTTGACTCCTTATTTCACGTATTGTTTTTACTTTTTCCCCCTCTTTAAGATCAGGATGTTTATTGGATATGCAATAGTCCATTGTTTGAAAGTACTGTACTCTAATGATTACCTCCTCACTGGGCACTTAGAGTGTTTCTATTTTCTACCTATAAATAACATTGAGATCAACATCTTTTTATATTTTTAAACTTTTCTCTGATTATTTTCTTAGGACTGATTTTTGGAAGTAGGGATACTAGTTCTAACAGTTTCCACATTTTAAAAAATTTATTGATTTTTAGATTTTAACTCCAGTATATTTAACACTCAGTGTTATATTAGTTTCAGGTGTATAATACAGTGATTCAATTTGATTCAATTCCGTACATTACTCCGTGCTCATTAAGATAAGGGTACTCTTTTTTTTTTTTTTTAAAGATTTTCTTTATTTATTTGACAGACAGAGGTCACAAGTAGGCAGAGAGGCAGGCAGAGAGAGAGGTAGGGAAGCAGACTCCCTGCTGATCAGAGAGCCAGATGTGGGGCTCGATCCCAGGACCCTGGGATCATGACCTGGGCCGAAGGAGAGGCTTTAACCCACTGAGCCACCCAGGTGCCCCAAGATAAGGGTACGCTTAACCGCCTTCACCTATCTCACCCACCTCCCTTCAGTAACTATCAGTTTGTTCTCTAGAAGTAAGAGTGTTTCTTGGTTTGCCTCTTTTTCCCCCCTTTGTTTATCTGTTTTGTTTCTTAAATTCCACATGTGAGTGAAGCTATATGGTATTTATCTATTTCTGACAGATTTATTTCACTTAGCATTGTACTTTCTAGCTGCAACCGTGTTGTTGCAGATGGCGAGATTTCATTCTTTTCTATGGCTCAGTAGTATTCTAGTGTGTGTGTGTGTGTGTGTGTGTGTATAAGCACTTATATATATCTCTATAACCTTACCTTCTGTATTAATTCATCTGTTGATGGATACTTGGTTGGTTTCCATCATTCGGCTGTTGTAAATAACGCTGCAGTAAACATAGGAGCATATATATCCTTTCGATATCTTAGTGTTTTTGCATTCTTTGGGTAAATACCCAGTAGTGGAATTACTGGATTGTAGGGTAGTTCTATTTTTAATTTTTTGAGGAAACTCCATACTGTCTTCCACACAGGCTGCACCAGTTTGCAGTCCCACCAACAGTGCATGAGGCTTCCCTTTTCTCCAAATCCTTGCCAATACTTGTTGTTTCTTGTGTTTTTGATTTTAGGCATTCTGACAGGTGTGAGGTGGTACTGCATTGTAGTTTTAATTTGCATTTCCTTGATGATGAATGATGTTGCGCATCTTTTCATGTATCTGTTTGGCCATCTGTAGCTTTTCTTTGGTGAAATGTCTATTCATGTCTTCTGCCCATTTATTATTTAGATTTTTTGTGGGTTTTTTGGTTTGTTTGTTTGTTTGTTTTGTTTGTTTGTTTTTTAGTGTGTGTGTGTGTGTGTGTGTGCGCGCTCAATTGTATGAATGGTATGAATTTTTAAGGTTCTTTTTTTTTTTTAAAGATTGTATTTATTTATTTGACAGAGAGATAGCACAAGCGGGCAGAGCGGCAGGCAGAGGGAAAGGAAGAAGTAGTCTTTCCACTGAGCAGGGAGCACAATGTGGGGCTCAGTCCCAGGACCCTGGGATCATGACCTGAGCCAAAGGCAGACACTTAATGGACTGAGCCACCCAGGCACCCCCATTTTTAAGGTTCTTAATGAACCTGTGGTTCATTAAGGTTCTTATTGCTATGTTGCTTTTAAAGAGTGGTAGGTCAAACATTATACACATATTTGAAATTTTTTTAAAGGTTTTATTTATTTGGGATAGAGAGAGAAAGTGAGTAGGAGGGAGAGGGAGAGAGAATCTGAAGCAGACTCTTCACTGAATGCACAGCCCTGTGTGGGGCTCCATCCCATGATGGCCTGATCACAACCTGAACCGAAACTAAGAGTTGGACACTTAACTGACTGAGCCACCCAGGCTCCCCAATTTTTAAGATTTTCTTAATGAAAATGGCCATAATATTTTCCAGTACAACTGTATCAGTTTATCTTTGCAGCTATAGTGATGGACAATGTTCCCATCAACATATATTTACTGTTTTAATTTTAGTTTAACCAGGAAAAAATTTAAGTAAGACTCATGGTTTCTGCCAATGGAAATACTTTGCAAAACCCCTCCACATTTTGCTTATTTTAAATATGCTTCTCTAGTTTTTTAACCAGTGTATACTTTGTCTCAGACTTACAGTTTCCTACAATGCACAACAATAAAAATAGATGTGATAGGATAATGACCATTTCCTACCATTTTTCTTGTGTTATAATAAAGAAGTGTGCTACCAATATTTATTGTGCTATATTATATAATGCTGTTTGTGTCACAGTCTACTGTGTCTGATACTTTATTATGAACAGGGAAGTCTTCAAGTAGATTTCGCTTATGGTATAAGATCTGATAAACATAAAACCTCAGCATGTTTCATAAACAGTCATAATGCTTGGCCTTTGAAAAAAATGTCAAGATGTTATAATACTAAGGAAAATTGGAAAATGGAGGCCTTAAATACATGGAGCTTGGTGTTGCCACCGATAACAATGTTGAATATTTTCTTATAAGGGCTTTTTTTTTTTAATTAATTTTTTTTCTTGTGAGGTCTTTTAGGAGGAGTTAATTTTCCCAATGGCTATGTATTACGAAGAACACTAGTATTTGACATTTAAAATACCAGAGTCTTCAGTTTGGGACAGTTTTCTATATTGGTTTAACAATGGCTCAATCCCCAAAACTGGAAGATGCATGTCCATTATCTTATTATAAACTGAAATTCTGTTTGGTTCTAATAATATCACAGAATGGTTTTAGTCCTGTTCTGTAGGTTATGTTGTAGATAACCAATTCTGGAGCTGTTGGAGTTTAAGGATTAGACCCTCTGGCCTCGTCTGACTTTTCTTACCATTCTGCCTCTTAAAAGAATTGTACGGAACATGGACTGATTTTTGTAGCGCCACTTCCAAATTAGGCAGTGCTCTGGAAGGGAAGCTACTTCAAACAATAAAATTGATGAATGGCCAAAGTCTGCTATTTTGGTCCTTAGTTTCATTTTCTCCATTTAATAGCTGTCCCTTTCATGGTTTCATTTTTAATTGGAATTTGATTTTGTATCTCAAGTGGGGATAAGAAACAGTTGATAAGTTCTACCTAACTTCTCTGAAGTCAGGGGGTTACCAAACATCAAAAGGGATTAAAGAGTTTATTTGGAAGAAAAAAATAAAAACCACCAAGAAAACCTAGGAGTGCTCTTCCACCTCCGTAGTATACAATCCTGCTGCAGTAAATGCTGGTGAAGTTGAGAGTGGATAATGTTCACTGTATATTTCTGCATAGCACTCTTTTTTCTTTATGGCCCAGGGAAAGGCACTTGCCAGTTTGATAAAGACCAGTCTGTTTTCAGGGCTCAGCTCCAGATTTCCCAAACCATAGGCTGAATAGAATCAGCTTATAAAAACTTGCTTCTTTAAAATGAGTCTCAGTGGTAGATTTGTGGGTCCTACAGAGATGACCAGTCAGCAGAGGAGCCAGGCCTTTTCCCCACTGTGTGCTGGTTCTGGGAACCCAAATGAGCTTTTTCCCAGTATTGACTGGTTTGGCATTTTCTTCTGTGCCTGGGAACCCGTGATCAGTCTTTGATGCCAGTTGGCCCACAACAAGCTGAACAGCCTGTTTATAATTGGAGACTTTGGTGAGCTGATTTTGAAACCTCTTCTTCAGGACCGTGGAAGTGATAAGTTCTTTGCTTCACTCTTAAATGCATCAGAGATTTGGTGGGTTAGAAGGGGGTGCAGCATACTCCCAAACTTGCATTACACATGCCTGTAAGAGACTTACAAACCTCTCTAAGGAGGAAAATTCCATGCCAGTAAAATTCTTTCCTATGTGAAAATTCTATACTTTCTTTTTAAAATGTTTAGTTTGTTAGCCAAAATGGTCTTCGTGGTGCTCAGTGGGTGGGACCCCATGTATATATAATAAAAAATGGAAGAAAGAGGCAGATATGATTTAGGTTGCAACCCTACACCCCACACCATTTGAGTTTTCTGGACGTTTTATATCATAATCCAGTCTACATTTGCAAAACAGAGTCACGGAATGGGGAGAAGTAGGAAAAATCACTATTATCTAAAGTACTAAAATACTGAGTAAGAGTGATTTTCCAGGATGTTTGCTTCACTTTTCCACTTTGCTTTATTTCTAAGAAAACAATATGTGTTTTTGCTTTTCCGGAGGAGAATGTAAGTTGATATGTTGTATCTTTTATAAATAATTTCAGTGAAGGTTTCTGGTATTTGATGTATAATGCATTATCTATGTCCAAAGATGTTATCTGCCAAGAGTAAAATGTGTAAAAACCAGTCCCTTTCTTTGTTAAAAAATAACTTCATATCCTTTCTCTCATATACCTCCCAAAGGACTGTATGCTTGGCTGGTCCAGGAGAATTACCTTTGATCAAATAAATTGTTACTGATATTACAGAGTATGCATACTTCCACCTGGTCCCTGTTTGCAAAAAAATGTTATAGTTCTTACAAGAAAAGCACACAATTGTCAGCAACAGTCACTTATTCCTAATTAATATAATAGCACCTGTCCAAGGTACTCAAGCTTTAGCTAAACACCCAAAGTGAAACTTGAAAAGTGAAAAAATAACATATGTAGCTATATGAAGACTGATATGAATTATCCAAACACTTGGGAGATTAGTAAAACACTAACCTAGGAAGATGGTGGAGGCACGATAGAAAATTGGTTGGTATCAAATGCATCTGCTGTCAAATCCTAGTACAGCCCTAGAGTACTCATTGTCCAACCTCCAGCATGTCATTTTGTGTTTCTATAGCTCAGCACCTTACTTACTAAGTGAGTACTGCAGTAGCACCTGCTTATGGCAATTGAAACAATTAAATGAGACAGTATATAAACAGTGCCTGACTCATTGCCTAAATATTTTAGATACTTTACCGATTTCAATTTTGCTAATTTACTCCCATTTTATTAATCTCCATCTGTGCTTCAGAGACACATCTTCTGTGGGTCTACATGCACTTGTTAATACTTCGAGTTCATTACAAGGTATTAGAAATTGCAAAGATGAAAGGTAGAGTGAAATCTACGGGGAACCTACAGTCTAGATGGAGAGACCAGGAGGGGAAACATAATACATCATAAATACGATATGGTGTATTATGCTATTTACAGAGCTCTATGTAGAATACCATGGCCCGTTATTTGAGTGTCACTGAAGTTTATTGAGTGAGAAAGTAGACAGTCAAGGGAAAATTGAAAAGAGTTACTGTGGCTTCTTCATAAGATCTTAAAGAATAGGTAGGACTCAGTCAGTTGAAGAAAAAGGGAAAACACTTTCTTTTTTTTTTTTTTTTTTTACTTTTTTATTTTTTATTATTTTTTATTTTATTTTATTTTATTTTTTTAATTTTTTATTTTTTATAAACATATATTTTTATCCCCAGGGGTACAGGTCTGTGAATCACCAGGTTTACACACTTCACAGCACTCACCAAATCACATACCCTCCCCAATGTCCATAATCCCACCCCCTTCTCCCAAACCCCTTCCCCCCAGCAACCCTCAGTTTGTTTTGTGAGATTAAGAGTCACTTATGGTTTGTCTCCCTCCCAATCCCATCTTGTTTCATTTATTCTTCTTCTACCCACTTAAGCCTCCATGTTGTATCACCACTTCCTCATATCAGGGAGATCATATGATAGTTGTCTTTCTCTGCTTGACTTATTTCGCTAAGCATGATACGCTCTAGTTCCATCCATGTTGTTGCAAAAGGCAAGATTTCATTTCTTTTGATGGCTGCATAGTATTCCATTGTGTATATATACCACCTCTTCTTGATCCATTCATCTGTTGATGGACATCTAGGTTCTTTCCATAGTTTGGCTATTGTGGACATTGCTGCTATAAACATTCGGGTGCATGTGCCCCTTTGGATCACTACATTTGTATCTTTAGGGTAAATACCCAATAGTGCAATTGCTGGGTCATAGGGCAGTTCTATTTTCAACATTTTGAGGAACCTCCATGCTGTTTTCCAGAGTGGCTGCACCAGCTTGCATTCCCACCAACAGTGTACGAGGTTTCCCCTTTCTCCTCATCCTCGCCAGCATCTGTCATTTCCTGACTTGTTGATTTTAGCCATTCTGACTGGTGTGAGGTGATATCTCATTGTGGTTTTGATTTGTATTTCCCTGATGCCGAGTGATATGGAGCACTTTTTCATGTGTCTGTTGGCCATCTGGAAGTCTTCTTTGCAGAAATGTCTGTTCATGTCCTCTGCCCATTTCTTGATTGGATTATTTGTTCTTTGGGTGTTGAGTTTGCTAAGTTCTTTATAGATTCTGGACACTAGTCCTTTATCTGATATGTCGTTTGCAAATATCTTCTCCCATTCTGTCAGTTGTCTTTTGATTTTGTGAACTGTTTCCTTTGCTGTGCAAAAGCTTTTGATCTTGATGAAATCCCAGTAGTTCATTTGTTCCCTTGCTTCCCTTGCCTTTTGCGTTGTTCCTAGGAAGATGTTGCTGCGGCAGAGGTCGAAGAGGTTGCTGCCCGTGTTCTCCTCAAGGATTTTGATGGATTCCTTTCGTACATTGAGGTCCTTCATCCATTTTGAGTCTATTTTTGTGTGTGGTGTAAGGGAATGGTCCAATTTCATTTTTCTGCATGTGGCTGTCCAATTTTCCCAGCACCATTTATTGAAAAGGCTGTCTTTTTTCCATTGGACATTCTTTCCTGCTTTGTCGAAGATTAGTTGACCATAGAGTTGAGGGTCTATTTCTGGGCTCTCTATTCTGTTCCATTGATCTATGGGTCTGTTTTTGTGCCAGTACCATGCTGTCTTGATGATGACAGCTTTGTAATAGAGCCTGAAGTCCGGAATTGTGATGCCACCAACGTTGGCTTTCTTTTTCAATATCCCTTTGGCTATTCGAGGTCTTTTCTGGTTCCATATAAATTTTAGCATTATTTGTTCCATTTCTTTGAAAAAGATGGATGGTACTTTGATAGGAATTGCATTAAATGTGTAGATTGCTTTAGGTAGCATAGACATTTTCACAATATTTATTCTTCCAATCCAGGAGCATGGAACATTTTTCCATTTCTTTGTGTCTTCCTCAATTTCTTTCATGAGTACTTTATAGTTTTCTGAGTATAGATTCTGTGTCTCTTTGGTTAGGTTTATTCCTAGGTATCTTATGGTTTTGGATGCAATTGTAAATGGGATTGACTCCTTAATATCTCTTTCTTCTGTCTTGCTGTTGGTGTAGAGAAATGCAACTGATTTCTGTGCATTGATTTTATATCCTGACACTTTACTGAATTCCTGTATAAGTTCTAGCAGTTTTGGAGTGGAGTCTTTTGGGTTTTCCACATATAGTATCATATCATCTGCGAAGAGTGATAATTTGACTTCTTCTTTGCCGATTTGGATGCCTTTAATTTCCTTTTGTTGTCTGATTGCTGAGGCTAGGACCTCTAGTACTATGTTGAATAGCAGTGGTGATAATGGACATCCCTGCCGTGTTCCTGACCTTAGCGGAAAAGCTTTCAGTTTTTCTCCATTGAGAATGATATTTGCGGTGGGTTTTTCATAGATGGCTTTGATGATATTGAGGTATGTGCCCTC
Source organism: Mustela lutreola (assembly GCF_030435805.1). Taxonomy (NCBI): domain Eukaryota; kingdom Metazoa; phylum Chordata; class Mammalia; order Carnivora; family Mustelidae; genus Mustela; species Mustela lutreola. The sequence goes on along the minus strand of NC_081297.1, from coordinate 78,381,496 downwards.
TATCCCTACACTTTGAAGAGTTTTGATCAGGAATGGATGTTGTACTTTGTCAAATGCTTTTTCAGCATCTATTGAGAGTATCATATGGTTCTTGTTCTTTCTTTTATTGATGTGTTGTATCACATTGACTGATTTGCGGATGTTGAACCAACCTTGCAGCCCTGGAATAAATCCCACTTGGTCGTGGTGAATAATCCTTTTAATGTACTGTTGAATCCTATTGGCTAGTATTTTGTTGAGTATTTTCGCATCTGTGTTCATCAAGGATATTGGTCTATAGCTCTCTTTTTTGGTGGGATCCTTGTCTGGTTTTGGGATCAAGGTGATGCTGGCCTCATAAAATGAGTTTGGAAGTTTTCCTTCCATTTCTATTTTTTGGAACAGTTTTAGGAGAATAGGAATTAGTTCTTCTTTAAATGTTTGGTAGAATTCCCCTGGGAAGCCGTCTGGCCCTGGGCTTTTGTTTGTTTGGAGATTTTTAATGACTGTTTCAATCTCCTTACTGGTTATGGGTCTGTTCAGGCTTTCTATTTCTTCCTGGCTCAGTTGTGGTAGTTTATATGTTTCTAGGAATGCATCCATTTCTTCCAGATTGTCAAATTTATTGCCGTAGAGTTGCTCATAGTATGTTCTTATAATAGTTTGTATTTCTTTGGTGTTAGTTGTGATCTCTCCTCTTTCATTCATGATTTTATTTATTTTGGGTCCTTTCTCTTTTCTTTTTGATAAGTCGGGCCAGGGGTTTATCAATTTTATTAATTCTTTCAAAGAACCAGCTCCTAGTTTCGTTGATTTGTTCTATTGTTTTTTTGGTTTCTATTTCATTGATTTCTGCTCTGATCTTTATGATTTCTCTTCTCCTGCTGGGATTAGGGTTTCTTTCTTGTTCTTTCTCCAGCTCCTTTAGGTGTAGGGTTAGGTTGTGTACCTGAGACCTTTCTTGTTTCTTGAGAAAGGCTTGTACCGCTATATATTTTCCTCTCAGGACTGCCGTTGCTGTGTCCCACAGATTTTGAACCGTAGTATTTTCATTATCATTTGTTTCCATGATTTTTTTCAATTCTTCTTTAATTTCCAGGTTGACCCATTCATTCTTTAGAAGGATGCTGTTTAGTCTCCATGTATTTGGGTTCTTTCCAAACTTCCTTTTGTGGTTGAGTTCTAGCTTTAGAGCATTGTGGTCTGAAAATATGCAGGGAATGATCCCAATCTTTTGATACTGGTTGAGTCCTGATTTAGGACCGAGGATGTGATCTATTCTGGAGAATGTTCCATGTGCACTAGAGAAGAATGTGTATTCTGTTGCTTTGGGATGAAATATTCTGAATATATCTGTGATGTCCATCTGGTCCAGTGTGTCGTTTAAGGCCTTTATTTCCTTGCTGATCTTTTGCTTGGATGACCTGTCCATTTCAGTGAGGGGAGTGTTAAAGTCCCCTACTATTATTGTATTATTGTTGATGTGTTTCTTTGATTTTGTTATTAATTGGTTTATATAGTTGGCTGCTCCCACATTGGGGGCATAGATATTTAAAATTGTTAAATCTTCTTGTTGGACAGACCCTTTGAGTATGATATAGTGTCCTTTCTCATCTCTTATTATAGTCTTTGGCTTAAAATCTAATTGATCTGATATAGGATTGCCACTCCTGCTTTCTTCTGATGTCCATTAGCATGGTAAATTCTTTTCCACCCCCTCACTTTAAATCTGGAGGTGTCTTCGGGCTTAAAATGTGTTTCTTGGAGGCAACATATAGATGGGTTTTGTTTTTTTATCCATTCTGATACCTTGTGTCTTTTGACAGGGGCATTTAGCCCATTAACATTCAGGGTAACTATTGAGAGATATGAATTTAGTGCCATTGTATTGCCTGTAAGGTGACTGTTACTGTATATGGTCTCTGTTCCTTTCTGATCTACCACTTGTAGGCTCTCTCTTTGCTTAGAGGACCCCTTTCAATATTTCCTGTAGAGCTGGTTTGGTGTTTGCAAATTCTTTCAGTTGTTGTTTGTCCTGGAAGCTTTTAATCTCTCCTTCTATTTTCAATGATAGCCTAGCTGGATATAGTATTCTTGGCTGCATGTTTTTCTCGTTTAGTGCTCTGAAAATATCATGCCAGCTCTTTCTGGCCTGCCAGGTCTCTGTGGATAAGTCAGCTGCCAATCTAATATTTTTACCATTGTATGTTACAGACTTCTTTTCCCGGGCTGCTTTCAGGATTTTCTCTTTGTCATTGAGACTTGTAAATTTTACTATTAGGTGACGGGGTGTGGGCCTATTCTTATTGATTTTGAGGGGCGTTCTCTGAACCTCCTGAATTTTGATGCTCTTTCCCTTTGCCATATTGGGGAAATTCTCCCCAATAATTCTCTCTAGTATACCTTCTGCTCCCCTCTCACTTTCTTCTTCTTCTGGAATCCCAATTATTCTAATGTTGTTTCGTCTTATGGTGTCACTTATCTCTCGAATTCTCCCCTCGTGGTCCAGTAGCTGTTTGTCCCTCTTTTGCTCAGCTTCTTTATTCTCTGTCATTTGGTCTTCTATATCACTAATTCTTTCTTCTGCCTCATTTATCCTAGCAGTTAGAGCCTCCATTTTTGATTGCACCTCATTAATAGCTTTTTTGATTTCACCTTGGTTAGATTTTAGTTCTTTTATTTCTCCAGAAAGGGCTTTTATATCTCTCGAGAGGGTTTCTCTAATATCTTCCATGTCTTTTTTGAGCCCGGCTAGAACCTTGAGAACTGTCATTCTGAACTCTAGATCTGACATATTACCGATGTCTGTATTGATTAGGTCCCTAGCCTTTGGTACTGCCTCTTGTTCTTTTTTTTGTGTTGAATTTTTACGTCTTGTCATTTTGTCCAGATAAGAGTAAATGAAGGGGCAAGTAAAATACTAAAAGGGTGGCAACAACCCCAGGAAAATATGCTTTAACCAAATTAGAAGAGATCCAAAATCGTGAGTGGGGAGAAAGGGGATAAAAAGAGGTTCAAAAAGGAAGAAAGAAAAAAAGAAGAAAAGAAAAGAAAAGAATTTTTAAAAAAAGAATACACCTAAGAAAAATGTAAAAAAGAAAAAATATATATATTAGATAAACTAGTATAAAATCGTTAAAAAAGAAAAAGGTAACAGTTAAAAAAATTTTACCCGAAGGTGAGAAAAAAAAAAAAATGAAAAAGAAAAAATTAAATTAACTGCAAGACTAAAAAAAATCACAGGAAAAAAGCCATGAGTTCCGTGCTTGGCTTTCTCCTCCTCTGGAATTCTGCTGCTCTCCTTGGTATTGAAACCGCACTCCTTGGTAGGTGAACTTGGTCTTGGCTGGATTTCTTGTTGATCTTCTGGGGGAGGGGCCTGTTGTAGTGATTCTCAAGTGTCTTTGCCCCAGGCGGAATTACACCGCCCTTACCCAGGGCCGGGGTGAGTAATCCGCTCCGGTTTGCTTTCAGGAGCTTTTGTTCCCTGAGCGCTTTCTGTAGAGTTCCAGAGGACGGGAATACAAATGGCGGCCTCCTGGTCTCCAGCCCGGAGGAGCCGAGAGCCCAGGGCCCCACTCCTCAGTGCGCCCTCAGAGAACAGCGCCCAGTTACTCCCATCTGCCTGACCTCCGGCCGCGCTCGAGCTCACCGAGCCTGCGACCGGTTCAAGGTAACACGGAGCTGTGAGCTTACTGTCGGCTCTGTCTCTGTAGCCGGCTTTCCTGTTCCAATACCCGCAAGCTCTGCGACACTCAGACACCCCCGATCCTTCTGTGACCCTGCGGGACCTGAGGCCACGCTGACCCCGCGTGGGCTTCGCCCCGGTTTAGCCTCTGGAGCGATGTCCCTCAGCGGAACAGACTTTTAAAAGTCCTGATTTTGTGCGCGGTTGCTCCGCCGCTTGCCGGGAGCCGGCCCCTCCCCCCCGGGGTCTATCTTCCCGTCCCTTTGGATTCACTTCTCCGCCGGTCCTACCTTTCAGAAAGTGGTTGTTTTTCTGTTTCCAGAATTGCTGTTCTTCTTCTCTTCGATCTGCCGATGGATTTTCAGGTGTTTGCAATCTTTAGATAAGCTATCTAGCTGATCTCCGGCTAGCTGAAGCAGTCTCAGCTTGCTACTTCTCCGCCATCTTGACTCCTCCTTCTTGGGAAAACATTTTCAAGCTGAGAGCAATGTATTCGGGGGTAAAGGGTGAGTAAGTAGGTGAGAGATCCTGGTGCATTTAGAGGACTAGACATAGTTGAGTGTGATTGGTGATGGGTTCTAGTGTGGAACATGGCAGGGGATGAAGCTGGGGGCAGGGGGTAAAATCCTGAGCAGCCTGGAAATGATGCTAAGGATGCGGAAGGCAGAGGGGTGCCATTTGCTATTTAAAGGAGAGGAATGCTACATACACAGATTTGGATTTTCCATATATAACCCAGGCAGCATGGTCGGAATTACTTCAGCCTTGGTCAGCATTCATGCATTTTCCATAATTGCTTTGCCTCAGTGATTTCTGAAAGGACCTCATATGAATAGGAAATGCTTTTTGTGTTACCCATTTATTCATTCACCAGACATTTCTTGAGACATTACTACGTTGTATTTTTGGCATTGGGCTGGATCCTGAAGATGAAGATCTTTGCTCTTAAGGAGTTCATAGTGAACGAGGGAGATAGTAACAAAAAATGACAAAATACTGGTGCTGGGGACTCTCATCCAGAGAGTCTAGAATGATGAGGAGTGGGGAAAGGAAAGGACAGGAGGTTCAGAGAAGAATTCATCTTGGGGTCCTCCGATATTCCTTGTAATTGGAATTCCAAAGTGGAGAGTTATATAGAGGAAAGAAAGTTCTTTCTATGCCCCAGTTATGCTCAGAGGCCATTGCTTCTTAATGTTTAGCAAGAATGGGGCTCATTAATTCCATAAAAACTTTAGTAAGATTTGTGCGTGTACTAGAAAAGTGAAATGGAGAGTTGAATAACTGACTTTACTTAAATGGCTGAGTCACTGGTTTATTCCTTCTTGGATTTATTCAGCAAACATTCATTGAGTAATACATGCCAGGAGCAGCTAGACATAGAGTCACAAAGCAAATGACCCTGTCCCCTGGACTTCCCTTTGTGTGCAAAGACATAGTATGAGACTGTTTAAAAGGTATTCCTTGGAATGGCAAAGCCGTGCTCCTTAAAATTCATCTTCAAAATATAAGAACAGAATGACAACTAAAATCCATAAAGGTAAAGAAGATATTTCACTACTACTTTTGAGGTAGATCTTAGACATTTCTCTCCCAGGAAAAACAATTGTAACTACGTATGGTGATAATGTTAACTAGACTTGTTGTGCTGATGAGATTGCAATATATCCAAATACTGGATCATTAGGTTGTACACCTGGAACTACTACATGTGAGTTATGCCTCATTAAAAAGTAATGAACAAATACCTGTCTTTTAAGATAAACAAATGGCCATTATTTCATAAGGCATTTCTAATGCTGGCTTTCAGTCTATATGGTCAGTATCTGCTGACAAGGTTGCAAAGAAAGTACACAAACAGAAGACTTTCTTTCTTTCTTTTCCTTCCTCCCATCCGTCTTTCCTTCCTCCCTGCCTTCCTTCCTTTCCTCTGAAATTCTTTTGAAGTAGCAGTAAGATATACCTAACAGAAAATTTGCCATTTAAACCAGCTTGTGTGTATAGATCAGTCACACAGTACATCTACGTTGCTGTGCAACCACCACGACAGTCCATTCTGTAACTACTTCATCTCCGCAAATTGGAAGCTATATTCATCAAATAATAACAATTGCCCCTCCTCCCAGCCCCTGGAAACTCATTGACTTTCAGTCTCTATGAATTTGACTCTTCTAGTATCTCATAGAGGTAGTGGACTCATACGCTATTTGGGGCTGGGGGTTGTGCCTGGCTTATTTTACTTAGCATAATGTCTTCAAGGTTCATTCCTGTTATCATAACTCTATTTTATTGAATCAAGAATTCCAGAATCCTGGTGCAGGTGCTGTTGAAAGCGGTATGGTGATTCCTCAAAAAATTAAACTTAGAATTAGCATACGGTGTAGCAGTTCCACTTCTGGATGTATACCCCCCAAAACTCAACGTGGCAGGAACTTGAATAGATGTTTGTACACCAGGTTCATAGCAGCATTATTCACGGTAGCCAAAGAGGGAAAACAACCCAAATGTCCATCAATGGATGAATAAGTAAATAAAATGTAGTATATACAGATGGAGTATTATTCAACCAAAATTCTTTTTTTTTTAAGATTTTTAAAAATTTATTTGTCAGAGCGAGAGCGAGCACATGCAGGCAGAGAGGCAGACAGAGACAGAGAGAGAAACAGGCTCCCTGCTGAGCAAGGAGCCTGATGTGGGACTCGATCCCAGGAAGCTGGGATCATGACCTGAGTGAGCTAAAGGCAGCCGCCTAATCAATTGAGCCACTCAGGCATCCCCCCAAATTCTTCTTAAACCATTATCTTTTTTAGTTCTCTGTAAGTGAAATTTGGAAGCTAATTAGGGCTGCTGCAGTGGAATTTACTCACCTTTACATTCCCAGGGACAAGAAGCAGTTTCTATGGCATTTGAGGCCACACGCGCGCACACACACACACACACACACACACACACAAAACAAGCTTTGCAGACCAATTTGGAGGCCCTTCACTTGACGATAAGTTCAAACAAAAAAATATATAGTACCTTTTTTGTTTCACATCTTTACTTTCTAGTTTCCTACCGCAGGCGGTATCTCGCCTGTGGTTGATGAGGCATGGGCCCAGCTAGTTTGCTCACCTTCGGCATCCTAACATGCTAAAAGGAGAATTTCTTTTGCAACTTCACAGAACTTCCTTTAGCATATTCTTTTATTTATAGGAGGGTGTTTTCAAATCATGTTGTTGTTTCTCTGGTTCTTTTCTTTTGCTTCTGATTCTATAACTGGTTTGAAAAAGTTAGAATGGGAAGGGTAGGTGGGCCAAGGGGTATTGTGCCCTGCCCGAGGAGACCATAAGAAAGGACGTTTGCAAACTGCTCTTCTAGATACAGGCTTCTCAAATGGTAATGTGCTTAGGAAGCATTTCTGGATCTTGTGAAAATGAGTATTTTGAGTTAGTAGGTCTTGGATGGGGCCTGAGAATCTCTGGTAAACTCCAGGTGATGCTGATGTTATTGGTCCTTTGCCAACACCGAACAGCAACTCTGGAGAGGCCCGTCTTCCTGCCAGGTTCCGAAAATATATGTAGTGTATAGTGCTCAAGCAAGGTAGCAGAATGGTCTTGCACCCCAGAGCTATGTGTTAATATGCTAAATGTTTTTAAGCAAGCTATTTAGCTTCTCTATTACTTATTTCCCCTCATTTGTAAAATTAGAATAGTGTGTATTTCCCTCATTGGCATTATTATATTTATTTATTTGACAGACAGAGATCACAAGCAGACAGAGAGGAAGGCAGAAGGAAAGGGGGAAGCTGTGGGGCTCGATCCCACCACCTGGGATCATGACCCGAGCTGAAGGCAGAGGTTTTAACCCACTGAGCCACCCAGGTGGCTTATTAACCATTATTATTACTTTTAACCACTCTGTTTTAAGTTCCTCCTCAACTCCACTGTCTTTGACAAGACGCATAATTGGGGAAAAAAAAAAAAAAAGAAAGAAAAAGAAAAGGTGCCAAGAGTTTGGCTGCATTCAAGGAGTGACAAATTTACTGGTTTTCCTGAGACATTTCTAGTTTCAGCACTGAAAGTCCCAGGTCCTGGGAGCCTATCATTCTTGGGCAATTTACTTAAGATGCTTGTTCCTCCCAGTTGAATTCCCAGTTGGTCTTGAAAAATGAGTCTCAGAGGTGGCTTGCTCAACGTGATAGTGAGGGAAATGCTTATTTATTTTCGTAGAATTTTGTTGGTGGTGGTTTTATTTTTAACCCCTTTTTTGTTTGGTTGGTTTTTGCAGTGTTCAAAAGCTGAATGAGTTTCTCTTGAGTGACGAGATTGGTGAGGATAGCTGGCGAACTGGTGAAGGTTCTCTTCCTTTTGAGTCCTGTAAGAAGCACACTGGAGTGGTAAGTGCTTTTTCTTATTATTGAAGCTGTGAATAGGTAACTGGCCCAGGACTAGATGATTTCAAATCAGCGTGATTAGAAGAAAGTGTAAGCTCCACTTTTAACCTATATAAAGAAAAATTGCCACCTGCTTCTATAACAAAGTTCAGTAGTCTAAAATGCATAAACAGATGTATAAGGCTTGTCATTAGACATCATCAAAGAAATATCCCAAGAGGGACAGCCCATGTTCAACTGAAAAAAAATTGAAAGGTTTTCTGCCCAAAACTTTATATAATAATAATATTAAGTAAGCTTACCAACTCCCACACCATATTCTTTTAATACCTTTTAGCTGTATTATAATTTTTAGTTTAAAAAGTGCTTTTGATGCATTGTATCTTTTGATTCAATATAAATTATATTACCTTATTTTTAATCTTCAAATTGAATATATGGAGTTTGTATATTATGTGGCTTGAATAAAGTCATAAACTTAGCAGCAGAGCCAGAATTAAAACCTGAGTCTGGTTAAGCCTAGAACCAGTTTATTCATCCATTACACAAATATTTACTCAATAGCTATATACAGCCTGGAAACATGTTCAATATTATTTTGTCGTGTATTACATGTAAGATGACACGTACCATATATTTGCCTGTGTTTCTAGATTTATTGGCTACCCTGTACTTTAGGGATATAGCTGAGAACAAGGCACACGGACTCCTCTTTGTCACAGTTAGCTTTCTTAAGGCAGGAGTCAGATGATTAAGTTTAAAAAGTGAGATCATTTCACTTTGGGAAGAAAATAAAATAAGGTATGAGAGAATGACTGGGATACTGGAAGCTAGTGACCATTTCCCAGAAAGGCCACCTCTGAAGAGCTGGCATTTGGGCTGAGACCTGAATAAACAGTACATACATACCTGTTCTGCAAAGACTGGGGGAAGAATGCAAAGACCCTGAGGTGGGAATGAATTTGTTATTCTCAAGAAATAGAGAAACACATTGGTTTGAGCCTGGTGAAGAACAAAGAGATAAGAAAAGGTAAGAAGAACAAGGATTGAGGGTCTGGATTGTGTTGACATGGAGTTGGAAACCGTAGGAGGGTTTTAAAGTGGGGACTAACAGAATTTTGCTTACCTACCTACCTACTTACCTACCTATCTATATGTGAATCTTGAACTTGGGACCCTGAGATCAAGACCTGGGCTGAGATCAAGAGTTGGGTGCTTAATGACTGAGCCACTGGGTTGATAGTAATCAGTGGGAACAAGGGTAGAACAGGTAGATCAGTAAAAAGATTATTATAATAACATGGGCAAGAAATGATGATGTTAGAATTAGTTTTGTGGCAGTTGCAGTGGACATCATGAGAAAGTGAGCAGACTCTGTACTTTTTTAAAATGTTGAGAGGTAAAGACTTGCTGATAGACTGGATAGGGAGGCTAAGATGTTAGTGGACTGGTATTGAGGTAGAATCAAAAGATATATTTGCACATGATAATGTTGAGATATTCATTGACATCTAAGAAGAGAAGTCAGCATTGGAGATGGGGTAAATTTAAGAGGGACGGGCCATTAGATAGTTAAATCAGTGAGATTGGATCACATCCCTTTCTTGAAAGGTGTGTCTGAAAAAGTCTAAAGAAAGTTTTTAAAATTAATATGTACATTTCATAACATTAAATTAGAAGCTTTTCTAAAGTGGGTCATGTTATAATTAATATTAGTTATTCGTGTTACTATTAGACAAAAATATGAATGTATTTACTACTTTTGTAACCAAACAAAATTACATGGACAATTTTCTGACTGAATTAATTGAAGCTTGGAAAGTCTTTTTAACAGGAAGTCAGTTTATATTAAATTTTCACTACATCATGTTTCAAACTACTAAATACAGTTGAGATGAGCACTCAGCTATGTTTAGATCTGCTATTTTCTTCTGCTTTTCTGGAGTTTTACTTTACCCTCTGTTATTTTATTGAGCCAGTGTGATTTTCTCTAAGAAGGAGCTACCACTCATGCCTTGTATACACTGGGTTAACCATGCTTCAAAATGATGGTTTGCTGTTGTGTGGACATGGACACAAAGATAGGAATGCATTATAGAGTGTCTATACATTGAGACAGCAGGAAGGTCTAGTACTTGATAAGAACCAGCATTGTCATCCTTTGGATTATAGGAGATTACTGAAGAATTTATTAGGTCATCTTTCAGAAATGTGGGGATGAGCAGAGTGGATGACCTCAAGAATTGGGGATGTAGGAGGTTAAGTTTGGGGAGTTAGGGAAATCTGAAGAACTTTTTGTATGGGGTGAGGATGAGGGCTAGAAGAAAACTTGAACTGAGAAAAGGTTTTTGGAAGGAAAAAAAAATCCCCTTCAAATGTATTCAGTATCTTCAGTGTTATTGAAACCAGACTGGACTTCTGATGTCTTTCAGGGTCATTCATCACTGCTGATGGGCCAAACCACAAACGACAAACTTTTTAAAATGGAGTGAAAAAATCTGTGTGTTTGAAAATAACACTAATGGAAACTTCTTCTTGAGAGTTTAAGATGCTATGTATTCTGTAAAAGCTTTGAGTTAAGTGGTTTTGGCTGTAGAATCTCCATGGAGAATTAGTGACATTCTAGAGCCAAAGTCTCTTCAAATTACATCTGTGGAACTCCAACTCAAATCTCTGTCAACACATCGCTTCCTCCCACCCTCTTCTTAGTTTTGTGAAGAACATGACGTCATTCCTTTTGGAACTCTGGGGCAATAGTACTATAGAATTAAAGACTCTAGAAGACAGAGGATTTATGTGAAGGCATAGACCATCTTGTGAGAAAGATACACTTAGCTTGAAGGATACCGACTTTCTGCATCTCATGCAATATACTTCCAGGGTCATCTGTGAGATTGTGAAAAGGAAAACAGAACTAAAATAAAATTTCAGGAACAATCTCTCCATCTTTTAAAGTTAAAATTTGTTCAGTATTTTCTTTCTTTCTTTAATATTTTATTTACTTATTTGACAGAAAGAGCAAGAGAGGGAACACAAGCAGGGGGAGTGGGAGTGGGAGAAGCAGACTTCCCACTGAGCAGGGAGCACAGTGTGGGGCTTGATCCCAGGACACTGGCTGGGATCATGACCCGAACTGAAGGCAGATGCTTAACAACTGAGCCACCCAGGCGCCCCATGTTCAGTATTTTTTATATGACAAAACCAATGTTAGCTCTTCTTAATACCTTTTAATCTGTGTATTTATTTACACGTAGCCTAGCAATGTACTATTTGATAATTTGATGTTCTGCTGATATATTGATGGAAATTGGAAGGGTGATATCTTATTTGGATTAAATTACTGATTATTTGAGGACATTTCTAATTCCCATAGTAGAAGTCAGTGGATTTTTCAAAAAGCCAAACCTGCAATTCCAGGCCAAAAGAAAAAAAAAAGTTTCACAATTCTAGACTACTTTGCTTTTATAGGTAATTTAACAGTTTTAAAGTATATTACTACTTAACCTTCATAAAATCTACAAGGTATTTAAGTAAGACAGATAATTTTTTTTTGTTGAAATATTTGGTCATTAGATTCCTGGCACAAATTTTGAGCTTGTAAATTTTGCTATATTAGAGGTTTACAGAGCTGAATTTTCTACCTTCTCTTTAATCATCTGTCTCTATTGCATGACATTGAAGTCAGATTTAGAGGTTAACAAATCTCTATTTCTATGACCTAACCTAAGTTCCTTTTAAGTATGGGAAAACTGTCCAACCTCAGCTAGCATCCTCTTTATAATGGATACTTTGGTCCTTTGACCAGGAACAATGCTATTTTTGCAAAAGACTAGATCATTCTCTTATACTTACATCAGCATTATATGTTTATATACTTAAGAAACAATATAGAATATATATACTTAAGAAACAATATAGAATATATAGAAACAATAAGAAACTATATATATATATATATATATATATATATATATATATATATACACACACACACACACACACACATATTTGGACCAAAAAACCTCCGAGATCCTTGTGCTTTTTCTCACTCTGCAGTGGATCCTTGGGTGATGTGTAGCCCAATCTGAGTTATGTGAGTGTATGAGATTCAAAATCCTCATGATTCAAAGGGTGATCAAAAAGGTACTGTTGGAGCATTTACAAGCTCAGTGGCCTCCCAAGTAGATTCTAGTTTAACCTGAGTTAGTCTGCCTACCTTTTGACACACAGACTGGGTATATTTATTGGGAGAGCTGGACAAGGAATATCCAAAACCTAGTTTTGGGCTACACACTTTCAACTCCATCCATTGCAAGAATCACATCTTTGTGTTTTTATTTTTCTAAAGAGACTTGTGAATTAGGTTTAAAATGATAAGCTTAATGCACTTTGTTATTATTTGCTTTTTTTTTTTTTTTTTTGGAGAAGCCATCGAAAGAATTAAAATATTACATTCACTTTACTTCTTTCTTTTTCTTGGAATTTCAAGTAGAAATTGAGTTAATGTTCAGTAAAACATGTTTTTTTTCTTTCATAAAGCATCAACTTGTGTTTTTTTCCCCCCCCATTTGGAATGCAGCAGCCGAAAACTATAAACAGGAAGCAGCCTGGAAGGTATCACCTGGACAGCTATGAACAATCAACCCGGCGTCTACGTCCTGTAGAGACTGAGGATATTGCAATAAAGGTTATTTTATTTCCTGGATTCTTGCATGGCTAGAAACATTTATGTTACTATTTTATGGTGAAGTTCTGTAAGTGTCCTAAATCGGGTCTTTAAAGTCTCTTTACCGTGATCACCAACCCTCTTAACATTTTCGAAAGTGTTCTGATGAGTTTCATTGCCAGTTCTGCCTTGCCTCCCGACCACATTTCTTGCTCCAGCAGTTCTGTTTTAATAACTGGAGCGTGAGCCTTTCTTCTGAATCCACGTTAGAAGTTAGTCTCCAACGTATTTCCTTTCAAGCTCTTACATTCCTCTACCTAGTAAATTGATTTATAGAGAACACCAATATTGTAAATACAGGTTTTAAGGAAATAAATCAGATCGTAGTTCTTCAGCCAGGAGGGGCTTAGGCCAGTGTTGCAAGCATCTCCCCACCCCCTGCCGGGTTCCCAGTAGTCCTTTGATCCAATTTCAAACAGCCTTTTGTGCTCTCCAAGCAAGTGCGCTTAGGTAGAACAGGCCACCAGGGGATAATCAGCTGAGGATTGACCCCCAAAGAGGGGTCACTGCTGTGCAGGGACAGACACCTGAGCAGTCAAGAGCTTTTTGACATCGGTGCAGCCAGAGTCCTGGAGATTATCCCTTTTGAAGAAAACTGTGGACTGCTGGAGTTAACCAGCAACCTGTGCTGCCCAGGCCAGTCAGAGAGTGGGAGCCTCCACACAAGGCGTGAAGGAGTATCTTAAAGCTGTGGGGCTACTTCCCTCTGTATCTGCCTGACAAAATACTTGGCCCACAGTAGGCCCTTTGCAGTTGGAGCAAACGTGGGATTGGCCGGAATAAGCAAATGTTAACCCATCTTCTGCCATTGACCTAATGTGTGACATCTGGACAAATTACTTTGCCTCTCTGAGCTGTGGTTTGCCCTTATTAAGGCGGGAATGCTACTTTAGCATGGTTGTTTCGAGGATAAAAAGTGTCACTTGTAAATTTTAAAGAGCTTTAGTGATTCTTAACCATGGCTGTACATTAGGATCTCCCAGGTAGCTTTTTTTTTTTTTTTTTTAAGATTTTATTCATTCACTCGACAGAGAGAGATCACAAGTAGGCAGAGAGACAGAGAGAGGAGGAAGCAGGCCTCCTGCCAATCAGAGAGCCCGATGCGGGACTCAATCCCAGGACCCTGGGATCATGACCCCAGCTGAAGGCAGAGGTTTAACCCACTGAGCCACCCAGGTGCCCACCCAGATAGCTTTTAACAGTGTATATGTGAGTGTGTGTATGTATGAATATGACCCTGGCATCATCGAAGACAATAGTTGTAGTAGTTCCCTAACAATTATAATGTGTGGATAGGATGTAAAGTACGAGGCTGTGACAAAGTCTGGAATAAAAGACGATGAAGGGCCTTCTCTGCTTCATACTTCCAATTATGCCCACATAACGACTAATATACACGTGACTGCAGAAACAGGATCAGTCTTTTTTTTTAACCCACTGAGCCACCCAGGCGCCCCCTGGATCAGTCTTTTTTTTAATTGACATTTTCTATGCAATATAGTAAGAATCTAAAAATATATCTTTCCCATGTCCCTACCAAATTTGTTTTTATTTTGAATGTAAAAAAAAAACCGAGGCAATCATTTGTTTTTTTAAAGTTGACCTTTCATGCACCAAAACAAAACTCCGCAAAAAAAAAAAAAAAAAAAGCAAAAACAAAAAACTTGAAAAACTGCTTAACAATGGGCACTGCAGTTTCAAGCCCACCATCAAGCCTTTACGTTTTTTTCATGGGAGAAATTCTCAGGTTGGTAATAACTCATTTGTCTTATTGAAATCTGTTTTTTATTGTGAAATTGAACATGCCTCCAGAAAACTACATAAAATATACATGAACATTTAATGAAAAAGTGAACACCTATGCAACCAGCAAGAAAAGAACATCACGGGATCCCTCCGAAGGTCCTCCCAACACACATATTTGCGGTTCTCTCTCCTATCTCTCCAAGAAACAGTCGCCACCCTGACTTTAATGGCCATCATATCCTTGATTACCCCTGCTATGCATGCCTCCCTACAAACATATTTTAGTTAAGTTTAAGTGTGTGCATGGATGTGTTGTGCGTCTTGCTTCTTTTGCTCATTATGGATGTCTGGTTCATCCACATCATCAAGTGACTCGTTCGTTCTCATGACCAGTTAGCATTTCAACGTATGAATATGCCGAACTTTTGTCTATTCGACTTTTGATGGGCTTTTGGCTATTTTCCTATTGGGGGCTATTGTGAACAACTGCCGGGTCATGGGGTCTGTACATCCTCCCCTTTCCCAGATAACGGGAAACTGTTTCCCCAAGTGGTTGTACCAATGGACACTTTCACCAAGGGCCCTTGAGAGGATTGGTTGCTCCACGTCTTCATGAGGGCTTCCAATATGTTGCCAAAGTTTGTACTTGAGGAGGTGCCATTGTAGCTTGAGGTTTTTATTTACTTTTATTTAATTTTCTGATTTCTACCGAGGTTGAGCATCTTTTTATGTATACCTTGGCCATGTGGGTTTTGATTTCCTTTTTTGTGACTTGCCAGCTTATTGGTTTCCTCCCCCTTTAAAAAATGCTGAGGACTACTTCTTTATATTTTATACTTCGGCTGTTTTGGCAGTTACATGTTACAGAACTCTTCTTCCATTTAAAGCTTGGCTTTATCATATCAGAAGTTGTTAATTTTAGAGTAGTCTGGTTTATATAACGTTTTCCTTATGACTGATTTTTTTTTTGTCTCATTTAAGAAAATTTTCCCTACCAGAGGTCAAGAAGATGATTTATATTAGCTTCTAAAGTCTTTGAAGCTACACATTTCACTTTCAGCTCTGGAATCAACCTAGGATCCCTCTTTGTGTTTGGTATGAAGTAAGGATGTGATATAGTGGGGAAATCAGGAACAAATAATTTTGGTTGAAATTTAGCAGTAGTAAATTTAGTGGCAGTAATTTTACTACATTCCACAGTGAGTCAGTAAGTTCTGATTTACTTTCTTATATGACATCCTGTTGTCCCAGTCCCTCATACTGGTCACTGTCCCCCACCCCCACCCCCGACAGTCAGTGTAGTCTTGTCCACACTTCAGAGATCTCTGTATGTCTGGACTGATTGCTGGCCTCTCTTTATTATTTTTTCCATTGGTTTCTTTCTTTCAGATTCCACTGCTTTGATCATTATAACTTTCTAATAAACGCTGATATATTTTAGGACAAGTTCTTATATGTTATTGTTTTTCTTCCAAAATATCTTAGCTCATCTTGTCCCTTTTGTGGGAAAGAGGCCTAGGTGCTTCAGGACTTAACAGCTCTGAATTTGTCCTTTTCTTTATATTTGGACTTGGTATTTCCTTACTCCTTGTTTTAATGATCTTCTTTACAAACTATATTTTATTCAGCATTTTTACTTATTTTTAGCAGGAGGAAATGGACGATGGTCTGTGTAATGTCCTGCCTTTAATTTTTAAAAATTATTTAATTGAAGTAAAATGCATATAGCATAAAATTAACTGTTTTAAAGTGAACAACTCAGTGGCACTTAGTACCTTCACAATTTTATGCTCCCATTGCAAAATATTTTCATCTCCCAAATGGAAATCCTATACGGATTAAGCAGTCACTTCCCACTTACCCCTCTTGCTTTCCTCTGGCAACCACCAATCTACTTTCTGTCTTTGTGGATTTATCTATCCTGGATATTTTACATAAATGGATCATGCAGTAGGTAACTTGCATCTGTCTGGTTCCTTCCTATACTTTTAATACATTCTTTCCCCTTATCTCTGATACCCACTCCTATTCTGTGCCACTGTCATTATGGTGCAAGCTCTAATGGGCTCAATATATGTGCCTAAATACACTCATATCCTTGTAAAATACATAATAAACATCTGTGTACTCTCAGTTTCCTGAAATGTTTTCATAATGGTTTGCTTCTTCTTACAACACTATTGTGTTCTCTAGGATGCATCATTGTATTTTCCTTACCCCTGGGGATGGACACTGGCTTTGCCTCCAACTTCCCTCTTTCACCAACTAGGCTATGATGATCGTTTTTGTATTTACCCTTTTATGGACATTTGCAAAGATGTATATGTTGCCTGATTTTCCAAGGTCAAACAACTATTTAGGGAAGCCTAGGATTTTAACCCTGGTGGAGACATGAGACTATTTTGTAAAAGGCAGGAGGAAGTGGACATGCAGATTGCCGCAGGAGAGATTAACTTTGACTCTCTTCCATCATCCTTCTCGAAAGGAAGTAGTTTCCTCTTTTACTTCTGTGTAGTAATACTGTATTCTTCCAGCTCCTTCCTTACTACTTTCAGACCATATCTTTTCATCTCTCACAACTTTGTGAAATTTTGGCATTGTCTACCTTTCTCACATGTCTTGTTAGAGGACCTCATCATCACCCCACACTGTTGCTGAAGACTTGGGTGCCCGTTTCCCTGTCTATCCCTCTGGCTTATTTGGTGCCATGCATGGATGTGGTTTAACCTTACAAGTGTACAGTTCTTTAGCATTCCAGCCCAGAAATGTCTTCTCCTGCTCTCCATTTCTACAACCTTGCCTGAGGCCACACCTGGCCACCATAGGGAACTGCTGCTCCTCTGAAATTTTAACCTCTGTATTGTGTCAGGTGTTGACAGTGACAACAGAACGCTACCTGCAGCTCTCTCAGGCCTCACCTTGGCTGACATTGTTTTTTAACCTTACCGAGAGAGACCTCCAGCAACTTAAGCCCCTTCTTTTTCCCTCAGTCTTCTAGCACTTTCCATAATCAATCCAACATCATGCCTGCGACACTCCTGAAACAGACCACTGAGCACTATGGAAGAAAGATACAATGGGCCCTTTGGCAAAGTCACACATTTAGTATCTCCCCACTCCACTGCCCCTCAGTAGTTCCTGGCGATCCTCTGCGTGCCTTCCATCAGCATTTGTTTCCACAACCTCCCACGGCTCTTCTGCTTTCAGCACTGTCTTCTCACCTCCTTCCATGTCCCCTTTGACCTCTTCTCTCTGCATATACGCTTCACTCCCAGTTCACTGAAAACACAAATTATCGGGGAGGGCCTTTCTCAGCTCCACACTGGCCTGCTTCCAAACCCAGGCATATTTGCAGCACTTTGCGCCTCCAAGAAACAGGGCTCCTCAGACTGTTTAATTTCTTGCAGCATCATTTGTCAGTTAGCCACAGAATCGTAAACCTCTGACCCAGCCAGCTCTAGTCTTTATTTCCCAGAATATGTTTCATAGTTTCCTGATCTGCGCCTGTTTGTATATGTAGGTCTTTACCCCCAAATGCCTTCATTGTAATTCAATATATTTTCCCAAATTAGCTCAAAGACCTCCTCTTCCAAAAAAATTTTTAAACCTCATCTCAGACATCAGTGTTTTTCTTTTTGAAATGTGAATGGTTTTCCTTTTATTTCACTTAGTTTCTGCCCATCCCCTCAATTTGTTACTCAGCCCACACTGTCTGGCACTATACTTGCTCCTGTCCATGGTCTATCTACTCAGCTGGCTGCAACTCCAAGCAAGCAGGGAGGAGACATTGTACCTTCTTTGTAGCCTACATCCATAGGAATGCAGCACCTCGCAAGAGTGGGTGCTCAGCACATATTTGTAAAGCAATCAGAAATGCATCCCTTCCGTGCCACCCTCCTCCGAGGACTAATTTCATGTGCATCCATGTGATGGATATTACTCAATGTCCTGCATTTTACAGGCTAGAGAAAACTTCCGTGGAAAATTGCAATCTCGTCTTTTCAAGCAACCTCAGTCCTTTGGTTCTGTTGTTCCTCTTTTGTTTCCCATTTTTGTAACTATTAAAACTATCAAATCTACTTCATGCCTGTTAGATTGCTTTGGATGACTGCAGGTCTTGTGATTTTTGCTGGTTGTTGAGGGTTTATCCCACCAATAGATGTTACCTCATTTTTGTGCTTTATTCCTCTCTTCCTTTTACTCTTTGTTTTAACTTCACTGAATAGAGATTAATACACACAGTTCAGGAAACTCCTTTATTACAAAAACTTCCTCCTTGGTAGCAGTCATTTTGTTGAATCATTTGTCATTATTTCCACTCTATAACTTACATTACCAGAATTCTGGCAATTGCCTAGCAGTGAGAAAGCAATCAATTAAAAAATATTTGGAATGAATGTTGTCTAAGAGTATTCTTAAATTTCACCACTATGTGGTCTACCTTGTACTGAAAGTCTTTCAGTGCTCTAAAGAGAAAATGCTTTTAATTGGAATTATTCTCTTACACAAAATATATACATGGTTTCATAATTTAATTTATGTGTTCTTTTCTAGGTCACAAATGGCTACTTTTCATGGGGCAGTGGTTTAGCTACATTATCCAATATAGATATTCGAATTCCAACAGGTAAGTCATTTTTTACTCAGTTTTTAAATTGTTAATTACCAAAACTATGGATATCCAAGATATTTGATCTTAACGACAGCAGTAACAACAACAAGACTTTTAAAACATTATAAACATTATCTATAGTTGGTTTTTTACACCATGTAGCTCACGAGCCACTGTATCATTGTAGAAATGGCTGGAAATGCTTTTCACTACAGAGTGTGTAGACATTGGATAAGTTATCAACTGTCCAAATAAGCTGTTATCAGCTCATTTGCTGATTTGTCCATTTAAGTAATGGGATAGTTGATTTTTTGTTCTGTTTGAGAAAGGATTTAAAGAAAGATCACATAAGAGAATTATTTTCTATCCTGAAAGACAACTAAAGTTTTCAAGATGTTTAAGGCTCAAATGCTCAATAATTTTTATTTAAAATGTCTAGTAATTAAATAAAAATTCATTTTTGAGCTGGCTTGATAGAAAATAGGTTGGGATTTTTCTATTTTGCATGCATATCAAAGTCTGAAATTAGAGAAGATGTCTTAATGCCAGCCTAAATCCCTTTCATCCCAATTATCAATTTCATCCCAATTATCAAATTCAGCCTTCTCCTGAATGAATTGAATAATAAAATTAAAACTAATTGAGATTATTTAGGCAAATATTTCATTGCTCTCTTCATTAATCTCAGCTATTCTCAAAGTTGGAAACAGTAAAGCAAGACCTATTATCTTTTAAATTTGCTCTCTGTTTTCAAAAAAAACTTGTGTATCAGAGAAAGGAGCTATGTCACATAAATACCTTATTGCTGGAGACCAAAAGGGGGCCATTGATTTTGAAACATCATCCTTTCTAAATGTATTTTGGTTTTGTTTTACTAAGAGGATTCCATGTCCTCCTGTTCTTAACCTTGTTTTAATTTTCCTAGGTCAGTTGACCATGATTGTGGGTCAAGTGGGATGTGGGAAGTCTTCTCTTCTCCTTGCTATCCTTGGTGAGATGCAGACACTGGAAGGCAAAGTCCACTGGAGCAAGTATGTATATTTTTAACTGGTTTCTATTTTTCTGCCATACATTTGATGATCTTCCAAGGAAAGATCCAAATGATAATCCAAAGGAAGAACTTAGACCAACAGATTCCTAAGTTAGAAATCTGAGAATCGCCTCAGAAACAGATACAGCTTTTTAGTGGAAAACTTAAATGTCATGAATTAAAAATTACAAAACAGTTTCTTTAGAGGTTTAAAGTGACATGAACTAGTATGATTGGGATTGTAAAGATCGATTTTCAAAGTTAAATGGGTAACATTTAAAGAAATAATTTGAAAATTCATCTTGGGTAAAAGAAGTTTTGGAAAACTGACATTATTCAGAAAGCTTAAATGCAAACAGAACCATAATGGTTCAGTGTTCAGTGAAGAAATACCAAATAATCTTTTCCAAAATCTTCATAAGGGGCTGAGAAACCAGCCATTTCTTTTCACACCCAATGTAAAATAGACACTAGAAAGATCTAGTAATTGAGATATGGGTAGGTCGGAGTGGTATGGAAAAAGAAGGTATCTAGCATGGGGTTTCTTCTGAATATTTGAACGGTTGGCTTGGGGTCTTCAAAGCACATTGCAATAATAAAGTGACTCAGAATTATAATATTATATAATTGTGTGATAAAGAGTTAATCCTATTTATTTAATTCAGCCTACCTGGTAGATTCCCCATAAGCAGTGTATGAAGAAATCGGCTATAGCTTATCTAGGAAATTGGATTGTAGACCAGTGATTCTCAACCACATGTGACTTTGCTCCCAGTGGAGATATTTTTGGTTGTCATACTGGGGAATAGGTTGCTTCTGATCTTGTTGGTAGAGGCTATAGTTGCTTCTAAACATCCTACAATGCACAGGATACCCCACCACCACCACCACCACATGTGACAGGGTATCATCTGGCCCCAAATGTCAGTTGTGCCAAGGTTGGGAAACCTTAATATTTTGCACCTACTGTTGTGGACTCTACTGTTGCTAACTCTGCTGTTTACACACAGCTATATCTCAAGAGTGAGTAAAGACTATTTAAGGGCGTTTTTAGAATTGATTCTATGTTAAACTCCAGTGATGAGAAGGAAATGCCTGAATGTGAAATTTGAGTTAGAAACATCCTATATTTGGTATCATGGATGCAAGAAGGAGACTGAGAAATGTTGAGTGTAAATTCTGTTTCTGGTGGGCCAACATAAAAGACATAAACATTAAACTGTTTAGTGAATATCCAGAAGAGAGCTTGGCAAATAATTGCTACCTACGGTTTGCCTCATGATGAGTTCCTGGTGATCACTAAGGTCAGGCAGCAGGTAGTCTGCCCTGTCACTATCTCCTTCCATCTTGGATGACTGTATGTTTTGAGAAATAACTTACTTGATTAAATTATATTGTGTGCTGTGCACAACCATAATAAAGTTATTTGGGTTTTATTTTTACCTTTGTTTCACTGTCATTAAAAGAGAGAGAAAGTATGGGAAACTGGCAGAAGAAGCTTGAGGTTTTATTTTCAGACCTCTAGGATGTTCTTCTAATCTAGTCTTCTCTAGTGTTGTTTAAGATTACATTTAGGACAGATCAACTTCCACTATTATCATTAATAATCTGTATCATTTTGTTAATGGATAAATAAATGATAATGATTCTTAGGAAAGTATTTTACATAATCTAGTATTTATTTTTTTGCATTCCTAAACAAGATATCCTATTTCATTTCATAAAGATAGTGAATTATTTTATTTAAAATAACAGAGTATAGGGTGGCTCATTCAATTGGTCATCCAGCTCTTGATTTTGCCCAGATCATGATTGGGATCAGATCAGGGTCCTAAAATAAGCCCCAGATCAGCCTCTATGCTAACTGGGGAGTCTGCTTGCCCCTTTCCCTCTCCCACTTGGTCTCTCTCAAATAAATAAATAAATAAATAAAATATTTTAAAAAAATAACATAGTAAAATAAAGCTTGAAAAATAAAGATAAGGATATCAAGAATAAAATAAGAATTAAGTAATCTGAGACGTGAATAGGAAGAAATGTATGCACTGGAGTTGTGCATATTTATGAAATATGGAGCAGAGGTTACACTCTGAGCTTTATGAAAACTAGGCGAAGAGGAAACTAGAGATAAAAGCATACACTTACTCAACAGAGTTTAAGAAATCTTTCTTATGGATCCTAATAATAAAAGCTAATTAAAAAAAAGATTATGTCTTAGAGATGGAGCCAATAGGATGAAGGTATAAGAAAGGATTTATGATAATTCTAAGTATTTATAAAATCCTCATAATTAAAAAATCCTCTTTTTACAAAGACTTGCCTTCACAGACAATAATCCCATCTTTTAATGGCAAAAGGACAGATATTTTCTTCAAATAATGTTTGTGTTGGCTTAGAGACATACAACCTAAAAATTAAGCCTCTAAGAGATTCGATAAACTAACACAAATCCTATTTTCCTTTAAGTGTAGGAATTACTTAATTTTCTTTCATGGTGTCCTTAATCTTTTGTTTTTTAAATTATTTTATTTTATTTTATTTTTATAGACAAATAATGTATTTTTATCCCCAGAGGTACAGGTCTGTGAATCGTCAGGTTTACACACTTTACAGCACTCACCATAGCACATACCCTCCCCAATGTCCGAAACTCCACCCCCTCTTCCAACCCCCCTCCCCCCAGCAACCCTCAGTTTGTTTTGTGAGATTAAGTGTCACTTATGGTTTGTCTCCCTCCCAATCCCATCTTGTTTCATTTATTCTTCTCCTACCCACTTAACCATGTTGCATCTCCACTTCCTCATATCAGGGAGATCATATGATAGTTGTCTTTCTCCGCTTGACTTATTTCGCTAAGCATGATACGCTCTAGTTCCATCCATGTTGTCGCAAATGGCAAGATTTCATTTCTTTTGATGGCTGCATAGTATTCCATTGTATATATATACCACCTCTTCTTTATCCATTCATCTGTTGATGGACATCTAGGTTCTTTCCATAGTTTGGCTATTGTAGACATTGCTGCTATAAACATTCAGGTGCAGGTGTCCCTTCGGATCGCTACATTTGTATCATTAGGGTAAATACCCAGTAGTGCAATTGCTGGGTCATAGGGTAGTTCTATTTTCAACATTTTGAAGAACCTCCACACTGTTTTCCAGAGTGGTTGCACCTGCTTGCATTCCCACCAACAGTGTACGAGGTTTCCCCTTTCTTCTCATCCTCGCCAGCATCTGTCATTTCCTGACTTGTTGATTTTAGCCATTCCAACTGGTGTGAGGTGATATCTCATTGAGGTTTTGATTTGTATTTCCCTAATAGCGAGTGATATGGAGCACTTTTTCATGTGTCTGTTGGCCATCTGGATGTCTTCTTTGCAGAAATATCTGTTCATGTCTTCTGCCCATTTCTTGATTGGATTATTTGTTCTTTGGGTGTTGAGTTTGCTAAGTTCTTTATAGATTTTGGACACTAGCCCTTTATCTGATATATCATTTGCAGATATCTTCTCCCATTCTGTCAGTTGTCTTTTGGTTTTGTTAACTGTTTCCTTTGCTGTGCAAAAGATTTTGATCTTGATGAAATCCCAATAGTTCATTTTTGCCCTTGCTTCCCTTGCCTTTGGCGATGTTCCTGGGAAGATATTGCTGCGGCTGAGGTCGAAGCGGTTGCTGCCTATGTTCTCCTCAAGGATTTTGATGGATTCCTTTCTCACATTGAGGCCCTTCATCCATTTTGAGTCTATTTTCATGTGTGGTGTAAGGAAATGGTCCAATTTCATTTTTCTGCATGTGGCTGTCCAATTTGCCCAACACCATTTATTGAAGAGGCCTTCTTTTTTCCATTGGACATTCTTTCCTGCTTTGTCAAAGATTAGTTGACCATAGAGTTGAGGGTCTATTTCTGGGCTCTCTATTCTGTTGCATTGATCTATGTGTCTGTTTTTGTGCCAGTACCATGTGTTCCAGCGTCTTGATGATGACAGCTTTGTAATAGAGCTTGAAGTCCGGAATTGTGATGCCACCAACTTTGGCTTTCTTTTTCGATATTTCTTTGGCTATTCGAGGTGGTGTCCTTAATCTTTGATGAAACATATTTTCAGATCAGGAATATTCAGAAGATACTGACATTTTTTAAAAAAAATTTTTAAGATTTTATTTATTTGTCAGAAAGAGAGAGAGCACACACGAGCAGGGGGAGGTGCTGAGGAAGAAGCAGACTCTTGCTGAGCAAAGAGCCCAGTGCAGACTCAATCCATGACCTGAGCTGAAGACAGATGCTTAACCAACTGAGCCACCCAGGCATCCAGATGTGGATCTTCTTTTAAAGAGTTATTTCTAATTACTCTCCATTCCTTAAGAGGCTATTGTGCATAGTTGAATAAGGAAAGGCATAGAAACTTTATTAGAGTGAAG
This sequence comes from Mustela lutreola, assembly GCF_030435805.1. Lineage (NCBI taxonomy): Eukaryota > Metazoa > Chordata > Mammalia > Carnivora > Mustelidae > Mustela > Mustela lutreola. Next base: position 78,356,925 of record NC_081297.1, on the reverse strand, counting down.
CTAACTTACAAATGATCAATACTGATAGGCTAATGATATGCTAATGCTAAGAAGTACTTTATTTCAGCAGATTGAATTGTTTGATATTTTTGGAAGCTCAAAAACAAAAAGACCCAATAAACTAAATGTTATCATAAGGCATCAAGTGCCTTGTGGTCATTATTTCACCATTGCAGTATCTCTGGTTGCATGAATTTTATTTTTACATGTGTCGTCATGGCCTGGCATGAGCAAAGTCCAGTGGAATACTTTACCCTATTGTGGTGATAAATATTTACTGTAGGAGGGAGAGAAGGTACTGCTGCTCATCTAGGACACACCTACATCTGTAGAACCAGGTACACAAAGACCTCTGTAGATGTTTCTTTGGAAATTGTTACCTTTGACCTAGTCTGCCATGTTGTAGCTCCAGAAGAGAAAGGTGAGAAAGATGACAAAGGGACAAAAAAATTCTCCAAAATTGTCAGAGTGCCAGGGTTTTTACCCCTGCATCTCAGTGTACTCTATATTTGTTGAAAAGCAAATGTTCTAGCGTACCTGGGTGGCATAGGCAATTGAGCGTCTGACTCTTGGTTTCAGCTCAGGTCATGGTCTCAGGGTTGTGGGATTGAACCTCACCAAAGGCTCTGTGCGGTGTAGAGTCTACTCAAAGATTCTGTCCTCCTCTACCCCTACCCCTCCTCTCTAAAAATAAATACATCTAAGAAAGAAAGAAAGGGAGAAAGAGAGAGAGAGAGAGAGAAAGGAAGATAGCTAGATGCCTGAGTGAGTTTTTTCTTCCCTAGTTGTCTTAACAGTAGTTCCTACTGCCATCTTAGGAGCTAGAACTAAATGGCTCTACATGATGGGTGGTTCCACTGAGGGAGTCTGGAATGTGTAGTAAGTGTGGTAATCATGTGAGACACAGATATCATTTGTTTTTGGTTTCCCTTTCTTTTCCTTTCCCTCTTGCCCAGGCATTAAAAATCTTCCTGTCAGGCCCCATATGTTCTAAAGTTCTATCTTCTAGTGTCTTAGTATAATTAGCTTTATAACAGTGGTTCAATTATTCTAAGACAGGTGAATTGAGAAGTTACTTCTTTTCGTGTGACTTTGCCTGGCATGAAGGAATAGTAACATTGAGTAACACTGAGTCAGCTTTCCTGGATTAGATATAACACAGCAGGTTTGTGTCCACATCTGGCTCCCATTCTTCTAAATTTTAGCTTGCAAAAGTCATTCTTTCCCATTCTATAAGTAACAACTATGATCCTTGAAAGTTGCTAGTTATCAAGTTTAATTTTTACTCTTGAAGGAAAATACACACAAACCGTGCATGCAGAAGGGAAATCTTATGCCATTTTCCAGAAGAAGATTTTCTCTATGACCTCTTTGTTTTCTCTTGTAGCTTTCAGGGCTGTTCACTGCCACAGTGAGTGGTCAAGCATGCATGGGTCTGGCCATGGTCCTGGTGATTTTCATGTAATCAGACAAGATCTGGTGTTGGAAGTCAGAGATAATTCTATTGATTTTAGAAGAGAAAAATAGTCCTACACAGTTGAATTTGATTAAAAATTTGCTGTGTAGAAGGTTGTAGAGGTATTCTTTAGAAGTTAAGGACTATAATATTACTTAGGGAAAATGAAAGAGGTTTTTTGTTTTTGTTTTTTTGTTTGTTGTTTTTGTTTTTTAATGGAAGATGCCTACCTAGTAAAGGAACCCTATCTACTTTATTTTTCTTACTCTAATACTAGTACCTCTTTGACATGCAGATCACTGTGTTAGTCACTAGGGGAAAATAACTAAGCAGAACAAGTCAGGTCCTCTTCTCATGAAGCTTACTGCTTAGCAGGGAAGGCTACAGGAAGTAAGAAAATAATTCCATAAGTAATTATTTGGTTAAACTTCTATAAATGCCAGGAAAAAGTAGTACTGGATTTTTTTTTTTAATTTATTTGATAGACAGATCACAAGTAGTCAGAGAGGCAGGCAGAGAAAGAGAGAGAGAGGAGGAAGCAGGCACCCCGCTGAGCAGAGAACCCGATGTGGGGCTCAATCCCAGGACCCTGGAATCATGATGTGAGCCAAAAGCAGAGGCTTTAACCCACTGAGCCACCCAGGTACCCCAGTCGTACCGGATTTTAAAAGAACAAATAATAGGTAACCTAACTGACTTGAGTCTGTGGGATCAACAAGGCTTTTTTAGGGGAATGCATAAATGAGTGATACTTGCTTATATTTTAAGGATAAACCAAAATTAATGAATCAAAAAAGAAAGGAGCTATAATTGGAGATAGAAGGTGGGGAAGAATATTCCAATTCTTCTTCAGTCTTTCTGTGGTCTGCTGTAGTTTCCTCTTCCTTTACATGGCCCTTAATCGGTCTTTGACTTCTGTTCTTCTCTAAGTATTTACAGCATAGCAATGTACATTTCTGGCCAACGTTTTTCTTCTGAAGACCTAACAGCTCCTCCAAAAAGTCTTATATAAGCTGCATATTGAGCACATCCAAACGGAGCTCATAAACCTCATATGTCCAATCCCTCCTTCTCTTGTATTTTGGCAGGGTGTGTCCCCACCCACTGAAATTAGTTGGTACTTGCCCAACACAGAGCTCAAAGGTTCAACCTAGATTCTTCTCTCTCTCCATTGCCTGCAGAATGCAACCAGTTACTTTCCTTCTGTCTGTCCTTAACATTCTTATGCCTAATTTAATTTGCCTAGTTCAGGAGAATTGGATATGTGAACTATTCACTGCAATAACTCCCTTACCTTTCTTCATACTGTTATGAGATGTACCTTTCTGACACGAAAATCTAGTCCCCTCTTGCCTATAATTTTTTTTTTAATTGACTGGCTAAAGCATACAAGAAATAGTCCAAAGACCTTTCTATACTATACCAGGAGCTTTCATGATCTGGTCTCTAACTTCTTAGCTTGTACCCTGCCATTCCCCTACCCTTACTATTGTGCTCTAGGAACTGAATTGCAGATGCACACACGTCCTCTGCAATGCCCTTCCTTAGATCGTTGGACTCACTTTTTTTCTAGTGTCACCTCAGATATTTTCTCTTTGACAAAGCCTTCTCTCATTCTTCTAGGTAGATTGAAATGTACCTTCTCTCCTGGTCCTCTGTATTTTGTTTAAGTAACTTATGTGGATGGTCTCCTTAGTAGAAAGAGATACCCTATATCCTAAGCATGTTGTCTTTTTCTCATTATTTGTTTCACATCTAGTCCAGCCCCTGGCTGTTTTCTATTTTTACTTGTGGAAAAACAGCACTCGTGCATCTCTGTCTCTATCTCAATCCTGTCTCTGCCTGTCTTTCTAATCTCAGCCTACAGCCCCCTCCAGCTACAACTCTAGCCCCTTCTTTCTGTAGATAAATACAAAAACAAAAACAAAAAACCCGTCTTTTATCCTTCCCATTCCTCTTACTCTCCTCTTTCCTTAGCCTACTGCACTCTGGTTTCTATCTCTGTTACTCCACTGAAGCTATTAAGTCCATCAGTGGCATTCTAGTTTTTAAAATTCACTGGGTATTTTTTGATCATTATATTACTTGATCTCCTGGCCACTTGATGTTGTTGCCCATACCTTTTCCTTCAACAGGCTTCTTGCTTAGTTTCTACTCATGGCTGAGTTTACCTTAGAGCATTGCCTGCTCCTCTTGGCCTTTTCTCCAGGTTTCTCTTCCTTCGCCATTTATTAAATAGTACTGTTTTTCAGGTTCTGGCTTTGTTGCCTTCATTTCTGCCTCCGTATATACTCGCCAGGCAATCAGATAGCTTCCTATGAATTTAGCTCCCTCTATCTGGTCTTGTACCTGTGTTCTATTATGAAACAAGCTATAATTGTTGGAAGTCATTTATTGACTTTTCATTAATTAAGGAAGGAATCCAAAGCCCTTGATATCTAAGGCATGTCTTAGGAGGGAAAATCACCACCAAGTCTTCATTTGTTCACCAGCTATCTCTTCTGAGCTTCACATTCTGCTTCCTAGCTATGGTCATTCAGATATCCCTTGGGTACCTCAAGTAGAATGTGTCTGATATTGAATTTGCTATCTTCCCCCAGCATACGCACTTCCTCGTCTGTGTTTCCTGTCCACAACTTCTTCCTCTCCCGCATCCCCTCCCTCCTTGTCAGTCACATAATCCTAGGTATCTTTGAAGGTGTCCACTTCTCTTCATTCATTCATCGTTACTCTAATTCAAAGCACTGCCTTCGTATCTCCATTACTGACCACTTCCAGTGGTCTCTCTGTCGGTCTTGGTCCTCCAATTCATTTGGTACATTCTGCAATCAGAGTGATATTTCTAAACTGAACCTATCTCACCCCCTCTTGTTTAAACCCTTTCAGTATTTTTCTGTTCTGAAGACAAATTCAGTAACTCTGAAAATGGTTTACAAGCCCCTTTGCTCTCTGGCTGTGCATGCTTTTTAAGTTCACTACATACTTTTCTTCACTTGCCGTTTACACCCACATTATAGTCATTTCGAATTTACATCAGTTCCTCATAAGGCCAGGATAACTCAAGGCCATCCAGTATGTGTTTTAATGGGTCTAAAATACTCTTCATCTTTACTTCATCTACCCCACTCTTGCTTGCCCCTCTGGCAGCAATTTTGCTGTATACCCTGGTTTGCCAAATGTGGATTGGGTTTTCTTTCCCTAGGGAGGTAATCAGTAAATACTTCAAAATTGATATTGAATAAATATAGTTGCAATTTAATGAATAGTAATTGAAAAAAATTTGATGCCTTCCAAATTCATATGTCCAATTTGGGCTGACATTTTCAAACATCTGGTGAGCATTTTCATGATTCTAATTGGCACTTCTGGCTGAATGGCCATTAGGCAAATTAATGCATTAATTTCTGCCATACACCTGCTTCTCTTCATCTGTTTTCCGTCTTGCTCAAATTAACTAAAACCATTGAGGTCAGTCATTAGCTTTTTACCATAAAAAAATCAAATTTCTTGATATCTAAAGCATACTATGTGGAACTCTCACTTAGAGGAAATTGTATTTTTTGTGTATGTGTGAGTAAATTAAGTCAGGGAATAATCATTAGTGAGAGGGAATTTTTTAGTCTGAGAGAGTTTTTTCCTACCTCCATTAACCATACCAAGATGTTATTAAAAATGTGCATGTGTGAAAATCTTATCGTTAGTAGCTTAATGCTAAAGATCACCAGGCAACATACTTAGGTATACTTTCTTCAAAAAAGCATATGATGCTTTCCAAAGCCAAATCAGATCTATTTTAGGGGTTCCACTGGACTTTAATTTTGTGTGTAGTTTTAGAATTCAGGTCTTTCAGAAGGATGGAATTCAATTACGTTATTAAGAATCAGAACAGTAAAATGCTCACAGGTGTTTTTCCCCCATAACATAGACATAACTAAATGTTTTTATTTTTTTAACTAAATGTTTTTAGACAAACATCTCTTTGTACATGAATCATATCAAACAATAATTATACCCAAATGTTGCAGTTTGACCTATTATACACGTCTGTTTTTCTCACCAGTTCCTTAAGAGCCAGGCTGTATCTAAACCTTTTAAGTTTAGAGCCCCCCAAATGTTCTTCCTTTCATGGTGTAGGGTTGTTAATTAGGAACTTAAATAGATTAAATTTGAATTTTAGGGGCACCTGGGTGGCTCAGAGTCAGTTAAGCAGCTGCCTTCAGCTCACATCATGATCCCAGGTTCCCTGGATCAAGCCCTGCATGGGAATTCCTGCTCAGTGGGGAGACTGCTTCTCCCTCTTCCTCTGCCCCTTCTCCTGCTTGTGCTATCAAGTAAATAATACTTGTGCTACCCCAAGTAAATAAATAAAATCTTTAATATAATAATAATAATAATAATAATAAATAATTTGAATTTTAAAGATAGGGAGGCTTTGGAGATACCAAATCCTTATATAGACTAAGAAACTATTCTAGGAAGATTACAAAAATTTATATAGCTAGTTGGAACAGAGTTGGGGTGGAACCCAGATCATTGTATGAACCCAGATTTTGTATGTAATAGGACAGTGCTGTCTATCTTTTGGAAGCCTACTAATTATTTCCTTGCTGATGAAGACATAAAAGAAAATTATCATCTGTCTGGTTTGTCTTTAAAATAATGTCAAATCCCATTTGGGAGAGAAACAGTTATTTAATATGATATGCATTTATTTTATTTCTTACCCAATATATGCACAGATTCACTCTATATTTATATTTCATAATTAATGAACATTGTTTGCCATACTTGCAGTGTAAATGAATCTGAACCTTCTTTTGAAGCAACCAGAAGGTATTATTTCTATTTTAATCTGCGTTTAATAAAAAATAACTTTCTTTCTCAGACTTTACTTATAATCTCTTACTCCTGGTCATTTTATTCATTCTGATATTGTATGAAGTTTTTATTAAAATGTGCCAACATATTTCCAATAGCAGTGGTTCCCAACATTTATAGGCTGCTAAAAAAAGTTAACTTGTCAAACAAAATGGCTCATTGTGTCAAGATTTTCTTCTCCATGAGTCTCAGAGGTCTCAACTTTGGCTGAAACTCAAACTGTTCTTAGCAAATTGGTTTTGGGACTTCATGAAATAAAAAAGCAAGAATATATATATTGTTTATGAGTTCAACAATGATGGGATCTGTCCCTAAGCTAGAGATGGGAAGACTGGGAGCGGGGAAGGGAAGCAGGCATGTCAGAAGTTGGGAACCACTGTTTTACTACATATATGGTTATCTAAGAGACTACTAGTATACTGTGTATCATCAACATGTCTTTTAAACTCCTAAGACATAATGTTTTAGGATGATTACTGAGCATTTCTAATTATTCCTTTTCTTAATCTTACTATCTTTTAACCTTGATTCCTTAATTACTACTTACAGACCATGAACTAACTGTGAATTTTGACTTTTAAGCTGATCCCTTTCCTACCCCAATCCCATTGTCTTCTTTATCTTCAACTCACATGTATTTTCCTGGTTATTGCAAATTAAAGTCTGATGTGTAGACATCTGGTAGAATTTGCAAGTGAAAAAAAAATGGGGGAGGAGAAAGAGGTTACAATTTTTAAAAAATAAACTATTTCAATATGTTTTGAAATATGTACTTTTAAAATGTGTAGTTATTTCAGTGTTGAAGTTTATCCTCAATATATTATTCTTTGTTTGGAAATAATTAAATGTTATCTATTACCTTAAAATATGTTAACATGATTAAGCCACAGACACAGTACCAATTCATGTCTTTCTCTAAGGTCTGCATATTAAACTAATAGTTATGTAAAGTGCTTTTAGTAAAAAGTAAAATCTCTGTGGCTATCACAGAGAGCGTGTTGCTATTGATTTTTTTTTAATTATTTTAAAAATTACACTCATTTTAGAAAGTAAATTTTCATTTTATTTAAACACTTCTTTAGCATAGCAAAATCAAATTTTGCACATTGAGAGACATTTTGATTAAGTTCAAGTCCTTTTAATTTAGGTGAAATACTTAACCATTAAATAATAAGGTTGGTGGTTATTAACATGTTCTTTCTTGAAAGTTTTCCATTTCTGTGTCTGAGATATTTTACCAACTTCCATTTTCCTTAGTGTTGCTAAAATACACACAGCACAACACCCTTGTATAATTTTGGGGTTTTGTTTTTCTTTTTCATTTTCCAGTAGGAACAGGTATTCTGTGGCGTATGCAGCTCAAAAACCTTGGCTATTAAATGCTACAGTAGAAGAAAATATCACCTTTGGAAGTCCTTTCAACAAACAGAGGTAATTTTGAATGCATAAAATTTAGAATGAAAATGAGCAACTATTTCTAATCCTTACGTTTGGTTCATGGTTTCTGCAACGTTTACAGCCATGACTTCCTTTTTTCCCTGGTTGCCTACTTCCACCCCCACTGTAAGGTCTTCTGAGTCAACATTTTAAAGAGAAGTCTTACTGGAAGTCTCAGCCCATCCTATACATTTATTGAGAACAACTTGTACACCAAAACTAAACAGCCGAAATGGAATTGGGGGCACGGGGCAGGGGAGTTACTGAGGTTACTGGTGAGTAGAAGGAAAAATCCAAGGAGCAGAAGGAAAGTTACTAGTGTAAAGATGAGGAAGAATGTGGGATCTGAGAGGTCTAGTTACGGAGAGTGGCCAGAATATGCCATCTCTCAACCGTCTTTAAATACCACCAGAGTGCACAAAGGCATAACCTTTACCTGAAGCCATCACTTCGAACCTTGAAAGTTAAGCATTAGGTCAGGGGAGATCAACTTATTTAGTAATGGAGGCTCTGCTAGAGTAACAAAAACTTATTTGACAAAAAAATCAATGGGTTTACAAAAAATATATATTAGGTCACTGGAAAGACATAAGGAGAGGAGGGAAGAGGAAAGCAGATAGTGTGGGAGGACGAACCTAAATTTCATAGGATCTCTTGGGGCCTGGGGAACGAAAGTCAGAAAAGGACTTATGTGTACTGACAGTAGCAAGCTAGACTATAAACAAAAGCTGAAGTGATGTAGTGGAGTGCCTTAAAAGCCAACTGGATATAATTCAGTGCATTCTGGGAGGCACAGTAAGTTTTAGAAAGGGGAATAACAAAGTAAATGTGATGTTTAATCTGGAAGTGTAATGGTAGATACATACAGGATGAATCTGAATTCGTAGCGAGGAGACGTTTAGACGTTTATTGGAATAATCGTCCCGGCATGCAGCGTTCATTGCCTGCACTCGGGGGTGACTACAGAAACTGAAAAGAAGAGACAGTTGACAGAAAACCATTCTAGAATAAGAATGGAAAAGTAAGAGCAAGGAGAAGAAGGATTATTCAAGAATGACTTTTTAATATTTTAAGACTAGATGATTGAGAAAGTGAAACTCTGGATATTTTCCCCAGCATTCTCTAGATCCATGCTTCCCTAAACTTCCAATTTATCATTTCTAGTCCCAGCCTTAGATCTATTTGTGTATCATCAGTCCTCAACCCTTTCCATTTCTCCTCCTTTCTGCAGGCAGACCATATGCACAGACACCCACCCACAACCTGTTTCAGCTCTAGAGAGTTTCCTGTTGTCCCTAAAAGGCACTATGACCTTTTCACTTTCACGCAGTTCGTGAAGTTTCCTTTTCCTCATTTTCTTCCTGGCCAATTACAACTCATCTATCTGGATACAGTTTACGTGTTGCCTCCTTTGCAAAGCTGTCACTAACTTCTCAAAGTGGTCAGCCATTTCTATGTATTCTAGGATCATTATAACCTACCTCTGATGTAGTGCCTAAGGAGATCTATTTTATTATATGCTTATCAGTCTTCTCCATTTAGTAGTTTTCTCAGAGTGAGAACCAATATCTAATTATCTTTGTATCCATAAACCTACCATTGAGGTAATCTGTACTACATTGCTCAACAAATGTTTTATTTTGGCTTCTAAGATATTGAACCCGGGACTTACTTTATGAGCAGTATATTAATAATGACCTAAAAAATCAAAATAATTTCTCCCAAAGGTATAAAGCTGTTACAGATGCCTGTTCTCTTCAGCCAGATATTGACTTACTACCTTTTGGAGACCAAACTGAAATTGGAGAGAGGGTGAGCTATGTATAGTTTAATTAAACAATAAACAAAAATCTAGAAAAGTCTTCTGGTTGTCTTTCACTTTTAATGGAGCATAATGAAATCTGAGAACATAGGAGCTGTGCCTTGTCCTAGTGACAAGTTCCAGAAACAGGAGCACAGGAGTTTTAATGCCACTCTGAAGTATTTGTTGGGTCACCACCAGCTATGTAACATTGTGCTAGCTACTAGAGAGTTCTTAAAGAATATGCAGTTCCTGTCTTTGATCAAATGCATTTTTACTTACTTGGAGTTGAAATTGAGGCTGCTTCCAACTTCTTCCACTCTTGTTAACATCTATTTAATCTATTAAAGTGGCCTTTTTTTCCTTTGTGTAAACCTGTTTTATGATGACATCGTACTATTCTGGGCAGCTAAAAAATATTTATGCCTCTATACAATCTTTATGACAATTTTGGCTAAAATTTTTTGACCCTCTTAGGTTTGAAGTACTGGGTATAAATTTTATGCATTATCTATGTTTATAGCAAATTTGTTAGACGGGTGTACTCTTTGCTGTGTATTGCAACTAAGGAAGCTAAGTGGTGAAAAGTTGAAGAGCTTGCCCAGTTAGTGGTGTAGCTGGGATTTGTGTAACTCTGTAGTTGGTGTGTTTTTTTTTTTAATTATCTTAGTCACTATAAATTGTATCATTAGCTTTTGATGTAGTGTTCCATGATTCATTGTTTGCATATAACACCCAGTGCTCTTAATGCCTTTTCTTGATTGCAGCACAGTATGATATCTATGAGTATGGACTCCTTAGTTTCCTAGTGTGTAAAGGGAATGCTACTCATATATTGCAATTGCTATAAGGAATAAAAGAAATAAGGAATGTAAAGGCATTCACACAAGCCTAGCACATACTAAGTGCTCAGCGTAGTTCAGAATGTTTTATAATTAGAACTTGATTATAAAATGTATTGCAACAGAATTATAATTCTGTTGAACATAATTGATAGTATCAAATTTAAGAAGTATGTATGAAGTAAACTACAGACACAATTCACAAAACTAGTAAAAATTTTGGAGTTACTTGCTGTGTTTAGCAGTCGACTCACCACGTGTTTGGTTATTGATGCTTTTGTACAGCAGAGCTATCTCTCAGAGTGAGAAAAGGATCTATGGTACCAGTCAAAAATCATCTTAACATAATTATTAAGTATTGACCAGCACTTTAAAAAGTATTAATGTAATTATAAAGTATTGAACAGAAAATTGACAATTTTCATTTTACCTCACCACTGTTATCACAATTTAATTAATAAATTACCATTAATTTAATATTTTTTTTAAAAAAGAAGTTTGTATTTTAAAGAAAATTTGTAAACAATAGATCGATTACTACTGGAAAGGGTGGATGCTTATGGTTACTTCTTCTCTAGGGCATCAACCTGAGTGGGGGTCAGAGGCAAAGAATCTGTGTGGCACGAGCTCTCTATCAAAATACCAACATTGTCTTTTTGGTGAGAATATGCCTTTATTTCTACTTCATTTTTCCCTCCGGACAAATGAGCCTTTAGAGACAAGTCAAGTGACTAAAGGAAAGACAGTTTAACTTCTGAAATCTTAAAGAATATAAAGGAAACTGAATCCCATAGTACAAACCAGATCAACATATAAGTCTGAAAGTTGGGGTATCTGGATTGGAATCCAAGTGACTTAGGTGCCCTGAATTGTTGCTTATATGAGATTCATAACCACGAGAATCATTAATGAAAAAGTCTTTATGGTGTTGGATCAACTGGACAGGTTCATATGTCTTCTCACTTATATTTGCTGACAAAAAAGGGATTAGAAGATGCACTCTTGGTGGATAGAGGGTAAGTATGCATAGTACTCCATTCCTGTGGTGTGAAATTCAGGCTGTGCATGACCTTGGACTGTGAAGCTTTCGAAAAATATAGAAATTTTGGTACCACCTTCAACCTACTAAATTATAATTTATAAACATAGAGTCTAGAGTCTGAGTCTTAAAAAGCTCCTTGGATGATTCTCGTGTATATCCTGGGTAAAAAACTTGGTTCTATCCATGGATCCATAAACAGAATTTGATGATTATGTTGATTACAAATTTTGCTATAGTTTGGTTCCTCCAGTAGGAGGTAGCTAAAATAACTTACAAGTATGTATATAAGAGATTAGCAGACTATGTAAATGTTTCCTTCCCCTGCCTTCTTCTGTGTAGTTATTCACCATTTATAAATCTGGTTTCCAGACTTACTTTAGAGTTTTCATTCTACCTAATACTGAGAAGCTCTTCAAAAAGTAGGTTTTAGAGTTTCCCACTAAATTTGTATCTATTGCTGGGGACAGAATTTAGACACACTGGAAATTTGCTTCAGGTTAATATCCCTAAGAATACCTGTCCCCAAAATTTTCCAGAAAAATACACCATTAAAATCATAGAAGGATCTAGCAGTAACTTATGTAATTGTAAATCCCTTTCACAGTGGATAGACCCACAGCTGGAAGTGACTTCTTGAGTCTTGGGATCAGTTAATGCCTGAACCACCTGAAGACCAAATGACTTAGGAATCTGAAAGAAACCAAGGTTCTCTGGGTGTAGTATTCTATCCCTGTTCATTCCATTGCCTTCAGTTTAACGACCCTTACTTATTTCAGTTGTAGAGCCAGGGAATTCAAAGAAGTCATAGCATTAACATTGTAGATTCCCATATCCATTCATTATAGGATTACTTTTCACACATCACCTCTAAGAGTTTTTTGATGACTCTCTGAGGACAGATTGCTTAACTTCAAGATGACCTTTTCCTTGTTGGTCAGTGTATAAATTTCCGACTGCTGCCATGACAAATTGCCATAATTGGTGATTCAAGTAATAATATGATGTGATGGTTCTGTAAATTAGAAGTCCAATATGTATCTTACTGAGTGAAAATTCTTGTAAACAGGGCTGTGTTCTCTTTTGGAGGCTTGAGGCGAGAGTCCATTTCTTTGCCTTTTCCAGCTTCTAGAGGCTGCCCACACTCCTAGGCGCATGGTTGCTTTCCTTCCTCATCAAAGCCGGCAACTTTGTATCTCTGGTCATTTTTACTAGTCACATTTCCTCCCTTCAAACTGGGAAAGTTCTCTGCTCTTGAGGATTTGTGTAATTGGTTTGGACCTATCTGGATTATCCAGGATAATCTTCCAATCTCAAGGTCTTTAATCTTAATCATATATGCAAAGTCCCATTTAGCATGTAAGGTAACATTGTTACAGGTTCTGGGAATTAGGACATCTTTGGAGGCTGTTATTCTGCCTACCATGGATAACTCTTATTGGAAAGTTATGATGTGATTAAAATTTGCATCTGTGGATTTTTCATTAATTGGTTTTCCTTCTGCTTCTGCAACAGCATTATTTCTTTTCTTCATCCACAATCAATATTTTAATATTATTTCCACAATTCACCTTACTTTACTTTTCTCTAAGCTAAGCAAGCTTAGTATTTTTAATTCTTCCACAGTAATATAATTTCTCTAACTTTTCTTAATCCTGGATATAATAGTGTTCTTCAGAGTCCCTTGAAAAAGTGTGTTCCAGATGTACTCTGGTCAGCTCAGATAACCTTAAAACTATTGGATTTTATGATCTAAATATTATATATACTTTATTGCAACCTAAAATTGAATAATATTTTAGCAGCAAAATATCTCTGTTGATGTGTTTTAATAATTATCTCAAAATGATATCTAACACTTCCATTGTTTAAAAACTCACAAAGCACTCAGTGTTATCCCATCTGATTCTTATGAGTGTGCTGTGAGGGTAGACGGTATCCCCATGTTAGATGAAGAAACGTATGCATAGAGCATCTTACCCAAGGACTAATGACTAGTGAGTGGCAAAGTCTGGCTAGGACAGCATGTCTGTTGAGTTTTGTTTTTCTGATCAGATAAGATTCTCTGGTATTAAAAACTATACATTACTGTCAAATTGCTACCGATATTGTCCTATTTTCCCTTTCCTTTTGCCTTCCCCCCTTCCCTGCCTTCTTTCCCATCCTCCATCTCTCTCTTCCCTTTTCTAGCCCTTCTTCTTCCTTCCCTCCTTCTTTCCATCCATTCATAGTTTGTAAATGTCCTCAGTGCCATCTTCTGTGATGGGTAGAAGAAACAAAGGAGAAAAAGACACTACTCCTATCTTTAAGGACCTTGTGTAAATAATTACTTGGATGATCTTATGTTTTGCCTTAAATAAACTTAATCACATATCAAAGCCAAATGGAAACAGCTTAATGATGTATCAAGGATATTAGTTATTTTTGAAGCTTTATGGAATGTGCTGTGTATATCAGTGAATATATTTGTTTTTTTCCAAAGGTATAGCCATGCAAAACATAGAAAGCTTATTCAGAAAGCCTGGATGCCTCTGTCAGTGAAGCAGCTGCCTTCAGCTCCGGTCATGATGCCCAGGTCCTGGGATGGGGTCCCGCACTGTGTTTCCTGCTCAGTAGGGAAGACTGCTTCTCTTTCTCCCTCTCCCTACTGCTTCCCCTGCTGGTGTGCTGTCTCTCTGTTTCTCAAATAAAAATCCTTAAAAAATTTTTTTTTAAAAAAGCTAATTCAATCTTCCTATTCATTCTTCTTCTTGGAACATTTCAAAAATAATGGTCATTAAGATGATCCAGAGTTCTGAAAGATTTTGAAGTATCTCACAGGTCATTGAAAGAAATTTCAGGACGATCAAGACAATTATGTCATTAAGCCCATTTTGTTTAATAACCGTGTTTGAAATATATATACACACAATTAAGATATATATGGGTATATGTATGTGTCTGTATAATGATATCATTTTATTAACTGAAATATCACATTGTCCAATATTTTGCATCATTTAAATGATTTAAATAAATGATATTACAATAGGCATTTCTCTGTTGTTAAATGTATTCCAATAAAAGCCATTTGAGGACATAAATTAAATCACCTCTTTATTCATCACTATGAAATCAGTAGACTGATTTTTTTTTTTTTAAGATTTTATTTATTGTTTTGCCAGAGAGGAGAGCGAGCACAAGCAGGGGGAGTGGCAGACAGGAGAAGAAGGCTCCCTCCTGAGTAGGGAACCCAATGTGGGACTCCATCCCAGGACACTGGGGTCATGACCTGAGCTGAAGGCAGAAGCTTAACCAACTGAGCCACCCAGGTGCCCCTGATTTTTAAAAAGCTATTACAATTTTAAATCACCCTTTAACTATCTGAGTGCCTCATTCATATTTCCTTTTCATACATGCTTCTCCTAAGTACTTTAATAAAGCCATCTTGCTTATAATAGTTTCTGTCGAGGCAGGCAGAGATTGATGGAGACTTTATGAAATTAATGAGCTAATTGTATCACTAGTGTAATGACTGCATACACACATTTATTCTAACTTCCAGATATTAATTTCTATCTCAATAGAAATTGTTTCTGTTTTTCACTGTCCAGATAATTAGCCAATGCAATTTATCTCTATACACACTATGACTGTGCTTACTCAATTGTTTAGAAAATTTTCCCTAGTCGTAATTTTTAAGTATTTCAGTATGTAACCAGTAGAATGAGTGGACTTCTTTTTTGGTCCTGTAGGCAAAGTAAACATTTGTTTCATATTGCATGTATGGAGGAGCAACAAAGAAATAAATATGATGATGAAGACATTGATGTATTCCTTTTTCATTGTTCCAATCACTTCCCAGTTCTTCACCAGAAACCTCTACTATTTTCTACTGCCTTGTCCCTGAGTTTCTCTCATCCCTGCTATGAGTGGTGCTCCAGTTGGTGGTTATGTATCTATTCACCATCCTCCCTGCATGTCACTTTGCTTCTTAATTCCTTGTTTTCTGGAAACGTTTTCTCTAGTAGTTTCTAGATTTCTTCTTTTAAGGATTCCAAAACATCAAGTATCTACTTTGATGCTGTGTTTAACATTATAGAAATAAAATGTATGTTGAAATAATTAATAGGAATGTCATCACCAGTCAATTATTTCCTAAATTATTTTCTAAATGTCTTAACTGGTACATAAAAACTTCCTCTCTGGGGTGCCTGGGTAGCTCAGTGGGTTAAAGCCTCTGTCTTTGGCTTAGGTCATGATCCCAGGGTCCTGGGATCAAGCCCCACATCGGGCTCTCTGCTCAGTGGGGAGCCTGCTTCCCTGTCTCTCTGCTACTTGTGATCTCTGTCTGTCAGATAAATAAATAAAATCTTTAAAAACAAACAAACTTCCTTTCTTCCCAAGACAATTGGGAATTTGTCAGCTCGGTGGTAGGTAGAATATTCTTGTGGTTACTACTATTAATACTGATAATATAATAATAGCTATCATTTGTTTAGTGTTTTTTACATGGTACTGTACTAAGTACTTTATTTGATTCAGTTAATATTTTTATGCTTCTTTTACAATATATTTTCAAGTCCTTGAATATGTTTATAATAAGTTTAAATGGCTATTAATTTATCTTGAGTCATAGTTTCCACTGACTGCTTTTTCTCTTGACTATGGCCCAAACCTCCCCATTACTTTATATATCTGTTGATTTTTTCTGTATCCTGGATATTATAGGTGATATATTGTAGAGCCTCTAAATTCTCATATTTTCTTGTGATGATGGTTGATTTGTTCTAGCAAGGTAGTTAACTTGGCTAGAGTCAGACTCCACCTGAAATTTCTTTTTTTAATTGAAGTATATTTGACAAATAAGATGTATTTAAAATGTATGATCTCTCTGATATGAGGAATCCGAGAGGCAGGGCGGGGGTTCATGGCAGGTAGGGAGGGAAAAAATGAAACAAGATGGGATCAGGAAATCATAAGAGACTCTTCATCTCATGAAACAAACTGAGGGTTGCTGGGGGGGGGGGCAGCTGGGTCATGGACATTGGGGAGGGTATGTGCTATGGTGAGTGCTGTGAAATATGTAAGCCTGATGATTCACAGACCTGTACTCCTGGGGCAAATAATACATTATGTGTTAATTAAAAAGTGTACAACATGTAATTTGATATATTTATACATATATATTTATTTATATTTATATACTAGTAAAGTATTGCAGTTATAGTAATATTTAATACTTTTCTCTTTTGACTTTAATATTAGAATTTTAACTGATTTACCTATCACTGTTAAAATATTAGGGTATTCTAACTTAATTATGTATTTATCTTTATTAGTGAGTCTTAAGCTTTCATTTGTTTTCCTCTTACTACATAGTGTCATTTCATTTCACCTTGAAGAACTCTTTTAACATATCTTGTAAGGGCAGTCTAGTGATGATGAAATTCTTCAATTTGTCTTTGCCTGGAGAACTCTTTGTCTTTCTTTCAGTTCTAAAGCACAACTTTGCTGGGCATTCCTGTTTGGTAGAATTTTGTTTTTGTTTTTGTTTTTCTTTTAGCACTTTGAATTACCACCCTTTTATCTTCTGGCCTGCTAGGGTTCTGCTGAAAAATCTTATACACTTGTGGGCATTGTCTTGTATGTAGCACGTTAGTTTTTCTCTTATTATTTTTAAGGTTCTTTTTTTGCCTAAATTTGACAGTTTAATTTTAATGTGTCTTAGTTTGGCTCTTTTTCAGTTCATCTTTTTTGGTACTTTTGGTGTTTTCTGGATCTGAATGTCTGTTTCTTTCCCCAGGTAGGGGAAATTTTCTACCATTATTTCTTTGAATAAACATTTTGCCCCTTTCTTTCACTTCTCCTTCTGGGATCCCTTAAATGAATATATTGCTCTTCTCCATGATGTCCTTTGAGTCCCTTAAGCTATCTTCAGTCTTTTTCATGCTTTTTCCCTTTTGTTCTTCTGACTGGATTAATTCCACTACCCTGTCTTTAGTTCACTGATTTTTATTCCTCTTAATCTAGTTATCTGTTGAAGTCCTCTATGGAAACTGTCAGTTCAATTATTATATCTTAACACTATGATTTTTGTTTGGTATGATTTTACATCTCTTTGTTAAAATTCTCACTTTATTCTTGCATTTGTTTTCCAACCTCAGCGAGCATCTTTATGTGAGCTTTGAACACTGTATCAGATAAATCACTTACCTCCATTTCATTAAGATTGGTTCCTGGAGATTTATCTTGTTCCTTTGTTTGGAACATATTCTCTTGTTTCTTAATTTCCCATGACTCTCTGTGTTGCCTTCTGTGCCTTAGTAAAGTAGACAGCTCTCCCAGTCTTGACGGACTGGTCTCCTGTAGGCGATGAACCTCATCATTCAACCTAACCCAAGCTCTTGGTTGCCTCTCAGAACTTTGTGACTGCCCGAGCTTCTGTCTTTATTCTTACTGATTCCCAGTGGTTGGTAGTGGGCTATGACCCATCAGTGTCCTGAAGAGGAGGATTGCAGTCAGCACCTAAATGGAGGCTGATTAGAAGTTGGACCCTCGGGCAGCAGCTGAGAAAATATTTAGTCAAAACCCTTTTTACAGTGACAAAGATGCCTGTTTGAAAAGCAAACAGGGAGAAATTGGGAGATGAGCATTTTTGTCTGGTCCACACGCACTGAGCCAGAGCATATAGCCATGTGGGGTGCTCCTATGCCTATTTAAAAATGGCTTCTTTGTTTGCCATAGTCCTGCGGGACTCATGAATGCAAGCCCTGTTGGCTCTCAGAGCTAGATGATGGCAGCCAGCACATTTAGTGTCCTCCATAACAATTGGGACACTAGAGATGAGAATCTCCTCCCAGGCAGAAAGTGGCAACTTGGTTTTATTGTTAGAATAGAATGGAAAGAAAAGACAAGGGACATGTCCAATAGCTCTTTCAGGCTACAGGAAGGATCATAATCAAGATCCTTCATGCTAATTAGAAGTGGGATCCTCCAGTAGCAGCTTGTAAAGTATGCGGTCAGATTCCTTCCAGGGAAACACTGGGTAAGGCGCTTCTTTGCCTGCTGCTTCTATGCGGAGTCCTGGAGAGACAATGTGGTAAGTGCTCATGTGCCTATTAGCAACTGCTTTTCATTTCCTATATTTCTATGGGACTTATCAATTCAACCTCCACTGACTTTCAAAGCTAAGTGATTTAGGGGGCCTGTCCCTTGGGGAGCAGCCAAAAATTGGGGCTCTACTCTATATGTACGGCCCGAATCCTTCACTTCTCAGAGAGAAGCTGGGAGTTGGGGATTCCTTCCATTTGTATGGTGCTGTGCGGAGGGTGAGGTTTGTGGTGAGAGTGTGTCTCAGCCTTTACTATCTTTTAGATGGGGTATTTTTTTTTTAGTTTCCCAATGTGTTGATGTCACTCAACTAGTTTCTGGATTTCCTTCAGAGGGAATTGCTCTGTGTATAGCTGCATAGTCAGAGCACCCATGGCAGGAGGGAAATTAAGCATTCTCCTATACCGCCATCTTGGTCTGGAGTCTACGCCTGTTTTTATTATCTACATTTCAACTACTGGAATTATTGTTTTATTCTTTCTTTGGTCTATTGTTAAAAGTTGTCAGGATGTGTTGTTTTTTGAGCTTGGAGGTTTTATATATTATAATACAAACACTTGGGATATTATTATTTGCTTTTTAAATAATTTTTAAAGTGAAAGAGAAAATAACTTTTAATTGAATACCTCTTCACAACAATTTAAGTGTAGACAGAGTCTGTTTTGTATAAACTGGTTGTTAAGGATAATGTACTCTTGTTCATTTTTATTTCTACTTTCTAGAAAAATGGGTCATATCAAGAATATAGAAACTGTTTCCTTTTCTCTCCATTTTCCTGGTTTTAGGATGATCCATTCTCTGCCCTGGACATTCACTTGAGTGATCACTTAATGCAGGAAGGGATTTTGAAATTTCTTCAAGATGACAAAAGGACACTTGTTCTTGTGACTCACAAATTACAGTATCTAACACATGCTGACTGGGTAAGGGTTTAAGAGAAATTTCATTACTTTTAATATTATACTCATATACATAAACAGGGACATTAAGAAATGCTATCTTAAATAAAAGTAATTCATTTGGCCAGTTGAGGCTTTTTGTCACAATTCTGGTAATATATGCTTTCCTTAGATCATAGCCATGAAAGACGGAAGTGTACTAAGAGAAGGGACTTTGAAGGACATTCAGACCAAAGATGTTGAGCTCTATGAACACTGGAAAACACTTATGAATCGGCAAGATCAAGAATTAGAAAAGGTAATTGCTCATAATTCAGAAGCGTTCAGAGCCCACTTTAAAAGAGTCATGAATTATTAAATTCATGTAAAGGTATATGACCATTTAATATTTGATGATATTATGGTCCTCATTTGAAACCCAATGTAATTGTATAATTATATGTCACTAATAAATAGGCTACTTTGGGGGCATCTGGGTGGCTCAGTCAGTTAAGTGCCTCACTTCATCTCTGGTTGTGATCTCGGGGTCCTGGGGTAGAGCCCTGAATCAGGCTCTAGGTTCAGTGGGGAGCCTGCTTCTCTCTCTCCCCCTATTTGCTCATGCACACACTCACACATGCTTGCTCTCTCTCTGATCTTAAAACAAATAAATAGGCTACTTTGAAAGAATGAAATTCTAATGATAACTTTTGGAGGAAGTACTCTTGGGTTTTTAGAAAATTTTGATTTGAATTTGAACCATATTATAATTATATGTGTTTTTAAAACTTAAACTGTTCGCTGAATCATAGTATATCATTATTTTATCTTAATTTTCCTTCTGCATATCTTATTTTCTTCATCTGTAATGTGAGGTTATTTTCACTCACCACCTATAAATAGAGTGTCATGAACAAAACAAAATCTAAGGTGATTTTGAAAGAAGAGCGAGCTGTGAGCTGTGGGTGAAGTTGTTAAGCATGCCTGGACAGGGCTGGGGGATGAATGAAAGTCATCAGGAGGTAATAACAATAAACTTTTACATTGATACAGTTTTTAAGTTTAAAGCCTTCTTTACATAGCTCCATTGATTTTCACAACCTCCAGAAAAAGGCAAAGAAAATATGGGAAATAAGTAAAGAAAAATATGATCTCACTTTTATAGGTGAGAAAACTGAAGCCCAAAGAGGTTAAGTAACTCGTAAGCTGTACAGTACATATTGTAAGTGGTAGTAGGTGGACTTAAACCCAGGTCCGTATTCAGTGTAATTCCAATATAAACAACATTATGATATAAATATAACACTGAATGGGGTGAGAACTGAGTCAGAGACCAGACTAAGAGCAGTGAAAGAACAGCTTGTGGTTGAGAGGTGAAATTAGCAACTGTATTAGCAATTTTTTTAAATGTTTTTTGAGTTGAGACTAGGAAGTGTCCAGAACTTGGTACTCCTGGTCAGGAATCAGCACTATAAAATGAAATTTTTGTATCAGCAAATTTCTGAGAACACCAAGAAATTAAAATGCATTATTTCATAAAAGAATAAAAGGATCTGTGTTTCAATCGAGAGAGGAAGATTAAAAAGTCAGACAGACCCTAGGATTGCTCTGTGTTCTGTGTATTTGCCAAAGACCTCAAAAGCAAACTACCTACGGAAGAAAAGACATATGTAAAAGTAGAAGTTTAAGTAGAATGGGACAAATCACAGAACCAATTAGATGAGGATATTCATTAAAAAAAAAAAATTACAAGGTACTATCAGCAAGTGCCCACTTAGGGATTATACCGTGAGAAATTTGATTGGGATAGCTCCAAATGACGTTTTTTTTTTTACAGTGACCAAGATGTCAGGGACAAAAGAATATGATGTAAGCTTAAGGAGTAGGGCCACTTATGGTTTACTTTGGAAAGAAAATCTGGAAAAAAAAAAAGAGAGAGAGAGAGATTTGTTGGCTTGATTTTATAATAATAGTGACTGTTAAACAAGCCTGGAAGAAAGTCCATTAAGTTGTATTTAGAAATGAAGTGATCACTTGAGATAGCACAGCTCTATAATTAAAGACACGTTACAGGGTTATAAATCAGTGGGTGGAGATATGGAGCAAGTTAGGGTGTGAACAGAGTGAGTGCAGATGCAAGGTTGAACAGCGGCTGGTAGAAGCCAGAAAGAACAGTGCACCTGTCCAGAATCCTCACCTGGGTGTGGAGGAGGTTAATGCCACCCAGGGAAGGGAAGGCACTAGGAATTCATCTGAAGGCAGGGAGAGTCACTCTGGGGGTTGGGGGGCGGGCAGGGGAAGGACAGTTTCTTGTTCACTTTGTTTTGTGGCAGGGTCAGGTGTTTGACAAGAACGCTAGTTCTCAACCAGGGTCCAGTTTGCTTGTTAGGGGACA
This sequence comes from Mustela lutreola, assembly GCF_030435805.1. Taxonomy (NCBI): domain Eukaryota; kingdom Metazoa; phylum Chordata; class Mammalia; order Carnivora; family Mustelidae; genus Mustela; species Mustela lutreola. The sequence continues at coordinate 78,335,107 of NC_081297.1, read as the reverse complement.
TTTGGCCACATTTAGAAATATTTTGGTCAGTCACAGCTGAGGGGCAGGTGCTACTAGTGGGTAGAAGACAGGGGAGCTGCTAAATGTCCTACAGTGCAGCCCCCACAACAAAGAGTTTTCTGACCAAAATGTCAACAGTGCCAAGGTCAAGAAAGGCTGACTTAGAGCCGGAGCAAATCGAGCAAGCAGAGAAGACCAGCAAAACAGAACATCCTGTCCCTGGGCTTTAGACACCACTGTCTGCTTAAGGCCTGAGGGGTCAACAAGAGAAACGTTATAAGGATAGTAATGAAAACTACAAGAAGGTGGAGGAGATAACACTTTGAGCTGATTTAAATATTACTAAAAATTCTAGCTTGGATGACACCATTATCTTCCTAATGTTATTAAGCAAAATAAAACTAACATCATTTGATGTCTCCTCCCCCAGCCCTCACTTTAATCCAATCTATAACAGGCGCTCAAGAAATGCTTATTAAATAAATGAAGTGAATTCACTTAAGTCAAATATCAACATAATTTAAAATATTTAACCTGTAATGAGCTTAATATGAGCGTTTACTTATAAGAAAGATGAGTAAAGATTTCTTTTAAGTATCTGAGATGTTCCATCTTTTGCTCACATAGCAGGAAGAATTGAACAGGGACCAAATCTGTTGTTTTCCAATGTGCAGGGTAATTTCATTTTATTACTCTGTCGGCAAAGGATCGAGTCAGCTTTAATTTGTGTTTAAGCTCATGTACAAGCTAGTTTTCATATCATTAGGCATAATTAAAAGCTGATATGAAATTGTCTCTGAAAAAAAAAAGCTATTCAAGAAACACAATAGCTTTCATTTTTTTTAAACCAAGAATCTGGAAACAATAGAGCCTTCTAACAAGTCTCCAAAATCGCACATGTTGTGTAAGCCCAAAACAAAAGCAACAACCACCATGATCACTACTTAGAGACTGACCACTATGGGTTTATTTGTTTATTGATATAACAGTCAAACTGTGAGGGGTGTGTGTGTGTGTGTGTGTGTGCATATGCAGAAAGCCCTCAAAGCTATGGTTAGTTTCCCAAACTGTCCTGCAGCAGCTGATTTAACCCACAGTGTATTAAACTGATACTACCACTCCAGTTCTGAAGCCAAGGGGACTTGGGTGTTGGAAGAAGAGGAATGGAGAAATTAAATTCTTCTCCCTGTCTTGAGCACACAAATCTGAAGCAACTCTGAAAAATTCACATAGTTTGTTTGGGGGATGTTTCCTTTCTCCTTCTGCATATTTCTCCTCCTTAGGCTTTCTCCTAAAGGTGCTAGGCACCTAAGTACCCTCATTTTTCATTACTTACCTTCTTTCACTGCCTATTGAAGTCTGTTGCTTTTGTGCAGCTACCCTAGTGAGATGTTAAGGAAACTCACTCTGATTTAGTAATTTACTAGAAGAGGGGATGAGTGATAGTGCTTTGCCCAGTCTAGAACTGCATGCATTTTTGAAGGAAATTATTTATTATCATGAATAAATCTTTAGTTAGACAATTATAGGGACTATCTGAAAGTGAGGTAAAGATAAAACAAGTAGCAGTGGTGAAATATGCCTTAAGGAAGTGTCCCTGCTCCTGGGGTTGGCGCCCTTGTGTTGTTGCTACTACCCTGGCTTCTTACTGCCCAACACCTCTGAGCTCTGAAGCCTTACAAACCTCAGATGTTGCCTCACAACTACTCCTACGACAGGAGTTGTGGATCTCTATAGAGAGCAGAGAGCCCAAGACTGGCAAAGATAACTAACAGTTGGTACGTATGGGTCACTGATGGGTGAGTCAAAACCTTCCTGTGGCTGTGAGCTCCTTGAATAATGGTAATGTGGTGTTTACTGTAGGATATGGAAGCTGACCAAACAACTCTAGAGAGGAAAACCCTTCGAAGAGCCATGTACTCAAGAGAGGCCAAAGCCCAAATGGAGGATGAAGATGAAGGTAGACTTTTCTCTTCTATCTGAAACCTTCAAGTGGGACGTGACTGCTTTACCTTGGCACCTGATAAACAGTGTGCCCATGAAGAATAAAAAGCCACTTCGTAGGTAGAAAAGAACTAAGCCAAATATGAATATTGAAAATGAAAAGAATAGGAGCAAAAGAAAAGTATATATAATCCATCAACCAGCATCATGAGAGGTTTCTAAGTGTGTCTTAGTGTATTTGTGCTGTGTGAGAGAGGGCTGAGAGGCAAGGCCCGGTTTGTGATCAGACCTAGACCCTTGTTTTTATAAATTGGAAAGGACTAGTAGAATGACCAAGTCATTAATAAAATGTAAGTCCTTCAGAAATAGGCAATAAATTGGAAATATGAAGAAAATACTGTTTTGAAATATTTATATTTGAATCATTCAGTAAGTCCTCATGGAATTTTCATAACAGTACAGCAGTGAAGAAGAAGAGAATTCCACAAAAGCCATTTGTTATGTTTCAGTTTTCTGGATCTAATAAGGTATAGTAAAGAACAAAAGATTTCCTGGAATATATTGGAATAAGATGAAATAATTACATTGCCTTGACATGTGTTGCCAAGAAGTTTGTAAGAGAAATCTCATATAATTCCATAGGGTAAATGCACTATACTTCATGTTTCTTATACAGTTTTTGCTTAAGACTGCATTTACAAGCCAGTTAACAAAGAGAGAAAATTGTAATTTCAAGCTAAAAACCACCAAGACATGCTACCTTTTTATACCAGATAACTATTCAGTATTTCAGTAAATACTCTTTGAGAGAATGGATGAATGGATTTTGCACTTCAATTCCTTAGATTTAAGAATATTTTTAAAGAACGTCTGGTGCTATTTTCAACATTTTGAGGAACCTCCATGCTGTTTTCCAGAGAGGTTGCACCAGTTTGCATTCCCACCAACAGTGTAGGAGGGTTCCCCTTTCTCCGCATCCTCGCCAGCATCTGTCATTTCCTGACTTGTTGATTTTAGCCATTCTGACTGGTGTGAGGTGATATCGCATTGTGGTTTTGATTTGTATTTCCCTGGTGCCTAGTGATATGGAGCACTTTTTCATGTGTCTGTTGGCCATCTGGATGTCTTCTTTGCAGAAATGTCTGTTCATGTCCTCTGCCCATTTCTTGATTGGATTATTTGTTCTTTGGGTGTTGAGTTTGCTAAGTTCTTTATAGATTCTGGACACTAGTCCTTTATCTGATATGTCATTTGCAAATATCTTCTCCCATTCTGTCAGTTGTCTTTTGATTTTGTTAACTGTTTCCTTGCCCTATGACCCAGCAATTGCACTATTGGGTATTTACCCTAAAGATACAAACATAGTGATCCAAAGGGGCACGTGTACCCGAATGTTTATAGCAGCAATGTCCACAATAGCCAAACTATGGAAAGAACCTAGATGTCCATCAACAGATGAATGGATCAAGAAGAGGTGGTATATATACACAATGGAATACTATGCAGCCATCAAAAGAAATGAAATCTTGCCATTTGCGACAACATGGATGGAACTAGAGCGTATCATGCTTAGCGAAATAAGTCAAGCAGAGAAAGACAACTATCATATGATCTCCCTGATATGAGGAAGTGGTGATGCAACATGGGGGCTTAAGTGGGTAGGAGAAGAATAAATGAAACAAGATGGGATTGGGAGGGAGACAAACCATAAGTGACTCTTAATCTCACAAAACAAACTGAGGGTTGCTGGGGGGAGGGGGTTTGGGAGAAGGGGGTGGGATTATGGACATTGGGGAGGGTATGTGCTTTGGTGAGTGCTGTGAAGTGTGTAAACCTGGTGATTCACAGACCTGTACCCCTGGGGATAAAAATATATGTTTATAAAAAATAAAAAATTATATAAAATGAAAAAAAAAAAAAAGAACGTCTGGTGCTGTAAAAAGACATCAGCCTTTAGAATTTAAAACCAGTTATTTCTAATGTATTCTAAAAGTGGAGTCATGCCCACTTACGCTCTCCACTGTTCCAGTGGTGAATATATGGCTGGATACTCTACCCCGGGCTTGTTGGTTAATCCATTCTCTGGGGCACAAAATAACGTAGTACTACTTTCCTACAAAATAAAATGATGTAATGCATATCAAAGAGCCGAGTATGCTACGTATTTTTCACTCGGTTGCTATTCCTGGTCCTGGTCAGTATGTCTGTTTCAGCCACCAAGAAGGGAAGAAGGGAAGTAGTTGCACATATTGTTCCTAACTCCTTACCATCAGCCAGTTCATTACATGGACAGATTAGGTACTGGGAGAAGGAAGAAATCTTGTCATTAGCTGGGCAGCCATAGGCAAGTTGAAATTTCAGTTAGTATGGAAACAGTGAATGGATGTTGGGGAGACAGCAAGTAGTCTGGAAGTGAACTTTCATCACGTAGATTTCTAATCCTGCTCACGCATTGAACCTACCCTTACCAAAGGACAGATTTTCTGAGACCTGTTCATTTACTTCATCTAGTTCAAAATATTAGGATCTTTGGTGATGCTCAGTCTTCCCATAGTATCCACATTTAGATTTCTGTGGTCTGATAAACTGTAAATCAAAGTTACCTCTCTTCCCTACCCATAACCTGCTCAGTATACAGTAGTAGAATACATAACAGGATAACTGCAATGAAAATGGTCTTTGGAAAAGGAAAGGATGGGAAATGCACAACCGTTGCCAGACCACACAAATAATCAAATATTGCCAGTGAGGAAATGCCGAAATTCTGTCTTCTTAGTGGAGTATGTTCTTAGGATAATCATCTTGGAGTTTCCAGATGGTTTAAACATCTGAGAGGAACTCCCTGACTCTTGTCCTCTGTCCTCTGCCTTTGCTCTCTGGAAGATTTCTTCTTGCTCATGCGCCTCCGTGACCACATCTAAAATGGACCATAGAGAACAGAGATTATGCCCTCTTGGGCAATCCACAAATTTCAGAGTCTATCTCCTTCTGGTGAAGTTTTACAAATACAGAAATTTAGAGTTCAAAGAATTACGTATTTAAGGGCCAGACCTGTGGTTTCATTGGCAATATGGTTCTTTCAATAAATTTGTAAACTTCTAGTCTATACTTCTAGTCAATTTGTTGTGTAATTAATTGGCAAATTATCTCATCCAGACATAAATGTTACTTCTTGTTTTGCTCATCCATTCATTTTTCACCAATTTTTTCAATGGGTGTTTTTCCTGCTAAAAGCATTTAAGATTTCTAAGACTAACACTTGTATTTCTATAAATCTGAGGGGGATTTTTATATGCTTTTTTGTAAGGTAATATCAATTTTATCTACCTGTTGACTGAGGAGAGCTTAAACTAATATTTTACATGCAGAGGAAGAAGAAGAGGAAGATGAGGATGATAATATGTCCACTGTAATGAGGCTCAGAACTAAAATGCCTTGGAAAACCTGCTGGCGATATCTTACTTCTGGAGGATTCTTCTTGCTCTTCCTGATGATTTTCTCTAAGCTTTTGAAACATTCAGTCATTGTGGCCATCGACTACTGGCTGGCCACATGGACTTCGGAGTACAGTATAAACAATAGTGGAAAAGCTGATCAGGTATAGTGAATTCTGTTTTAAATCATTAAGGGAATTAATATTGAGATTAATAGTGATACTTTTATTTAGTTTGATATTAATATTAATATTAATCATTAATTATTATTATTATTATCATTAATTATTAATATTAATCATTAATTGTAATGATTCAGTAAGTTAACTAAAATAGGACCTGAAATGGAATGACCTGTCAAAACGGAAACTATTTGGATTTCTTTTGCATTTTTAAAGCTTATCATAAGAAACATTAAAAGATAATGTTTGGATTTGGATTCAGGGAAGGTATAAGCACATGATTGTGTGCGTGTATGTGTGTGTGTGTAACATATACATGGAACTTTGGTTGTTATTGTTTTGATGGTATTGATTTTAACTACTGACACCAACGTATTAGTTGGTCACTCTGAGATTAGGGATAGGAAGGATAAACTCTACGGTGTAGAAAGCCAAGAATATTCCAAATCGGAAAATAGACTGTAATGCTTCATCTGCCCTTAGGCAAACCTTGGAAGAGGGTGAAGGAAACCAGTGGGGACAGGGTGGGGGTACTGTGTTTAGTCTCCACGAACTGTCTAAACTGATGCAAGATAATGAAGTTGAAAATATTGTCTGACTTTGATATTTTGTGTTCCAGTAAGAAAATACTGATAATTTCATATGTGGGTTTTTGGTGTTGTTTGCTTTTTAGACCTACTATGTAGCTGGATTTAGCATACTTTGTGGAGCAGGTATTTTCCTCTGCCTTGTTACATCTCTCACTGTAGAATGGATGGGTCTCACGGCTGCCAAAAACCTTCACCACAATCTCCTCAATAAGATAATTCTTGGACCAATAAGGTAAAAAAGTAGTTATTTCTTACTCCCCCACACAAAATCATAAAACATGAATCTTTAAATTTAAGCAAAGTGTGAAACTTTAGAGAGTGTATTTGGTCTTTGAGCAAATGAATAGGAACCTTCCCATTTTCTGGGCTCTAAGTTGTCCATTAGCAGTGTTCAGGTTCCAGACAGTTTAGTATTATCATACATTCTAATCTGTTTATTGCCTAGATTCTTTGATACCACCCCCCTGGGACTGATTCTCAATCGTTTCTCAGCTGATACAAATATCATTGATCAGGTGAGTGCCTCTGAGTTACTTCCAAGTTCAAAAACAACTTTTTCAGTGTAAGATAAATAATATTTAAGATAAACCATGATTCCTATTAACAATAAAATATTTCTAAAACTTTAAGCCTATATGCACTCATATCAATATTATATGCACAACTGATTTCTAGAATAAAAACTTAAAGATTTAACTTGAAATAATGTATGCATGTAGAAGAGGATATTTAGAGAATCAGTGTGAAATAATAAACTAACACTTAGTTTTTAATTATAAAAAGGAATCATTTTGATCAATGTATCTCCAGTCACAACAAAATTCTTAAAGTTTAGTATCGATGAAGAGTGTCTCCCAGAAGTGAAGGATAGAAGGCCAAGCTGTCTTACATGTCCTTTACTTCAACTAGACTGGCTCTTTACTAAGAAAAGCTTTAGATGGTATGATATTTTAGAGAGTATTCCAGGGATGCCGAGTTTATTTTAGATCCGTCTGCCTCTGGAAGTTTGTCCTGAAATTAAAGTCCTTAAACTCTAAAATTGGATCACTCCAAAAACAGACCCCTTAGGATAACTGACAGAAGAATCCATCAAATCCAGCGCTTGTCGTTTCTGACTTTCGGAGTTACTATCAGAATATCTAAATTAAAAAAAAAAAAAAAGAATATCTAAATTATCCCCAGTTTAGGAAAACAATGCTTGATGCATGCAGCTGACTAAAAAGTATACTGAAAAATTTTGATGTATTCTTTGGTGTCAGTCACATTGCATCTAAAACACTTCATAAGGAATACATATGCAAAAAAGTAGAGACAACACAGTCTTTATTTGGAAGATGAAATGATTGCCACCTAGAAAGTTCAAGACAATTAGTACAATAAAAAAAAAAAAACAGCTAGATTGACAGTTCAGAAGAGTATCTGCATAAAGTGTATGATATAAAATTCAGTAACTTTCTCTGCACCAATTAAAAAATTAAGTGAAAAATAAATACTACTCATAATAATAACAAAAACAAAAGTAGAGAGGGAAACTAATAAGAAGAAAAGAGATACAACAATCCTGGAAATCTGAAAAATCCTGTATATACAGAGAATTCCCCTATCAGATACCCAGAAAACATTATAAAAATAAAGTACTCTGGTGATCACAGAAAACAAGTAGTTCAAAAGAATAAAATGGAGAACTCAGAAACACCAGCATATGGAGAAATTTAACACAGGATAAGTGTGGTTTCTGGAATCAGTAAGAAAAAGATTATTTTTTTAATAAAGGATGTTGGGACAATTAGCTATCCATAAAATAAAAGCAAATACTTATGGAATAAAGATGGCCATAGAAAGATATAAAACTATAAAATAAAATGCGGGAGAATGGTTTTAGAATTTTGGGATAGGAATTAAGTAAGACACAAAATTCTGAATAAGGAAAAAAGCCAGCAGAAATGATTATATAAAATTTCAAACTTCTGTTGAACTAAAAACATCAAAGATGAATTTAAAATATAATAGATTAACTGGGAGAAAAGCTGGAACATATGTAAAGCAAGAGGAAAACATCCATAACCTATAAAGACCATCTAAAAATCAACAAGGAAAATAAATAATCCAATCAAAAACATGTAAAGGATATGAGCAAGCCAAATACAGAAAATTAATGTGAATTTCTTACAGAAGAGGAATAGCTAACTATGTTTTTAATAGTATGCAGCCATTAAAAAAGAGGGAGATTTGTGTATGGTAACATGGGAAGATTTATAGACTATCTTGTTCAGTAAAATAAATCAAGAACACATAGACAAATGAGATTTATTTCCATAAAATCCCCAAGATAAATTGACTGACAGAGGATAAGTAGATAGGTAGGGAAGTGGATAAAAATACTGAGCTAAGGGAAGTGAGTGAAATTGAAGGAATGAAGACTTGCTTACAATGAAAACGTCCATGTGGTACTTTGGTAAATAATTATATAATTTAACTTTGAAGTGAATATTTTATTGCACTGTAACCAATATTTTCTTTGAGCTCAAACATTTTCCCTTTCCAATTACCTTCTTCACAGCACATCCCTCCAACTTTGGAATCTCTGACTCGCTCAACATTGCTCTGTCTGTCTGCCATTGGCATGATTTCTTATGCTACCCCTGTGTTCCTGGTCGCTCTCGTGCCTCTTGGGGTCGCCTTTTACTTTATCCAGAAATATTTTCGAGTCGCTTCTAAGTAAGTAAAACAAAGTTTTATTCATTTTCAAAAACCTATGTATTTGATTTGCTGTGATCCAGATTTGCTATAGTGTTTTTCAAGATTAGGTATGGAATTTGGAAAAGCAATCTATTTTTAACACGATAAAACCTATATTATATTTCGTTTGGAGATTTATTATAATTGTTTCTGTAATTGGTTGTTAAATCTTGGATATTTATTAACATGTGGATTGACGTGTTGAGTTTTGAGTCCACAAACTGTGCCAAATCTTTCATTCTGTGATCCATTTTCTGAACATGACATTGACAGAAATCTTGTAAAACCAGACACAGTTCCAAAGAGTAAGTGACTTCATATTGTTCTATTGCACAGTGGGAAGAAAAGATAAAATATTGTAAAATGCTAAAATGCATTCTGTAAAAATCAGAAGAATTTAAAAAGGTTAAAGAGATAAGTCAGAGTGATGACTAGAAAAGGAGATAATCTTGAATGTCTGATAGAAGAGCTGTAACTCCAAGAGATTGGAACTTTCCAGATTGGATAATTTAACACATACTTGAGTACCCAGCCAAATATAAATAAAAGTAGCCATGAATCTTACATTCTTCTATTAATATAAGATTTATCATTTGCTGAGATGTACTATAGTTAAATGATATGTAGTACCAGTTGTTTTAAAATTAAATCGTAGTGGGAGACGAAGCATGAGAGACTAAGGACTCTGAAAAACAAACTGAGGGTTTTAGAGTCGGGAGGGGGGTTGGGGGCATGGGTGAGCCTGGTGGGGGATATTAAGGAGGGCATGTATTGCATGAAGTACTGGATGTGGTACATAAACAATGAATCTTGGAACACTGAAAAAATTAAATTAAATTTTTTAAAAAATTCCAGTTCAGCTTTGAAGAGTTGTTATAAATAATACAGTAAATTTATACCATTGCAATAATCACTTTATTTTTTTTAAAGATTTTATTTATTTATTTGACAGACAGAAATCACAAGTAGATGGAGAGGCAGGCAGAGAGAGAGAGAGGGAATCAGGCTCCCTGCTGAGCAGAGAGAGCCCGACGCGGGCCTCGATCCCAGGACCCCGAGATCATGACCTGAGCCAAAGGCAGCGGCTTAACCCACTGAGCCACCCAGGCACCCGCAATAATCACTTTATTGCAACAAACACTCAATAGGCATTACAGTGTTGAAAATAATTGTGTAAGCCATGTGGCAGGTGAAGGGATCCACCTGACAAGAACCTGTGCTCAAGAAACTTAGTCCCTGTAGATAAGGTAATCCTTGTTTGTGCATTAAGTGCTAGAATAAGAAGATAGATACTGAGTTTATTCGGTAAACTGAGGATATTTAATAGGACATGACTGCAAAGAAGACGATGAGAAATTGGGGAAGGTAATAAGAAAAGCCAAGATTGTAGTTGGGAACCTCTTAATATATCTTATAACGGTTTTTAATTTTAAAAATGTGGTTGTTTTCCCTCAGCTATGATTTGGGGGTCCTCCAATGTTAGAGATCTGTATTAAATCTAGAATGTTGGGGCGCCTGGGTGGCTCAGTGGGTTAAAGCCTCTGCCTTCAGCTCAGGTCATGATCTCAGGGTCCTGGGATCGAGCCCCACATCTGGCTCTCTGCTAAGCAGGGAGCCTGCTTCCTCCTCTCTATGCCTACTTGTGATCTCTGTCAAATAAATAAATAAAATCTTAGAAAAAAATCTAGAATGTTTTTTCATTCCCAGCCTCATCTGCTTTTCTTATAGCAAATTGAGACCAAAAGGGAAGAGTTAATCATGAGTTCACTTTTTCGTTTATTCTGTTACCATTACTGACACTGCTTGCTGGAGAGGCAAGTTCAGTTACTTTATTTCTGTTGTTTCCAAATCTATTCTTATCTTCTTATCACTAAATATTATAGTCATGTCTTACTTCAGTCACATATTCATTTGGGCTTATTTTTATCCCTTTGCAACACAAATTGAGGACAAAGACTAGGCAAACATTCCTAGTCCATTATAAATTGGAATTGCAAATCATTAAATAATTAAACAAATAATAAAAATTGTGGATTCTGTTCATTATAACAAAGAACAATCTGTTACTAGCATTGATAGTGCCTAAAATATGAAGATGATCTTTTTTTAAAAAGAGATTTATTTATTTATTTTACAAAGAGAGAGAACGAATGGAAGGGGAAGAGAGAGAGAGAATCTCGAACAGACTCCACGCTGAGTGCAGAGCCCCATGTGAGGCACTATTTTGGGACCCTGAGATCAGGACCTGAGCTGAACCCAAGTGTCAGATGCTTACCCAACTGTGCCACCCAGGCACCGCATGGATGAGATGGCCACTTTTAAAGAATTAACACTGATAATGGATTATCAAACATTCTTATTTGAAATTCTATGGAAGTAAACAAGTATAAGCACATGACATTTAGTTTCACAGACAAAAAACCTTTCTAGGGACACCTGGGTGGCTCAATCGGTTAAGTGTTTGCCTTCAGCTCAGGTCATGATCCTGGGGTCCTGGGATTGAGCCCCACATCAGGCTCCCTGCTCCGTGGGGAGTCTGCTTTGGCCTCTCCTTCTGCTTGCCGCTCAGCCTACATGTGCTCTCTCTCTCTCTCTCTCTCTCTCAAATAAATAAATAAATAATCTTAAAAACAAAACAAAAAAAACCTTTCTAGATGTTGAGCCTCTGCAGGACTCACTCATATTGAAAAACTCAGGCAACTTAACAGGCTGTTTTGTAAGTACCAAAAGGAATTAAAGTGGGAGACAGGATATGTCATGGAATTTGGAATCTCTGAAATCAAAGACCTAATGTGTGGTTAACTCTGTAAGGAAGTGTGAGTCCTACTTACAAGAATATAAGGTCAAGCTGTGCCCTCCCCTTCTTGGTTTCACAAAGCACAGTCTTATAAACAAGGGTTTCTCCATCCTAATTTTTTCCCTTCATTGCAAACCTCAAATGCAGTGACCACCTGTTACTTGTGTCAAATTGACAAATAGCCACTTAGTTTTATGGTTAAAGTAGCAAACTACTCACATTCCTTCATACTTGATTTCCTCCACTCCTCTTTCTTTCCCTTCCCTCTTTCTTTCTGTCTCCTCTGCAGTTTCTAAAGAGGACAAATCCATTGTAGGAACTCAAAAGAGTTTTGCATTTGTTTGTGGCACTACACAGGCAGCCCAGAATGGCCCAAGTTATTGTTGAAGATTATGAACAGTTTAATTCATTGACTCTGGAAGGTGAATGTTGATGCTGCAGCTCTAAACCCTCAACCCCAAAACCTAAACCATGGCAGGAAAAAAAAACTGAAAAGAAAAAAGAGGATTATTTTGAAACATATGGTATAACACTTAGCCTATCTTCTAGAAATGTTAGCTTATGTGGCTTCAGGAAATGTTTTCATCACTAGTATGCATCTTTATGAAAAGGATGATTCAGATGTTTGTCCACTAAATGTTCATTGAATATTATACGTATATATATATATATATATATGCACACACATATATACATATATATATAATATACATTTTATATGTATATTTTATAGTTCCTCAGAGGACCAATGAAAAAAGTTCCATGAAGCGTGGAGGCAAGGAAGCAAATTCATTGTGGCCAAGGGCAAATTCGTTGTCTTTTTCTTCAAATCCCTTTATTCCGTGTCTTCCACCCTGGTAAATAATACCATCATTTGTCAAGTCGGCTAAGCTAGAAACAGCCAAGCTATATTTGACAATTCTCTCTTACTCACCCTGCTACCATTCATCGATTGTCACAATTTAGAAACCTACTTCTGGGAGACTGTTTTAAATCTCATTAGGGGGCGCCTGGGTGGCTCAGTGGATTAAGCCACTGCCTTCGGCTCAGGTCATGATCTCAGTGTCCTGGGATCGAGCCCCGCATCGGGCTCTTTGCTCAGCGGGAGCCTGCTTCTCTCTCTCTCTCTGCCTGACTCTCTGCCTACTTGTGATTTCTCTCTCTGTCAAATAAATAAATAAAATCTTTAAAAAAAAAAAAATCTCATTAGAATCCCAGTAATTCAGAACTTTAAAAAAAAAATCTCTGATGTAGAGTGCCCTAACTCACTTACTCTCTTTCATCCTTTATAGCCGACCAAGTCATGTTGCTGAAGCACAGCCTGATCATTTCATTTCTAGACTTCAGGGATTTTGTCCAAGTCACCCAGGACCCTCCACCACAAGTCCCCTCTCTCCTTTACACAGCCTTTCCCTGCTGCAGCACTCGCAAAGGATTCTGGGCACCACCCAGACTGCACCTGCCCGCGTTCTTTAGTCTGCTGTGTTTGCCCTTATTCCCATAGCTGGAATGCGCTTCTTGTTTTATTGACGCCCTCCTCAAAGCTTAAGATTTGGCCTAAATTCCACATGTCCCCCCAAAATATTACCCACCTCCGAGGTAGGAGGTAATCGTCCTTTCCTCTGTGTCCCCATAGCAGTTTGCTATAGTTGTTGCACAAAGCAAGTAGTTTTTACAATGCAGTACATATGTGGCCTGGACCAAAATTCATTCTGTACTCATCTCTCTCTTCCTCTTTAGATTATAAACTGTTGAGGCTTTTGTTAACTGGGTTCTAGGAGGAATTAGTTGCAATAACAAGGAAAAACCCTAATTTAGGATGAACACAGTAGCCTCTGAACCTGAATGCATCTGAAGTTAATTTTGCACTTTTCTCTGTTCTAGAGATCTCCAGGAACTTGATGATTCTACCCAGCTCCCTCTACTTTGCCACTTCTCAGAAACAGCTGAAGGACTCACCACCATTCGGGCATTTAGGTGAGCAAAGATATTTTCATTTTGCTGATTAGGCAATCATATAATCAACAAACCTATCTGCAAATAACTGATAATTGCTACCATTTTTTGGATGCCTACTGTGTGGGCATGGCAGTGTTCTAAACTAGAAGAGGGAAAATACGGCAATAAATGTTCAGAGTTAGTCTAATTCTCTGAAATTTTGACAAACATAAAGAAAGAATGAAATACCGTATTGGAAAGATACTAGCTGTGTAATGTCGATCTGTCTTGTCAATTCCCTAGCCTCAGTTTTCTTATCTGTGAAATGGAGAAATCAACTTTGCTTCTTAGGGCCATTGGGCTGATTGACAAATACATGGAAAGCACTAATCATGGTGATTAGAAAAGAAGCATCCAATCAACAAGTTGTTGATAAGAATAAGAATATTAAGGACATTAAATAAGAATATTAATAATATTAATATTATTAATAAGAATATATTAAAATAAGAATATTAATAATAAAAGAAATGCTACTAAAAATAAAATAAAATAAATACTACTATATCAAGTTATTTTAGGATTTAATCAGTTTTCTTCAATTTTTTTTTTTTTAAGATTTTATTTGTCAGAGAGAGAGAGGGAGAGAGAGCGAGCACAAGCAGACAGAATGGCAGGCAGAAGAGAGGGAGAAGCAGGCTCCCTGCCGAGCAAGGAGCCCAATGTGGGACTCGATCCCAGGACTCTGGGATCATGACCTGAGCCAAAGGCAGCTGCTTAACCAACTGAGCCACCCAGGCGTCCCAGTTTTCTTCAGTTATTACTGGTAAACAGTAAGAACCCAAGCTTTTGATCAAAAGCGTTTACTTTACACTCAGAAAATGATCTGGTCCTATTTCCCCTGTTCAAGTAAACTCAGAAGAGAAGGTGGCAGCACTGAGTATTTCATTTAATCTGGAAAATTGACATCTTAAAGTATAATGTCTTCTTGGAACCCTAAATGCAAACATGTAGTGATTTCAATTAGAGCTTTTTCTACCCTAAGAAATATTTATATTATTAGATATAAAAACCTGAGTCAAAAAGTAGAATAGAGAGATATAAACATCAACAATATGTATCACAGAATTTCTGCATCAATCTACATAGACTTCATCATGAAAATTCACACTTTCTGCAGTGGTGTGTTTTCCCATCAGAGTGGCTCTTATTGGAGATGACAAAACTACTGATTGACATCAAATTATAATATTAAGACCAAATTTGTGTCCTGGTGGAAGCCAGTAATGACCAGTGGTACTCATTGCATCCATCATATTAAAGATTTCATTTTTCACCAAATAAATCCTTTCAAGTTAATCTATTTGAGTATTGAACATATGCTGGTACTACTCTTGGTATGGATATTTAAAGTCTACAAAGACATGGCCTTCCACTTCCATCCCAGATAAATACCACAAAGAAAACAGTTAGGGTGACATGGCAGGTGTGGGGCAAGAAGTGCCAGGATTCAGGCAAGCTCCTCGATGACACTGCAGGACGTTGACGGGTTCAACATATAACAGTCCTTGCTCTGTTTTCTCTCCGGACAAGGTGAAGTTATTTTCTAAGAGTGATGATGACTAGAATGAGGTAAATTGTCTTGAAGGAAAAAACAGTTTAGAATGACAGAGGAACTTGACCAAGAGTCAAGATTTAGGCTTTTCATTTTTCTTCTTTGTTAGACACATGGACAGAATTTAGCATGACTATTCCTAATTTTACATGAGGAAAAGTCTAGGTAGTTAGAAGAACAAAATACTATGTGTTAAATCTTCAAGGCTTGAATTATGATTGGAAGAAACAAAAGACAACCGAACTTTTTATGGAGAAGTATCTGCGTCATAGTCATCCAGATTTATATCTTTTAACATTCATTTCTAAAGTAAATATTAAGTACCGCAAATATCAGCATTTTTAAACCAAAAGAAGTTTTAAAATGTGGGGACAGTCCTGCTGCTATGAATAAAATTCTAGAGTCTTTACATTTGGTGTTTTTGGTCAAGAATCAAACATTTTCTTTTCCATCCATTTCTTCCTTTCTTTCAGGCTACCCAGAGTCCCCAGAGTCTTCAGCTCTTTTGGAAAGTTAGCATTTACTGATTAGGCTGCCTCTCCTCCCCTGCATTCAGGGTTCGTGGTGTACTCACACGCGGCAGTGAACTCCCTCAAGTAGTTTACCACGAAAGTTTCACAGTTAAATTAGACTGAGATTTCAGTGACCTTTCCTATTTTTTTTTTTTTTTTTTTGGTCCAACAGAATAAAGGTCTAAGAATGTTCAGAAGATGAGCTGGATGTGGATGAAAAGATACAGACTGAGTGTGTCAAAGTTTCCATTAGGAAAACAGAAGGTTTCTTGCCAAATAGAAACACACAGAAAGAATGTTCACTGCATTTCCACCCCTCCCCTCTCGCTGCTGCTTCAGACCGTTGCCAATTCCATTTACAAACTCTTTAAAAGTGCATCTGAAACAATATCCCACAACTAAATGAAGAGTAAGAAGCATCCCAGACAAAGCACTTTGTCAGAATAAAGTCTTTGATGTTCATCTGAAAGGTGGTCCAGTGGCTTTGGTCCAGTGGGCCCCATCCCCAATCTCTCCATTACCACCATCCTGTAGAGAGCAAACCCTCTCTTGAGCCCCTGAACATGATGAGTTTTCTCATTTTTGTGCCTTTGCTCATGTTGTTCCTACTGTTTCCACAGCTTTGTCTTCCCTTGTTAACCTGAAGCATTCATCTCATCCTTTAAAACCTCACTTGGATCTTCCTCCAGGTCCTCCATGAAACTTTGCTTAATCCTCCTTCTCTCCCCATCCTCTATCTCCTTCCCTGTGCGAGTTGCCCCCTTCTTTTATACTCAAGTAGCGTTTCGTGCACAGGGCTGTTATAACCAGCCTCTGAGTTGCATGGTCCTTGCTTGTTACCACCGTGTTTACCTCCTTCCCTAAAGACAGTGTTCCTCAAGGGCAGAGGTTACATCTTGTTCATATATATATATATATATATATATATTTCCCCCCCCCCGATGTCTTGCAAAGTTTCGGAATGAATGGCTGGCAATCTCCCTAACATTGCAAATACAGAAATGTTGTTCCTTAGGAGGATATATCTCATTACCATTCATATCCACTATTGCAGTAAATCCTCTAGTCCTGTGGGCCATTCTGCCTTTTCTTTATTCACTCTCTTCAGTTCTAAGGGGCCATCCCAGTACAAAACAGGCATGTTCCTGGGACTTCTCAGGCCCACTCCAGTAAGTTGCTCTTTCGTGTAGGTCCTTCTGTACATGGCATTTAGGTCAAGGCTGCAAACTCATAACTCAAAGTGAGGTAATTATTTGGCTCTGATTGCCAAATCCTTTGATTATTGTAGATCAGATGTTGTCTGACTCAGTTATCTGATTTATCTGGTTTGGCATATTGGAATGATCAGATGGATTGGACAGATATCAAGTATCTGCTTTATATTGGCCTGTATGGACGACTTTGTGGGCCAAGTGAACGCCCCACACAGGACTTGTGACATAGTGATGGTTTAATATAAAGTTTTGCAAATTCATTTGAAGATTTGGGGAAACTTGGGGCAGTCTTTTGTCAAACAGGAATCATTTCTGAGCTGTCAAATGAAACTTGGCTATGCCTTAAAAATGTAATGTGCAGACAAGTGGTCCATATATGAACAGTCATGGCCATGAAGAGTGAATAGACCACATTTTGATTTGGCATTTCCTCCAACCTTCAAATCAGTTATTTTTATTATATTATCCAGCTTTCCATTGTTTTTGTTATTCACGGAAAATAACTGAAAAATGAAAAGAGACTATTTTTGTTATTTGGAAAGATTTATCACCATGTAGCATGAGTTCTGTGAAAAAGTAGCTCACATGTTCAGATGGATAAGATTCTTATTAGAAGTTTCATTTATAACACGGATTACCCAGAATTTGGTCTGATGATGTTGATTTCCAAGAATGAGCTGAATTTGGCCAGGGATCAATATCTAAACTGTGTTTGTCATAAAATCCTATAAGTACCATAGGCTGAGAGTTCCTTTCGTGCAGTGACCATCCTTACAAATATTTTAGAACCTTGAGCATAAGCTATCTCATCTAACAAGAACATCTGCCACCTCCAAGGACCTCCATCCTCTACTTCTTTCTACTCAGTTTCCTTCTTTGGTTCCCAGAAACCCCAGCAGAAGGAGAAATTTAAAAGTATCTATTTGCCTGTTACACATGCATAGTTTCCTGTCTTCTCTGGTCCTCGTTCAGCTCCTCCTATCCACCTTTAACTGTGTTATTTGGAAAAGTTAAAAAAAAAAAAAAAAAGGCAATAAAAAGTAGGTAGAGCTTATTGCGCTTCTGTACAACTTACTCTGGTTTTTGTAAGGCCCTTGCAACACAGGCCATGCCTTGTTTTTGTGGCCGCAAAATAATGAGGAAATTTATGAAGTGATCCTTAATAGGAATTTGTCATCAGAAAGCTTCCTTTTCATAGCAGGGGTCTAAGAAAGGAAGAAGGACGGACCACACCCTCCCCAGTAAGCGTGCAGCAAAGCAGTAGCAGCTGGCCTTTATTTTGAAGTAGGAGTCCATTTACTAGTCATTCCATCCCATCCGTTTGTCACGATGTTGTGTAAACAGAGTAGTAGTAAGTGTGACTGTTTCTTATTATTTCTCCTGTTGGTGGCTAGCGTGATCATATTTTTGTTTTCTACAGGCATGAAACCAGATTTAAGCAACGTATGCTGGAACTGACGGACACGAACAACATTGCCTACTTATTCCTCTCAGCAGCCAACAGATGGCTAGAGGTCAGAACGGTACGTCCGTTTCGTGATTTCCAAATGGAATCCAAACAAAAAAGGGGCCTGATGCAAAGAGAGAGACAGTTGTAAAAATTAGTCTTGCACCGAGAGCCACACTAACTTCACTTTTTCCGAACATTAAAATAGCTCAGGTTTGTTTATGTTACAGATGAAATTTGTCATAATGTTTTAGCTAATGGCAAGACAAATAGCCCAAAAAGCAAAAATTCATTTTGTGTTCATTAGTCTCTAGATCGCATAAGTTAATGGAATGGCAAATGTTTGTAGAACTTCATTTTTTTTTTTCAAAAGAACAAATTTGACAAGTGAACAGATGTACTCGTATCCTTCACTGAGCAGGGCAAGCCTGGAAGAGATGGTGACTTTCTGTGTTTTAAGCCAGTGGAGGATCACATTAGCGCAAAATGTAAAAAAACTGCAATTAATCATCTGTCGCCTTCTTCTATCCCTTGTGAAGGAGGAGGACAGCACATGATTTGGCATCATACAGACTTGATCTAGCAAGTTAATTAATTTGAGTCTGTTCCTCATCTGTAAAATAGGAATAAGAAAATGTACTTCATGGGGATATTAGGATGAAAAATAATAATATAAAGCCCTTAGTTTCCTGATTAGCAGGTGCACTCAACAAATGTCTTTTGAATGAAAGGATGAATAAATAAATAAGTGAATGGAAACAGCACCTGCTGTGGTAAGTGGTTCATGAGCCAAACAGCTGGAGTATGAACCAGGAGATGGATGGGACACAAGTTCCAGAAAGGAAGGAAATGTGTTTGCAGACTGGTCTGCATAATCTGTACTATAAATATGCTACTTTGATGGTAATGATGAGTTGTCTGTAATCTTTAAAAAAAAAATAATTTTCTATCGGGGAACCTGGGTGACTCAGTCGTTAAGCCACTGCCTTCAGCTCAGGTCATGATCCCAGGGTGCTGGGCTCCCTGCTCAGTGGAGAGTCTGCTTCTCCCTCTCCCTTTGCCTCTCCCCTCCACCCTCCTTGTGCTCTCCTTCTCAAATAAGTAAATAAAGTCTTTAAAAAAATAAAAATAAAATAAGAAAATAATTATCTATCCATTTGTCCAAAGGAACAGGAAGTTTATCTGTACTATTACAAGGCTATTATGTCTACTATATTCAGGCTTTCAAAACTTAACAGACCAAAGAAGGCAAATAGTAAAAGGAATTTGATGAGTTAGAAATGAAAGAGCCCAAGTATAATCTGAGTTGTTGATGGATGGATACAGGTTGGTATGGATTCTTGAACCGTGCCCCTGCCCCCGTCTTGGGCTTTAATCATCATGATTTCCCACTGGTTTACAGAGACTCTCTTCCACTTTATTAGTTACAATGTAGTAATTATTCAGTGACATAACACAATTATATTTTACAAATTTTAGATAGAAGCATTGGTTGTTGATAACAAATTCCTTCCAGCTAGCTGTAGGGGTTGGGCAAAATGTCTCCTGAATTACCTATAGAGAGCATAAAGGCAGATGAAGTGTTGCTTGATTTATAACAGAACTAAGACATTATTCCCAGATCCTATCCAGACCCTAATTCATTGTTTTAAACTTCTATTTGTTTTTTAAATTTGTTTTCTCTAAGGAAGAAAAAAAAAAAAAAAACCCAATCATATCTGAAAAACAGAATAAATCATGAAAGAACTTGATGAAAGAATGTCCCCAAATCATGATAGAAAATGTCAATGGTTACCTTCGTTGTTTGATTTTTCTTAACTTGGAGATCAAGCAGGTGTTTTAGGGGGCAAGTGTGTTTGCTTTGGACTTGAGGTGAATGTCTGACTGGACTCCTGTTTCTGTTCTTTAGCACTTCCTACTGTCAGGTTAATGGACAAGTGTTTAACAAGAATATTCAAGCAAACCATATGTTCTGCTCTCATAGCCAAAAGACAAGATATTAGAGCTTTCAGACTGCCAAGAAAGGGGAGGTCAGGAGAAATTAGAGAGGAAGAGTGGCCAGATTCAGAATGGCTTTAGTTCAGTTTGACTCATGGCTCATTACTTTAAACCCCATGTGAAAAGGCAGCAGGACAACCCAAATGTAAAAGAATTCAAGTTTTCAGCTGTAGAGACCTAAAGAAAATACTGATGTTGAAACAGGAATGGCAGGCTCTGCCATCCATTCTGTTCCTTGAAGATACATTTGTTTGTGTGTCTTGTCTTTGTTTTCTGTGTATTTTGATCCTTCCAAGAATTCTTGTCTGGTCTCTCCCTTAAAAACAATACAAAAAAAAAAAAAAAAAAAAAAGGACCTTTTGCTTCTGTTTCTGGTGGGTAAAAGTAAGTTTTGGAAAGGAACTTGCTGATTTATTGTAAAATTCCAGACATCTCTGCTGACAGAAATCAGGGTCCAAAGTCTTTTGTTTAGATTTGTCTTTTTTGCCTAATTGTGTGTGTTAGTAAGTTTATGTGGGTATGCACACACACACACACACACACACACACACCCCTCTAGACAACCCCAGTGATCCAACCTAAACTAGTCAGATTCACTCTCTTCTTCTCAGTACCTTGAGAGTTTTCGTTAGAACCAGGATATTATTCAAAATATGTTAATATCAGAATCTTTATTCAACTACAAATGTGTAATTCAAGAACATATGCTATAGTAGGAGTATGGAATCAGTTAATTAGGTAACTCTTTTTAGGAAGTAACTTTTCTTCCAGTTGTATACATATAATGACCTCATTACTATTGTGCTCTTGTGGACACATCTCCATCACTGGAGACATGATTTCATTTTGAAATAAGTGGATCTTGTATCAGAAACATGGATGTTGAGATACAGGACCTTGGGGACAAGGGTGTGAACTGTTCTCTGACCCCCACAGCTGGACATATTCTGCCTTGTAAGTCATTAGAAAAATAAGTAATGAAAACTTCTATTTGGTTCACTGAATCTGCATTGATCTTACTTACCCACAGCAACAACACACCCCCTCCTTTCTCTGTTCTTTGCCATATTCCTCATTTAGCAAAAATATCTGCTCATAGCTAATATTCTTAGAGTTCCCGTAGCAGAAACACAACTAACCGGCACAAGGAAGGTTGGGGCATTAGGCATAAATCAGAAGAAACCAACAGGATTTTCTGATGCAGATCTGGGGATTTCACCAACTCTAATTCATGGACTCATCACCTTCATAAAGAGAAAGAGGAGAAAACTTATCATTGCTTTCTGTGGCTATTTTTCACTTCCCTTCCTCTTCACTCTCAGTTCGAGCTTTCAGAAGCAATGCCACTGAATTCCCTGGATGGAAAATCTCAAGAGAAGGAAGGAGGAGGAACCAGAGAAACACCTCTTGTGGGATTTCAGAAGATCCATGAGCCCCATCCCATTTTTGTTTATTCTCTAATTTATTTTAAATATATGGCTCTCGTTTCTTTTCCTGGTCAAGTTAAGCAAGAGCTAAGACAATCACAAGTTATTCCCTTTCTCTGAGTCAACAGCTTTCCCTATGGACTACATAGCCCTGCCCACCATAGTCACTTCATATTCGTTCCGAATTAGGAAAAAAATGAAGGTCACAATACACTCGCATCAAAAAAGGACGAGAGTCTAAAAGAATAATTTGGCTAGTGGGAAAGGAGCTGGATTGTGACCACCCGGTTTGCTTTGGCAGAGAGGGGAGTGTAGTTCCTCTGGTGCCAAGTGAAGTGGGCCCCAGTCATGTGCAGGGTGTCTCTACAGCCTAACCTTTGAATGCTGCTTGCGTCCTTTGTTCAGCACGGCGTTTTCTCTTCAGCCCTGCACTAAACAGTTCCAGTTCTTTGGCATCGGTGTTTCCATTTGCGAAAATTGTGTAACTCTATCTAAAGGCTGTCTTTCCAAGGCTTTGTCTTGCTGTGTGGTGAAAGGATAAAAGAAAATTCACATCAGGAAGCCAAAAAAAACCAAAAACCACCCAAAAACAAAAAAACTTTAACATCAACAGGCTTAAGTGAAAATAGCCTTCAGGGTGAGCTTGCACGAGAGTTGATTTTACAAAACAGCACAGAACTTTTCTGTGTATTCCTAACTCCAGCACAGACAGGTGTGCTCTGATCTTGTGGTTGGGAGGCCCTACTCTATGCTCCCAGGTACTCAGTGGTACGAGAGAGTGGTACTGCTGAGGGCTGCGTAGAGATTATGTTGCTGTTAACCATTTGTAAGTCTGTTTTATAGAAAATTTCCATTTTCACTATAATCCCATAGATAGATACATGTCATTGAATCACTAGAAATCTGGACAAAGAGGCCTCTCTTTTGACTTGGAAATCAGAGGCTTATCCCTGGAAGGAGTGTTGCATTCACAAACTCGATGGAAGTTATAGTTTATCACTATCCAGATACAATGTCCGGCAGTGGGGCCCTCTTGGAGAACTGGCTATTTTTATGTGCAGTAGCTTCTGTTTCGTTTTGACCACAGGTGTGTTTTCATGGAATGTATTAGTTAGGATGGGTAAGGGCTAAGCAGTAAAATGAATACTGCTAGTGATCCCTAAGAATTTGCTCTCTTTTGTGTGAGTTATTCAGATCAGCCACTTCTCCTTTCTTAATTGATTGCCTTGAAATTATTTTGTTGTTGGCATATTGCAAAGAAAGGAAAGAAGGTGTAAGTATAGAATCACTTTGTAACTCATTAAACTTGTTAAGTGGCTCCTTCAGCTCAGTGGGGGGTCTGCTTCTCCTCTTGCCTGCCTCTCCCTCTGCTTGTGTGCACTGTCTCTCTCTCCTTCTGTCTCTCTCTGTGACAAATTAATAAATAAAATCTTTAAAAAATGGTAAATGAAGTGAAAAATAGAGAGCTAACACAAGCTCTTACTATCAATCAACTTCACACATCTGTACTCCTGAACGATTTGAAGGGAAGTTAATGGAACTTAGTGATTTTGCTATGAGTCTTCTTGATAAAAGTGGTGCACAAAGGAGCTTCCTTTCTTATGCAGATCAAAGTGAAATTCTGAATAATTACTCTAAAACATTCCAATTCATTACAAAAAAGTTTAGTTTTAGTTTTTTTTAGAAAAAATAATTTTTCTGACACCAAAACTCATACTCTTCATTACAGAGAGCACCTAGCACAATCCATGTCCCACAGTCCTGCCCCTGCAAATGTTACTTTTTTCCTTTCAATACTCCATAGAAAAAAGATTTTTGAGCAATGGCAATAGTCCAGGAGTGATCTGAAACTATCTAGCTGGTATAACTAGAAGACAAGAAGAATAGCACTCTCTTAAAAAAGGGATGAGGAATATTTTTTATAATAAATAAAATAACTTTGTTATATAGCTACTAAGCTGCAGACATACTGGCTTTTAAGCTCTTGTATCTATATGAATTTAGTAGACTGTAGATTTTGAAAACGGGTTCATCCCCTGGAAAGTGTGCTATCAATGTACTTCCAAAAGCTATTCCTTACTGCTGAGATGTCAAAAACATTTATCTCTATACATTATCTTTAATAAAAAATAAAATAAGAAAATAAGATAAAAACAGAGAGGGAAACAAATTATAATAGAATCTTACATATAGAGAACAAAATGAGGGTTGCTGGAGGGAAGGTGACTGGTGGGTGGATGGACTAAACAGGTGATGGGCATTAAGGAGGGCACTCGCTGGGATGAGCATTGAGGATTGTAGGTGGGTGATGAATCACTGCAATCTGCTCCTCAAACCAGTGCTGCACTGTATATTAACTATCTTGAAGTTAAATAAAAAACATATGTATACTTTATATATGTAAAATAAATATCTTACAAATAGAAATCTATATAAATATTAAGATATTATACTTTATATATAAATTTTGACATATTTTATATACTGGACTCTTAAAAATAACAGTGTCTGATGATCATACTGAGAATCTTTCAAGTAGTTTTAAAAACATTAGCCATGAAAGAGAGCCAGAAAATATATATTACCTCAAACTTACTCATCAGCCTCCTCTCTTCCCTCCCTTTGTCTGTTTTCACTTCTCTTGCTGGCAGTATTGCCAGGCTAAGGCTATTTATCTATTACCAGAATTATCATTTTTAAGTCAATAGAAAATAATTAAATCATCTAACCGAATCAACCATTTAGCTCTATATAATGAGTGAATCCAGACCCCAATATAAAATATAAGGTTCCATAGTCAATTTAACGGGGAGAGGTGTGATGTGAGAGAAAGAGAGAAAAAGAGAAGAAAAGAGATAGATCGAGTGCATAATGTTTTGCATTTCCTTCATAATGTTTACCTTAAGCCTACTGTCTACTATCCATTTCTTGAAACTCTGTGATTATTTTATTGTTATACTTTAAAAGGAATGTACACAATTTTGAAAAAGAAAAAGTTGGATGCATCACAATTCTGGACAAAGTATATTACAAATCTGTAGTGATCAAGGCAATGTGGTACCGGCACAAAAACAGACATATCAATCAGTGGAACAGAATAGAAAAACCCAGAAATCGCCCCACAACATTTTGGTCAACTAACCTTCCACAAACCAGAAAAGAATATCCAATGGGAAAAAGACTGTCTCTTCAACAAATGTTGGGAAAACTGGATAGCCACATGCAGATGTGAAATGTCCAGAAATGAAACTGGACCACTTTCGTTACATCATGCACAAAAATAAATTCAAAATAGAAGAAAGACCTAAATATAAGACAGAAAACCATAAAAATCCTAGAGGAGAACCCAGGGAGCAACTTCTTTGACATCATCTACAGCAGCTTCTTACTAGACACTACCTCTCTGGAGGCAAGGGACACAAAAGCGAAAATGAACTATTGGGACTTCATCAAGACAAAAGGCTTCTGCACAGGGAAGGAAACAATCAGCAAAACTAAAAAACATTGCATTGTCTTTTAGTTTTGGAATGGGAGAAGGTATTTGCAAAAGACATATCTGATAAAGGGTTAGTACCAAGAATCTATGAAGAACTTATCAAACTCAACACCCCAAAAATAAATAATCCAGTCAAGAAATGGGCAGAAGACATGAATAAACATTTTTTCAAAGAAGACATCCAGATGGCCAACAGACACATGAAAAGATGCTCCACAACACTCAGCATCAGGGAATACAAATCAAAACCACAATGAGATACCATCTCACACCTGTCAGAATGGCTTAAATTAACAACATAGGAAAAAAAAGATGTTGGCGAGGATATGGAGACAAAGGAACCCTCCTGCCCTGCTAGTGAGAATGCAAACTGGTGAAGACCCTCTGGAAAACAGTATGGAGGTTCCTCACAAAGTTAAAAATAAAACTAACTTATGACCCAGGAATTGCACTACCAAGTATTTGCCCAAAGAATGCAGAAATACTGATTTAAAGGGACACACGCATCCCGATGTTTATAACAGCATTATCAACAATAGCCAAATTGTAGAAAGTGCCCAAGTGTCCATTGACTGATGGATAAAGAAGCAGAATATTACTCATCCATAAAAAAAGAAGCAGTGTTCACTTCGGCAGCACATACACTAAAAACAGAATGAAATCTTGCCATTTGCAACAACGTGGATGGAGCTAGAGAGTGAAATAAGTCAGTCAGAGAAAAACAAATACCATATGATTTTACTCATATGTGGAATTTAAGAAATGAAACAGATGAACATGGGGGGAAAAGAGAGAGAGAGGCAAACCATAAAACACACTTTTAACTATAGAGAACAAAGAGGGTTGATGAAGGGGAGGTGGATGGGGAGATGTGCTAAATGGGCAGTGGACTCTAAGGAGGGCACTTGCGATGAGTATTGGGTGTTCTATCCAAGTGATGGATCACTGCATTCTACTCCTGAAACTAACATATGTTAACATATGTTAACTAAGTGAAATTTTTTTAAAAACCAATGCGCGCGCACACACACACACACACACACGAGAATGACTATATGAATGAACAAAGCTCTTCCTCCCAATAAGGTCATCTGGGAAGGAGTGGAGAATAGAAGTTAATAAAAAGGTGCCTTGATTCAAATCCTTAGTGTGTCCTTTACCCACAGAAATTTCTCTGAAGCTGAATGGCGTGTTTCTTTATATCAAGCTGGGAGGAAGGGCCTTACTCAAAGTATCTCCTGATACTAACTTACTCTGGGACTCATCACAGAAAATTTTTATGAGTCTTTTTATAAAAGATAATATAGAAGTTACAAATTTATGGCAGACCTTCAGAAATATTAACTTTGCACAGAGGGCTGGAAGGAAAAATTCGTATTCCAAGAGTGGCCCAGACTGGTTAGATTATGCACCCGTGTAGTTGTTGCTTCAAATAAAGGGAAAAGAAAGAAGTACTGTCTAATGGAGATGTGACGAGTTGTTAACACATGGTCCAACGGGAAGAAGCAATCAAAGGAGTATTTACTACCTCTTGGGAATTTACTGCCTCAAGAGAGTAACTCTGCATGATTTCTTTCTTTATTCTTTGTAAAGATCATGGAAATCATTATGGAATTAAATTTTAGAGGCTTTTTGTAACCTTTGATGTTTTATGGCGCATATAAACTTTTAAGCTTCTTCAAACATTTGAAAATCATCCAGAGGAAAAAAGACATCCTGGTACATGGAGGTGGTGAAATCCAATGGGTATTTAATCTTTTCTGAGTCCTTTCAAAGTCTTTGAATTAGGTATCATTTCTATTTCCCAAAGAAACTGAGTTTCAAAGGGGTTTAAAGTATTTGTGTGGTAATTGGCAAAGTCTGGGATTATTGATTCCTCTTCAAGACCTGGATCTTTGGATGTGTTCTAAAAAGAGGCAGGAATGCACACATGTGAGCGGATTTGAGTAACATCATTTGTTGACGCCAGCATGTTAAACACTCCCATTACTGTCATTAAAGCCTTATCACCTAGTTATTAGGTTTTGGATTTTTTTCTTTTTAGGGATCAGAGACATGTCTAGCTAGGAAGGTCACAAGTGAAATGAGACTTGAAATAGTTCTAGAGGTGCTCATGCCTGAAATGTTACCTGCTTCTGGTACATATGACTCATCAGCATGAAAAGTTTTTAAGATTTCTTTTTCAAATGATAAGACATAACAGTGACTAAGAGTGCTGGGGAATGGGAAAGGAAGAAGTGTTCAAAAATGGACAGATGTGGGGTGTCTGAGTGGCTTAGTCGGTTAAGCATCCAACCCTTGATTTCAGCTCAGTTCATGATCTCAGAGTTGTGGCATTGAGTCCCACATTGACCATGACCTTGCTTAAGATTCTCTCCCTCTCCCTCTACCCTTCCACACACCCCCTGTGCTCTCTCTTTCTCTCTTAAATCCATAAATAAAATCTTTTTTTTTTTTAAAGAAAGAAAATGGACAGAAGTGCCCTGTTTCTTATTTGAGAAAGACTGACTTCAATGAATTTTTTAAAATTTCATAGAAGAGTTTATCACTGATAGACCATAGATAATTCAGATGCTCTAAGACAGGCCCACACTTCCCATTTATGACTAAATATAACCCTTTTTCTTATTTCATGGAATCTGGAGGTTTGATGTCCCAGACTCTGAACCCAGATATTCAACAAAAAGTTTAGATATCAGTCTCAACAAGGCAGCCAGAAGCAAATTTCTGCAGGTCCCTTACTACATCGCACAAGGGAGATAGGTCATAACCCAGAAATAAACACATATGAAATTTAAGGTAGGAAATAAAAAGTCTCCAAATAATTGCTTATCTGGCAACACAGTGCAATAGAAAGGGCCGGTGGGGGTGGGGAGCGGAGGAGAAAAAGAAACCCTTTGTCTGTTGCTGGTTGGGCCACAAATTGGAGCTGAATTTCTGGCAAGAGACAGACTTCTCTGAATCCATTTCTGCATGGATACAATGAGATCACTGAACTACGCCCATTCCAGCCTTAACGTGGTGAGTCGGCATTCATCCCTATCTTCGGTAGCCTTCCTCAGAAGCTTAACAGGACACACAAGAAGTGATGTGTACTGTCTTGGTGATCACATCTGTAAATTGATTGGGATCTTTTAAGAACTTGAGGAGAATCTTTTAACGCCTTTTCTTGCTTCTTTCTAGGATTATCTGGGAGCTTGCATTGTCCTCACGGCGTCCATTGCCTCCATCAGCGGCTCTTCCAATTCTGGATTGGTGGGTTTGGGTCTTCTGTATGCACTGACGGTAGGTATGGATGAAAACACCTCTTTTCATGTAGTGTTGGAGGTACTTTCTCTAGCTGTTATCAACTCCTATTCATGGACATAAGAGGAGCAGATTGAAATTCGTAACAAAATGACCTCTTGCAAATAATGGAGATTGGGGTATAAACCCAGCATTTTAGGACACTGTGGATTCATTTCTAATACTGCAAACTGGTTTTTAAAAACTCCTCAGAAACTATGGTGAGAGCACTTCCAAGGCTATTTGAGAGCCTTGTCTTAAGTTGTTCACAGCCTATTTGGGGACACTAAAATGAATATGAATATAAATGAGATAAGTGCAAACAGAGGTACATGCAACTTGTGCAGGGAAATCGGAGGACAGTTTATGAATCATTGACATGTGAGGACCCTTGAAGAAGAGTGGACATCTCCTTTTCCTGCTTTATCCCATAACACCCTCCCTGGTGTTATGAATTGTACTACATAATGTACACTAACTGTCCAAGTCGTCCTATCCTAAGATATCCAGTGATTATAAAGATCGTTACTTTATTTCAAATGTGTTAACTTCTTTTTGTCACTTGACACAGATAACCAATTACTTGAACTGGGTTGTGAGGAACTTGGCTGACCTGGAGGTCCAGATGGGGGCAGTGAAGAAAGTGAACAGTTTCTTGACTATGGAATCTGAGAACTATGAAGGCACTATGGGTATTGTTCTGAATATTATTTTGTTTCACTCAAATATTTATTTTATACCACTATTAGTTGTATGTCAGACATATTGTCATTCTTGCTTTTTTTCTCCACTTTAATATCCAGAGAATCCCTTCTCGTCTTGACCTTGCTTTATGAGGTACACCTGAAATGATAAAACTATTTAGGCTTGAAAAGTTTGGGATACGACAGACTCCAAATGGGTATTATATAGTAATAGTTAAAGATAATTATAAAGAATATTACATTCATTACCAGCTTACACTATGAACTATTACATTCTCTTTCTCAAGATCCTATTAACTAACCTAGATGTCAAGAAACTTGGATCTTACTCACTGAGATTCTCAGCTTTGCTAGAATAAAATTGGCAGGGAATTCAATACTGAAGATAGAATGATCTTTCTTAAATTCAAATTTCATGCTTAAAATGCATTCTTCTGGGCGCCTGGGTGGCTAAGTGGGTTAAAGCCTCTGTCTTCAGCTCGGGTCATGATCTCAGGGTCCTGGGATGGAGCCCCGCATAGGGCTTTCTGCTCAGTGGGGAGCCTGCTTCCCCCTCTCTCTCTGCCTGTCTCTCTGCCTACTTGTGACTTCTCTCTCTGTCAAATAAATAAATAAAATCTTTAAAATGCATTCTTCTGCCTAAATCCTTCTATAGCTATCTGGGTCTTCAAGGACAAAATCCAGATAAGTTAGCTAAGACCACTAGACTCTTCATCAGTTCCTTGCCCACATATCTGGACTCATCTCTCATCACCTATCCAACATGCTGTGGTTTCTTATTATCTTTGTTCTCTCCATATATATTTGAAACAAATCTCCCCATCCCTAGTCCTTTAAGACTCATCTCAATCACCATCTTCTCTTGAAGTTCTCCTGGAACTCTCAGGTTATGCCATCTATGCTCCCGGAGCGCCTTGGGCTGGACTCCATCATGTGACTGCATGCAGTACTGTAGATTCTGATGCTTCCCCAGGATGCAGGGAGGCATGAATTGAGGCATGACTTCCATCTCCATATTCCCAAGACCTTGCACAACACCTCTCACATTTTTAGGCACTCAGCTGCTTGATGATTGATGGACTGAACACATGAATCAACTCACAGATGAAGTATCTTCAGTAGAATCAAGTGGTAGAATGCAGGAAAGACGTGATAGTTCATGCTTCAGAAAGAAACATGCACAAAAACTATTTTGAAAGTTCTCAATCATTAGGCCTTTGCTCTGAATGTAATTTCAGTTTTAAAAAGATACAGAATTTGGCTCAGTATGACGTTAAATTTATTTAAAAAAGGATATGTTTGCATGTAAAAACATATATAAGTATGTGTCTGTTTCTTCCTGTCTCTCTCTCTCCCTCCTTGTCCCTCCTGCTCCTTGTCTCCTTCTCGCCCTCTGATTTCCCCTATCCCACTCTCACCCCCCAGACCCCGCTCAAGTTCCAGAACATTGGCCGCAGGAAGGAGAGATCAAGATTCATGACCTGTGTGTGAGATATGAAAATAATCTGAAACCTGTTCTTAAGCACGTCAAAGCTTACATCAAACCCGGGCAAAAGGTATGGAATTCACTGCCATTTGTTTCATACAGATCAGAGAAGGAGCCACTTGCTCACTAGCTAAGCTTTTAGACATCCAGCCAAGTACATTCTCACTGGGCTCACATTAGACTCCCTACAATTTACAGGTCAAACTATCTACATAAAAGAGAAAAGAGAGAGAACCAGGATAAAATGCACATTCTTTAAATTGTATTGTTCATTAGTCTCCCACGAAGATGAGGAAAATCACCAATATGTGTGTTTTTCCAAATTTCTAGCTTCTGGATCACAGCCATATCAGACATCCCCTAGAGAACTTTTGTATTTGTACTAACTTTAGTCCCAAAATGATTCATTTTAGCTACTTTAAAAAGAGGAAGTGTGCAGAAAAAAATTGGAGTCCATCTACTTTTTGTTATAAAATCATCACTTCTAAGATAAAATTGAATACTTACTTATTAGGCCAACAAGATACTAAGTGCAAAAATGAAGCCACGAAGGAAAAACACCACAGCCACATACAAATAAAAAGAGTTAGAATGAAATCATTGAAGATTTGTGAGGATTCTGTGTTTTTATCTTAATAATGATACATAAAGGACACTTAAGAAAAGAATGATAATTTATTACAACTATTTAAATAGAGGTACAGTTTCCCCATGGCATCTTGTTGAAAATAAAAATATTTTTTGCCCATCTTCTGTTTTGTTTTGTTTTGTTTTGTTTTTTTCTGAGTCCTTTTTTCTCTGAGTGACACTTATTTTTTAGGTGGGCATCTGCGGTCGCACCGGCAGTGGAAAGTCATCATTATCACTGGCTTTCTTCAGAATGGTGGATATATTTGATGGTAAGTTACTAACTAAATGTTCTCGTTGGCTATGTGGTGCTTTTCCTTAAAAAAAAAAAAAAAAAAAAAAAAGTGAGACTTCAAGTTACCTAATCCTGCAGAAATAAAGAGCAAAGATTTATGAGGACTTTGCATCCTGCAACCCATGGATTGAGTCAGGTATCCCAGATCAACAGTCTAGAATTAAAGAATGAACACAGAATTGTTAATAAAATTATTAGCTCTCAACTTGGCTCCAGAGATTGTTGTTAATGAATTCTAATAAACTGATAAAATGAAAACAAAGCCACCATTTTGAACAGCCATAGATATAGGTGGCATTTCAAGAGGAAGGAAGAGAAAGGAAGACTGTCTTGCTTTGCTCAAACTAAAAACATACCCATTTCCATCAAAGGAAAAAAAAAATGCAAGGAGATAAATAATCTGCACTATTAATTTTGGTGCATGACTCTTACCTTCATAACAAGGTTTAATGATGCGGAACATTTTGTGGGGTGGCAACCTGCTAAGCACAAGCATATGTTGACAGTATAAAAAAATACTTATTCATCTACAGAATTATTAATAACATAATACATGGAAATAATTTAATCTTTGCTTTAGAAAAATATGTCCCATTATTTAGTCCATCAAGTGGCCTATAAACAGCTGAGCCTGTAAACTGTCTTGAGTAGAAGAGAATCCAGCAATGTGCTTGTCATCAGCTCAAGGACGTGCTTCCTATTATTATCTGAAATGATCGCGATGAGGATTCTAGTACTTCACATTTTTATTGTACCTGACAGTTTATGATATGTAATCTATGCAACAGCTCTGTGAGGTGGAGGGGTCAGCTTATGAACAGAGATGAACTATAGGAATCGCAATCTCCTCGGGGTTTGAATTCAGGAGCAGAGTAGTAGGGATCAGCCGGTGGGTTAGCAGGTTTCTCTTCCACGGCTAGTAATAATAAATAAAACACAGATATCTTTTTTAAGGACTTTCAGTGGATTTGCCTTAAGATTTTATTTATTTATTTGACCAACAGATCACAAGTAGGCAGAGAGGCAAGCAGAGAGAGGGAGGGAGGAAGCAGGCTCCCTGCTGAACAGAGAGCCTCATGCGGGGCTCATCCCAGGACCCTGGGATCATGACCTGAGCTGAAGGCAGAGGCTTTAACCCACTGAGCTACCCAGGCGCCCTGGATTTGCCTTATAAGCCAGTTACATGATCCAAAGACAGTTGATTGACACTTTTCATTAAACAAACAAATGAACAGACAGACCTGTGGTTATAACTGAACATATTAGATTAGCCTGTTCTTTATGAATCCAGAAACATGCTGCCAGGCCCCATGTGGGCTATGAATGAGTGAGTCTCTTCTTTAGCATTAGGCTTTTAAGATTTTAATAGATAGGGCGCCTGGGTAGCTCAGTGGGTTAAGCCGCTGCCTTCGGCTCAGGTCGTGATCTCAGGGTCCTGGGATCGAGTCCCGCATCAGGCTCTCTGCTCAGCAGGGAGCCTGTTTCCTCCTCTCTCTCTCTCTGCCTGCCTCTCTGCCTACTTGTGATCTCTCTCTGTCAAATAAATAAATAAAATTTAAAAAAAAAAAAAGATTTTAATAGATAATGTGTTATTCCTGAAAGAAAGTTTAGCTGATCACTTTGTCTCCTCTTGAATCTAAATCTAGTTGGAAAAGGGGCTCCATTCTTTGTCTGGCCTATTCATTTCATATGGCAGTTCTGTCTTTGCACAAAGTGATGTGATAAAATAATCTAACAATTTATCAATTTGAGGAAAAGATATCAAGATGGCACAAATCTCTAATAAATCTAAATACAGTATGGAGAAATTAATTAAAATGTGATATCTGGGCTCCTGGGTGACTCAGTTCGTTAAGCCACTGCCTCAGGTCATGATCGCAGAGTCCCGGGATCAAGTCCCGCATCAGGCTCCCAACTCCATGGGAAGTCTGCTTCTCCCTCTCACCTTCTCCCCTCTCATGTTCTCTCTCTGTCTGTCTCTCTCAAATAAATAAATAAAATCTTTTAAAAAACAAATAAAATTTGATATCTGTCATGGAATTTTCTTTTCTTTTTTTAAAAATATTTTATTTATTTATTTAACAGAGAGAGAACAAGAGAGAGATCACAAACAGTCAGAGAGAAAGGCAGAGAGAGAGAGGAGGAAGCAGGCTCCCCGCTGAGCAGAGAGCCCGATGTGGAGCTCGATCCCAGGACCCTGAGATCATGACCTGAACCGAAGGCAGAGGCTTAACCCACTGAGCCACCCAGGCATCCTGCCATAGAATTTTCTTATTTACAGTGCACTGTCTTGTTCATCAATAAAAAAGAGTGAATAATTTAGACAAAAATCACTGTCTTCAAGGAGTTTGTATTCTAGTTGGGAGAGAGAGAGACAATTAAAAAAAGATAAGTAAATGTATATCAAGTACAATATGAAGGAAAATAAAACAGGGAACAAGGATAAATATAGGAAGGAAGAAGACCCATTAAGGAGAAAAAGTACTTTTGGTTTGTAGGAAACATGGAAACTGAATAAAAATTGTGAATTATTTTAAAAGAAAATACTTAAAGGGGCGCCTGGGTAGCTCAGTGGGTTAAGCCGCTGCCTTCGGCTCAGGTCATGATCTCAGGGTCCTGGGATCGAGTCCCGCATCAGGCTCTCTGCTCCGCAGGGGGCCTGCTTCCCTCTCTCTCTGCCTGCCTCTTGGTCTACTTGTGATCTCTCTCTGTCAAATAAATAAATAAATAATCTAAAAAAAATAAAATAAAATAAAATTTTTAAAAAAGAAAAAATACTTAAGAAAGAGAACATACCACTAAAATGTATATTTTTCATAGAAATGCATAATGATGTGTCTAATACTTAAATGGAAAGCTTTATCTTTTGAGTTTCAACTGTGAACTAGAAAGTACTTTCAATTTATAAACAAATATTATTTTACTTTTGATTTTACTACAAGCCTGCATTTTTTTGTTTCTGCTTAACAGGAAAGATTGTCATTGATGGGATAGACATTTCGAAACTACCACTGCACACCCTGCGTTCTAGACTTTCAATCATTTTGCAGGATCCAATACTATTCAGTGGTTCTATTAGGTAGGTGATGTATTCAACAGAAACCCGAATGTTTCAGGGTTTAACTTTTGACTCATGGGAGCGTTTTACTCAGAACTATTTTTCAGGTAGGTGTGAATGACATTATCAGGATGATAGGATCAAATATTCTGGCCAACAGTTTGGTTTGGGAAACCCTAGAATTGCTAAATTAACCGATAGAAGCCAGTCCTTTATGTTTTTCCAGGAGCTCTGCTCTTTCAATTTGACTCCACAAGTCACTTTTTCCTCTGTCCTTGGGGCAGTGATTCTTGGCAGGCATTTCTAAGGTGTTCTACCCTACAGACACCTGCCTATTCCTTATGCATCTGGCTTGGGTTTAGCAGATAATTGAGTCTGGTTAATCCCTTGATTCCCCGTCCCTCATAATTTTTCTTTCAGCCAAAATTGCTTTTAAGTAGTTGCTACAATCTTCTTCATGCCTGATTTATGGTTTCCTACAGGTTAAAAAAAAAGGTATCTACTATCTGCTAAGTGCTTTAAATACTTGTCTCATTAAATCCTCAAAGCACCGCTCTAGTGTTATTACCCTCATATTACGGATAAGAATTTTGAACCTCAGAGAAGCTTTAACTTGTTTGAGTTCACGCACTTAGTAAGTGGTAGAACAGCAATTCCAAGGCAAGTTTGTCTGACTCTAAAGCGCACTGTGGCATTACGCACCAGGTCGGGTCTCTCCTTGCACCCATCCTCTGTTCTCTCTTGCTCCCCTCCTCTACCTTAATTACAAAGAAGTAATTAAATAAAATAAACATTAAATTAAATAAACAAAAAGAAGTAACCTCTTTTTGTCTTGAAGAGATAATGGCTGTAAGAGTGCTCGATATTCAGCTGTAAAAGTTAAAAGTTGGGGATGTATCCAGTTAGTTAGCAATGCCATAGTGAATGGATGTGTCTGGTAGATTTATTACTAATACTACTATTGTGGTTGGTGCAGCATGGACCCTCTAAGATAGCATTGCATGTTCTCCTATAATCATAGGTTCTGTAAAAATGCGTTGCTAGACACTACTCAAGTTACATTAAAGAGAGTATGAAAGTGGATAAATCCACATAATGAATATTATCATGGCATATACAACATATAAATTTACTAACTGTATTTTCAGAAAACATTTTTCATAACATCATGTTCATCATTCATTTATTCAACCAACATGAATTGAATGCCTGCTCTATCCTGAGCACTGGTCTAGGTACTAGGGATATAGTAACCAAAACAAATGGGACTTATATTTTAAGGAAAGAATAGCAATAAGCAAACATATGTAAAAATGCTTTTATTTTTATTTATTCACTGAATAACTTGTTTTTTTCCCTACAGATTTAATTTAGATCCAGAGTGTAAATGCACAGACGACAGACTCTGGGAAGCTCTAGAAATTGCTCAGCTGAAGAATATGGTCAAATCCCTACCAGGAGGTCTAGGTATATTTTCTAGAGAATACATTTATTTTTACATATGCAATTAATTTTACATATCTCTATCTATAATTTATGCTAGAATCACATAATTCATGTTAAGTACCCTTATATTTAAAATAATCTCCAACACTCATTAGGACACTTCAAAATCTAATATTTTTTCATAGGATGCCAGAGGATGAAACCTATAACAAATTCTCTTCTATCTGAACACTCCGGAGTATTCCAGTTAATACATTTAACTCTTCATTCTTTTCACTTTAGTGGTACAGGTCATTTTAACTTATTTTGTTTTATTTTACTTTTTTGGAGAGAGGGTGAAAAAGCACGAATGGAGGAGGAAGGGCAGGGGGAGACAGAGAATCTCAAGCAGGCTCAGTCAACAGCCCTGAGATCATGATCTGAACCAAAATCAAGAATGGGACGCTTAGTGGACTGAGCCACCCAGGTGCCCCAGTGATATATATAGGATATTTGAATCAGAATATTTCCCTGTGGTCATTCTCATGTGATTGACATGACCCTTGACCCACAGTAAATGGGGTAGAGGATTGAAGAGGCTACTAGTTTCAGAGTACTCCGTACCATGTAGGAGCAGGCGGTTTCTCCACATTGGCAGCATTTTCTTTGTTGCCAGGAGGGACTATTGTTTATATTTATAAATATTTATTATGTGGCATAATTTTGTGAAGACATTATTTTCTATACTTTGCTGCAGTGTTGGTTCAAGCCACCCATGTAAGGGATAAAACATGTACTCAGACAATCAGTGATCCAAATTTAGTCCCAGAGGTAGACAATTTCTGGCAAATAACTGATGATAGAATAAAACCATAATAAGGAAAGAATATAATTAACAGAACACCAGACAGACACCTGAGTGTGTCAGTCGGTTAAGCATCTGCTTCAGCTCAGATCATGATCCGAGGGTCCTGGGATCAAGCCCTGTGTTGGGCTCCCTGCTCGGTGAGGACCCTTCTTCTCCCTCTCTCTCTGCTTGTGCTCCCATGCTTGTGCTCTCTCCCTCTCTCCCTCACTCGCTCTCACTCTGTCTCAAATAAACAAATAAAATCTTAAAAACCAAACAAAACCAGAAAGTGCACCATGTAATCTTTAATTCATAAAAATGGTGACTATATGTAATTTGGGACTTTTGCTTCCTTGAAATCTAAACTTATTTAAGAAAGCAGTCAGAAAGTAAGAGTTGGTTGAAATTTTGATTTAATATATAACATGTAGGGCACCTGGGTGGCTCAGTGCGTTAAGCCGCTGCCTTCGGCTCAGGTCATGGTCTCAGGGTCCTGGGATCGAGTCCCACATCGGGCTCTCTGCTCAGCAGGGAGCCTGCTTCCTCCTCTCTCTCTGCCTGCCTCTCTGCCTACTTGTGATCTCTCTCTGTCAAATAAATAAATAAAATCTTTAAAAAATATATATATATAACATGTAGTTGCAATCTTGTTTTGTTTTGGCATCTGAAAAAAAAAAAAATCAGCCCACAAAATACACCGTGTTTATTTGGGAAGGAGGACCTACTCAAAAACAATACTTTTTATGATTTTAATTAAGTCCCAAGGGAAAGGCATCCCACAAACAGAAATTCAGATAGCATTTCTTTAAAGATAGCTTTATCAACTTCATAGTGTTAGGTTGTGGGAGCAATTCCAGGGATCTGAATGAACTTTCCCATTGTAATTTTGATGTATTGCATGGTGAGCCAAGCAAGTCTACTTGAGAAGTTGATAATGCATATAGACCCTTCTCCCGTGGTATTTAGACACACGTTTAGTAGTTAGGATTATAGGCAATCATGACTCTGTAGTCCTCTTCACTCACATGAAAGATGTATGCACCTATTCTGAATCATGGGCACAGAGTTCAAGCGTTATGGTGTAGCATAAACAATAGAGGATTGTATTTACACTATGTAATTGAATGTTGTTTATGTTCGCTGGTTTCACAAAGATTACATCAATTGTTTGATAAAGATCTGGTTCATACCAGTTCTGGTGAAGAACATCTATCGTCTCTCACACCCTCCTTATTTATTATGTAAACTTAAAAATTTAGAGAATAAAGGTATAGCACCCAAGGATGAAAAATTCCAAGAATTTGACGCAATGAGAAAATATAAAATAGAGATTTATGACTCTACTAGGAAGTGTTAAAGAGGTATTTTGAAAACAGAATTTATCTTAAACTGACAATAAGACAGCTTACAAAATGTGGACGGAAACCAAAAAAGAAAAAGAAAATGATAGTGAGGATCTAACATTCATTTATCCTTCCAATAATGTTTTATTCAGCTGCTGTGTCAGATGCCAAGTGCTGAGGATACAATGACAAACAAAAACAAACCCAGTCCTTAACCATATGGAACTGACAGTCCCGTGGGATGGTATAATGAAAAAAGAAATGGACACTGGGGTCAAGAATGTTCTGTTTCTTTCTTTTTTCTTCTTTCTCTCTTTTTAAAATATTTTATTTATTTATTTGACGGAGAGAGAGAGAGAGATCAACAAGTAAGCAAAGAGGCAGACACAGAGAGAGACGGGGAAGCAGGCTCACTGCTGAGCAGAGAACACGATGTGGGGCTTGATCCCAGGACTCTAAGATCATGACCCAAGCACCATGTAATCTTTAATTCATAAAAATGGCATTCATAAGGCAGAGGCTTAACCCACTGAGCCACCCAGGTACCCCAAGAGTGTTCTGTTTCTTATTGAGTTCTACTGTAAATTACCTGTGTGATCATGGCCAAGCCACTTCATTTCTCTCGGCCTCAGATAATTATATTAAGTAGTGTCCTTAGTAAATTATATTAAATAATTAAAAAGCTCTCAGGTCTTCCATTCTTCAAAATACTTACCAGTATTTTATATCCGCTATAAGGATATAAAGATATTCACCACCTTTTGCCAAAATTAGGATGGCCCAGGTTCATCTTCATTTTCCTGAAGTAAAAATTCCCTTCACCTTTCCAGTATGAAATCTTTGCAACAGTACACTAAGATCCCCCATTCTCTTGTAGGACATTCCTATTTTTCCCTACTCTGCTCAAGGAAAATATTAACAACATTTTAGTGAAATCCTCGCTTCTCTCTCTGATGTAGATGCAGTTGTCACCGAAGGTGGGGAGAACTTCAGCGTTGGACAGAGACAGCTGTTCTGCCTTGCTCGGGCCTTTGTCCGCAAGAGCAGCATTCTTATCATGGATGAAGCTACGGCTTCCATTGACATGGCCACAGTGAGTGCATTGAAGAGCTGGGGAAATGCACATGAAAATGACAACTCAGTTTTTCCTGATTGGGTTCGAAGTCCTTAGTGCTGTTGTTTTCAGTGTCTTCTCATTCATCTCTCTCTCTCTCTTTTTTTTTTTTTTTAAGATTTTATTTATTTATTTGACAGGCAGAGATTACAAGTAGGCTGAGAGGCAGGCAGAGAGAGAGAAGGAGGAAGCAGGCTCCCTGCTGAGCAGAGAGCCCGATGCGGAACTCGATCCCAGGGCCCTGGGATCATGACCTGAGCTGAAGGCAGAGGCTTGAACCCACTGAGCCACCCAGGCGCCCCTCATTCATCTCTTTAATTAACTGATGATAGCTCATTGAGAATTATAGTAAAGGAGATATGACAGTCTACTGCCAGTAAATATGAAATAAATTAACTATCACTTTTCGATAAATTCTTAAGGCAATAAAATTCCAGTGCTCAGTTGACCTGAGTACTATATTGTATTCAAGCATTCAAGTCTTACGCTATGGAAGTAATAAAATGAAGTATGCAAGATCTTCATTTAATAGAAATTGCTAACAAAAATCAAGCATTATTTTCTAAAGCAAGTTGAAGAAGGATTCTCTAGAACTAATAATGATCTTCTCAATGTGTTTATGGTAACAAGCCAGAACTTTGTCTTTGAAAGAATTATTTAAAACTGTTAAATACGCCAAGAAGGATCTGTCTAGAAGGCTGTGACTGAGTGGAGAAAATGTCACATTAAACCACAAACTGTATGCACTAGCAATTAATGGTGTTCTTATACAAGTTAACTTGAAATTAAAAGTTTGGCATCAGAAAGGACAAAAATAGAAACATCCATAAACATGATATTCTCTTGCTGCACACTCTAGATTGGGTAAAAAAAATCCAAAAAAGTGAAAGTTTCAGGATTATTAACAGCCAATTATATATGGAGATGCTAATTTGACATAATTTCTTTCTACTAAGACTAATCAGTTATACAATTGTTATATATCCTTCTCAAAGTTCATGGAATTTAAAGTAATAAAATAATTTCTAATTAAGCCAATTCACTAAAAAAGCATAACTACATCAGAATTAGTATTAACTGCTAAGGATTTACAATATTGGGGGTTATTATAATACAGTCTCAGTGGAGATGAGAAAGGAAGGAAGAATGAATTAATTGGCAATAAACCACTTCACAGGAAGGAAGTCTTTACATTAAGACTTGGGAATCAAGTTTTCCTCTGAGAGAGAGAGACCATGAGTCTTTATCCAGAACATCTTTCAAAATATAACGATACCAATAGTTTGTGAATGAGATAAAAATGGTTTTTGCCTGGATGGTTCTTTTATGAGTCAAAATCCAAATTTAGGGCATGTGTTTTATTTCTTCCCTTTTCTGACCCAAAGGTAACACCATTTTAGAGTTTTATTAGTTTTGAATACATACTGTTTGTGGCATACTTTAAGTGAGCATTTCCATGACATTTAATTTCATTTTCCCCTTTCAGTTCCCTGGTAACAAATCTATCAGTCATTCTGGGTTGATCACTAAGTTTTATTTGCCTTTTGAAGACTCATATCGAGCCCAGCAGAAGCTTGCTGTGGGGACTGCTCCACGCGGCACCTTCCAGAGAAGACAGGAGCTAGGAGTTCTCAGAAGGGAGGGACCTGGGTAGGGAGTGGGAGGAGGCAGGGGTGCCGTCTTTGCTCTCAGGGACAAAATAGTATGGTGAGAAAAAGGAATCCAGAGAAAATTCAGACTTTTTTTATTTTTTTTTGGCAGGAAAACATTTTGCAGAAAGTGGTAATGACAGCTTTTGCAGACCGCACCGTTGTTACAATAGCTGTAAGTATTGGACACAGGGCTGATTTCCTCCTCTTTGGTTTTTGTTCTAAGATTCAATAATTTTTATTCTGGGGCAAT
Organism: Mustela lutreola; assembly: GCF_030435805.1. Taxonomy (NCBI): domain Eukaryota; kingdom Metazoa; phylum Chordata; class Mammalia; order Carnivora; family Mustelidae; genus Mustela; species Mustela lutreola. The sequence continues at coordinate 78,293,688 of NC_081297.1, read as the reverse complement.
TCAAGTATACATATGTTGGATTATGTATCTCTCTGCCAATGCTTCTGCATCTGTGCAAAAGAAAAAAATGAAATAATAGCTACAAAAACAGCTATACTGGTTTTTTTCCCCAAGCTGTTCTACCTAGCTTCCCTGATTTACATTGATAGGATATCCTAAATCGAAGGATTCTAGCAGGAATGTCTGTGGGCTTTTTTTTTTTTTCCCCTACCAGATTCAGTTGGTAGTTCATATGGGGTAATTCTCTTTTCAATAATATAATCATCTGATGAGCTGTTTCAGAAGCAAAATTCTTCAACATGACTACCAGTTCTGCTACCACTTACACTCAATTTCTGTTCCTATTCACGTAAATGTTTAAAAAAATGACATCACAGCTGAGGCAGATACATTCTCTGAGCACCAATCCAACTGAAGAATTGCCCAAACCTTTGTATTTGTAATCGCTTACTTACAGTAGGCCGTGGTTTCTTCTCTTGGCAGATGAAAGGATTCTTGTTTACATTCAGGCTTCATGTGTAACAAGAACTTCTTTAAATGAATCACCTGGACATTTTCCCTCTTGCTGATTCTTGTCTTTCCATTTCTCTTTTCTCTCCAGCACCGTGTCTCTTCTATTTTGGATTCAGGTCTTGTTTTAGTCTTCTCTGAGGGTATTTTAGTGGAGTGTGATACTGTTCCAAATTTGCTCGCCCACAAGAATGGCCTCTTTTCCACTTTGGTGATGACCAACAAGTAGACCGTCATCAGCTACTCTGCCAACTGTCCCATTCTCTGGTAGTTATCTTAAGGGAATCCTCTCAGCCAGGCAGAGCTAATGCAATGACTAAAGGGGGTGGTGGGGTGAGGGAGCGACATACATGGTATTCTCACATAAATCAGCTCAACCAGCTGCTTCAGTTACGTCCAATATGGAATGAGACGCATGCATACTTTTCTTACATGTATAGGCGAGAGAGGATTTACCGAAACCCAAGAACCAGATTTACCTCTGTTAAGACAGAGGACCTTGAGAAAACCAATTTCACTCTTTTGGGGGGGATATGTTGTATGTGTCCTTAAAAATACTGTACCTGTTCTTTACCTGTCCTAGAAATTGCATTTTTTCAATTTACAGAATTATTTAGGTTTAACTGTTGAATACTGAAACCTATGCATGGAGTGCTGGCTTATGCTTTCATTTTTGTGAATGATGCATGGAGAAAGAGCACCCTTGGAAGTGCAACTCTTTTAAAGTGGTAGGAAATGATTCCCTTCAGGGCCCACCTTCTGTACACTGGGCCTAAGTAAAGAAAAAGCCTCTTTTCTCCCACTTTCCAGAAAACTCTGCTCTGGAGGAGTTACCAGATTAAGTCATTCATCCTAGACTGTGAATGATTTAATGGGTGAGAGAATTGGTTAACTTGAAACAACAGTTCTCTAATATTTTCAAGAATTTTCTCACTGGAAAAGGTAGGGAGATATTTGGGGGAGGGGAGGAGAAGGAACAGGTAAAGTGGGAGAGAAGCAGACCTTCATCTACTGAAAAGACTAATTTTCTCTCTACTCAAAAGACTAGTTTTCTATCTTCTGCATGAAGCATGGTATTGTTGAGTGGCCCCATTTAGTTTATACCTGGAAGATTGCTTGAGCATAATTTGTATTTTTAACCAAAAAATTATGTTCTCTTTCTTGTCCACCTGCATTCACTGGACACTCTTCCATAGACCTCTGTATCTTCCACTCATTTTTCATTTCAAGACCATTGATGTGGGGGTGACCACTAGGATACTTCCCCATGGGAAAACAGAAAGCTGTGGGTAGGATGAATTACCAGGCTCTTAACAGAGAGAGAGCACCAGCAGTCTGTGGTAGAGACCTTGTAGAAGGATTCTCAGCTCTGTTAAACAGTAACTGTTCTTTCTTCCCTGCTAAAAGCTATTTTGTTAATTTTGTTAACTACAACTGAAAATTGTAAAAGAACTTGAAAAGTTAACTTTCTCTGGCTTCTTAAAGGATGTCTTAGTGCACCAAAACAGTACATGGCATTTATTTATGAAAGTGATTTTTTTCTACTTACCATTGATTAGATTAATTTCTCTAGAGTATTTTGAAAATTGCATCAGTGCCCTTATAATTGACACTACACTTTCTCAAGCAAAAAAATAATTTGGATTAATGGAATAAGCACCACATATATTCCTTTCTATTGGCCAAGATTTTTCCATGTTTTTCTTTTTCTTTTCTTTATTATTATTATTTTTTTTTAGATTTTATTTATTTATTTGACAGAGAGAGACACACAGAAAGAGGGAGCACAGGCAGGGGAGTGGGAGAGGGAAAAGCAGACTACCTACCAAGTAGGGAGCCTGATGCAGGGCTCGATCCCAGGAGCCTGGGATCGTGACCCAAGCCCAAGGTCGATGCTTAATGACTGAGCCACCCAGGCGCCCCTTTATTTTTATTTCTTAAATAAACATTATTTTAGTATAATAAGGCAATGTTTATAACATTCTATCTAGGGATTTAGAGGCCAGATTCTTTTTTTAGCATCGTGATATGGTTATTGAAGAATTAATCTTTTTTGGAGGGAAAATATACAACAGATATTAAACAGTTAACCTTAAGTTTATTTTTGTTTCTAAATGCATGGGTATACAAGTAACTCTGGTCTTCTCTCAAAGATAAATAAACATTATCCTGCAAATTTGGCAATTCATAAATATATATCATTCATTACCAATGTTCAGTGGATGATAGGTTCATCTAAGGATGTTGGAAATAGTGGTACATGTTCTGGGCTGGCATCTTTATCATCCTCCATATATGTCTTACTTTTCTCCTGTAGTTGTCCCAGCTGTGACTGTTTGTTTTTCTGAAAGCATAAGCATTGAGACTACCCCATCACGTGGCCCAGGGCAGGTGATAGGCTAGGGATGGCTTTATATTGGACTCTGGGTTATTAGGAGAAAGGACTTCAGAAAACTGTATCAAATTAACAGATGATATTTTGGGGTTTGGCACTCCCATCAGCATGCTGAGATTTTGACCTGCATAGTCCAGGTCCAATATGGTGGCCCAGAACCAAATGTGGCTACTGAGCACTTAAAATGAAGGTAGTCCAAATGAAGACATGTAAGTATGAAATACACACTGGATTTCGAAGATCTGGTACTAATAGAAAAATTTAAGAGATACCATTACTGGTTTTTGTATTGGTCATATATTCAAATACTTCAAGTATATTGGGTTAAAATATATTATCAAATGGATTTCATGGGGTATCTAGCTGGCTCAGTCATAGAGCATTTGACTTCATCTCAGGGTCATGAATTCAAGCCCCACATTGAGCATGGAGCTTATGTTAAAAAAAAAAAAATCAACTGGATTTAATATAACTTAACCTAGATTTCACCTGTTTATTTGTGCCTTGAAGCTGTGGATTTAAGAAATTTAAAATTACCCGTGTCTTACATTGATGATCCACATTACATTTCTATTGCACAGCACCTATCTTACCAAGAGAAGTAAAAGACCCATGACACAGATTTTTCCCTTGTAAATTTTAAAAATAAAAAATAAGAGTAGTATGTGCTTGTATGAGTCAGACAAGGTGCTGAGTTCTTTTTACGTGGATCACCTCATCTGACCCCCACCCCCATCCTGTGAGGCAGGTACTATATTCATATCATCATTTTATAGATGTGGAACTTGAGGCATACAAAGTTGAGTTTGCTGATCAGGATTGCACAACCACACAGGCGGGGAGAATACCCATCAAGCAGAATACCCGCCCAGTGTCACCTAAAGCCTGTGCTGCTAATAACGGGAGGTGAGCCACCCTTGAAAGCAGCAGACACTCCCTACAAAGGAATCTGATAGCAGGCGGAAATATCTCATGTTTTGAAGTTAATAAGCCTGATTTTATGTTGGTTCTGCTGCTTATTACCTATGCGATCTCCTGTTTTTGCTTTTCCTCTGTGAGCCACTATGGTCTTGCACTTAAAGCAGAGAAACACTCACATTTGAGGAATGTTTAACAATGAACAAGCATGTGCGTGGAAAACCTAATGTAGAATATATGGTCAATAGGTGGTAGCTTTTTTTTATTATTAATTACCAATCCCAAAGCTTCTCTCCAAAGAGTACCAGGTGGAAAGCGAGCACAAGTGTGTGGCAATGCTCTCCAAAGACTGCGAGCCGGCACGTCTAAAGTCCTGGATAAGTCATTCTAACACTGCACGCCTGAATGGCCTTCCCCAAAGTGTGTTTGCAGAATTGAACCACCGTCCAAGGCTCTTCAGGTTGTGCATTGGACCACGAATTAGTTGATTCTACCCAAAAGATAATTTTAGTCTAGGTTAAACTGTAACATAACTGGTTCACGATGGGTCTTCTTATCAATTAATTATTTGACAAAATTAGCCTCCTCACACGTCCATGAAAGTGCTGAAACTCCTATATTATTACACTCAATTTAATACATCCAAGACCCAGTCACACTCACCAGTATTTAAACCGATGTACATAATGATATGTTAAATAAGACAGAAAGAGAGGCTGTGCTTCTGTTTTAGTACCTCCTAGCACCCCAAGATAAATAATCGGTGAGACATGCCTATTCCATTGCTTTGGCTCATGAAATTTGTAACAAGTACCTGTATTTTTTTTTTTCACTTGCAGCATCGGGTTCACACTATCCTGACGGCAGACCTGGTTATTGTGATGAAGCGAGGAAATATTTTAGAATATGACACTCCAGAAAGCCTCTTGGCTAGGGAAGATGGAGTTTTTGCTTCTTTTGTTCGTGCAGACATGTGAAGCGATGTCGTAAACCAATACATGGATTTAAAATAATGCAGTCGTAACCTATTTAATGAATCATCAGCTTGACCTTCAAAACGTGGCATCTTAAATTTTTACACTTTTGTAAAGCATATTTGTTGTGTTAGGGGACTTTGTAATTAGCTACGATGTCACTTTACCCATGAATACTGTATTTCCTATGTTGATATTTCTTTTTTGTTTGTTTCCCAAGATCTTACTGCTTAATATGCTCATTACTGATGATCTTTCTAATGATTAAACCCTTTACCTTTAAGAATAGCAGACTGTATTAAAGCATGTAAGTTACTTTAAGTGGTAAGTCAACAGCTGTAATTTCTCATAATTTTAAGGCTGGTAAATATCTCTCAGGCATAGAAATCACCATGAGTATTCAGTGTGTTTATACTCTTATTTATAAGAATATGTTTTCCATTTTGTTGGTATCCCCAGATATTATTGGAAGAGAATTAAGAGGACAGGTTTTCTAATCAGTGAGAAAATAAAACACACAAATCCGTTATCTACTAGATGAGAATATTCGGTGTTCATTATCATTCGTAGTAATAGTGATGCTTCAGTAGTCTCTCTTCCTCATCTAAATTGTTTCCTGTTACCAAGAAGTCATTTATGGTAGCTTTGAGAAGTCAGTGCCTTAACCAGAAAGATCATGGAAAGAGTTTGGGTATTTGAAAAATTAGACTCAAGTTTCCATTTTTACCTCTCTAGTCAGGAGAGAGTTCCTAAGATATCAGGAATGATGTGCTTTTTCCAGACTAAAGTTCAAAGAGCAAGTACGTTCAGTTCTTCTGCGACAGGCCAGCTAAAGCTCTCTATGATTTAATTCACCAACAAATGTGGTTATGATCCTGAGCCCTAAAATTCCACCTTATTCAAGATTCAGGAGCATAGACAAGTGGTCTCATTTGCTTCTATAAATATATATGGAACAAGTGTCTATTTCAAGGTGGAAGAGTTTACTTCTTTTTGACATTTCTGCCCAGTGGTGTCACACATGTATCCACTTGGTACTGCTCTAATTTTAATGCACATGTAAAAAGTGAATCAAAATGTTAGTCTAATTTTAATGTGTATGTTAAGAGTGCATCAAATATGGATGGAATATTAGTGTTCTGTTTGCGTATAAATAAATTTTAAAATACTCAAAGTTACCTGCACTGTCACACTAAACAGTCCAAGCTCTCTGCTACAATTCTACAATTCTGTGCCCATCTAGTATAAAATATAATGGGTTTTCGTATGAAGACCACATGCATTGTTAGATTTTGAAGAATTGTGAGTGATGGAAAAAGAGAATTTGTGCTTCCTCCCTGTAGTTTTTACATTCAGTTGATTGTATTGTGTATTTGCTCTTGGGAAATTTGTAATACTGTGTTTACCCAAAATAAGTTCCATAAGGATGGACAGACATGTTCTGTGTCATTTAGTTTGAATTGACACCTGTGTAAATATAAAACCTCATTGAGAAAAATCCTCTTAATGTTTCCAAAGCTAAACAAAACAGAATCAATAACTATTAAATCAATCTTGAAAATATTTTCTGAAAATTCTACCAAACTCCCTCAAAGTATTTCTGGCAAGGAAATGTTTTGTAAGGCTGCATTTATATGAGGCTTTCTATCAACTTACATCTCATTCTCACAGAGAAATGGGGATTTACCCATAAGAGCAACCCCTCTCCATATTTGTAAATTATACCACTCTACAGAAATGTCAATGGAAGTATAGCTAATGACGCTAAACTAAGAATCACATAAATCATTCTGACACCCAAGTGGTCACTAGTTCCCTCGTAACTTTTAGTCACTTAAGTTGAGTGTTTAATTGTTTCCAAACTGAACTGACTGAATAAAGTCAGGAATAACCTTTTTAATTGTTTAATCATCTATTATGTTTCATATATATATACATATATATATATAATGTTATATTGAATACAGAAATATCTCAGCTTGAAATAATTTTTTACTAAATAGGTACATATCTATAAAAGATGAGCCTTAACTAAATCAAATTTTATACTCCCCAATTTTACACTTAATTAACCAAAATCAGCTTTAGAACTTTTAAATCCTTAATGTTTGTTAAAAGCAATAAATGCATAAAGATTTATATGAAAAGTAACAAGTTTACTGATATCACTGTGAGGTTTTAAAAAAATCTATCTTAAAGGACTGTGCATCCTTTATTTTTGTGCTACTACTCATGATCCATTTAAAAGTCAGCTTAGCTCTAAATGAGATACCAGAAGACTGGTATTGGAGATCACATAACTGATGTTTGAGATCTGGGACCATGTCTCTTTGTCTTTATGTTCTTTGCATTTTATACAAGTGTCTAGCCCACAGTAAGCCCTTAAATAAGTGTAGTATATTGATCCACTGATTAGTCCCACCACTAGCCATGGGCCTGAAACTCTGGGTTATTCTCTTCACTTCTTGTGTTATGTTTATTCTACCATGAAAATATACTGGCTTGGTATTATATAATAAATTACTCTTTCTCTTTGCTTGATTAAATAAGGTTATTATTCTTTCACTTACAATCTCATTGGGTATCAACCAGGATGATCAATAGTTGTAAATCGATAACACCCTGCTCTGATCATTTTGTTTCACATTTTCCACTTGTCCTGCACTTCATTACTCTTATAGATTGGTTCTATGTGGAAGTTGTCATTAACTGAAACAGCTGTATCAATAAATTTTTGACATCTCTAATTCCATAGCTGGATGTCTGGACTTTCCCCTAAGGTTTATTGATAAATTTTTATGGTTATCTTCCAATATAACTTTCATCACTGATTTTGTACTTTACTCTTTGGACTTCTGTGATTTGTAGTACCATGATAATTCACTTATTGACCCATTATCTAAAGTTAAATGCAACCTTCCCATCTTAGCATTTTAGCATAAGAAACAGTAGTCAAGAGGATGTGTCCTGTGACTTACATTTATTTTTTTCTTGAATGACTATACATCATTCCCAATCGCAGTAAGGTGCGCCTGGCTCAAACTTTCCAGTGAAAGGACTTGTTGGTGGATTTCTAGCAAGTGTCTCCAGATGAGATTCGTAACTAGCCAAGTCTGGGAATCACTGGTCTACCTAAGTTATCACGCAGTCTTCTTTGATACGATAACATGGAGCCACAGAATACTGATGGTGATTTTCACTTGATCCCTCTCTTTCCTGACATTACCATCTTCTAGATTGCTAAAATGGGTCTCTCAGTGTCACTGAGTGAACCCTTAGTTCCATGGTAAAGGAAACGTAGAGGTAAATAAACTGAATCTTCCCTGAGAAGATTTACACTGGGGTTCTGAATGCTATTGCCTTTTGTTTTGTGGTTTAATCACTAATATGGAATTTAAGGGGAAAATGTCTTCACAAAGATGCAAAGCCTTTATCCTCCACATGTAAATTAGCTATCGAATTATTTGTACATTATTCCACTAAATTTGGGGTCATATTTGCAAATGTTTACAGTCCATAAATGTGAGCACGTTGGGTAGGTTTCACTGTTGATGTCTCACAATATGGAAAGAAGGTAAGTTATCTGATGATTATTCCCCTTTCCACCTTCAACTTTTTTTTTTCTACAGGTGTTGTTATCATTGCTGATATGTGAAGGTTGATATATTCATTCTATATATCTACTATATAAGATTTAAATTAGTTCTGGGGCGCCTGGGTGGCTCAGTGGGTTCAAGCCTCTGCCTTCGGCTCAGGTCATAATCCCAGGGTCCTGGAACAGAGCCTGGCATTGGCATCGGGCTCTCTGCTCAGCAGGGAGCCTGCTTCCCTTCCTCTCTCTATCTGTCTGGTTCTCAGCCTACTTGTGATCTCGGTCTGTCAAATAAATAAACAAAATCTTTTTTAAAAAATGAGTTCTTTTTTGGGGTGACTGAGTGGCTCAGTCTGTTAAGCATCTGACTTCTGACTTGGGCTTAGGTAGTAATCTTTGGGCCGTGGGATCAAGCCCTGTATCGGGCTCCTCACTCAGCGTGGAGTCTGCTTGTCCCTCTTCCTCTACCTCTGCCTCTCCCCCACCTCATGCTCTCCCTCTCAAATAAATAAATAATTTCTTTTTCTATGGGTAGTAGCAAATTTCCCTTAGCCATTCATGCTATGATCACCAATGTCTTCTTTCTAAATTGACAAAGTTAAGGGAATCATACCTGGCTACCTGACTAAATAAGTTAATTGACTCCAAGAGGAATGATCTCTATGACCTTTGTGCCACCAACTATCATAAATCATTTGCAATTATATACTACACACTAATGGCAAAGAGCTTTGTTTTCTGACCATTATTTTTATCACTTAATCTGCCCACCATATAAAATAAGTAATGTGTTCATAAGCAGCAATAATATAACACTATTTAATGCCACTTCATTCTCATTTGTCTCTTAGAGCTACACTATGCACTATTTATACACATTATCAGTTATTGTTAAGTGAAAGACTATTGACCTTTAAAATTATCAGAGTCAAGTGGATTTAGACCAGTCTTCCATATCTAGGTATTTGCTCTTTGACCCATAGTAGTTGGGGTTTTGTTCCAACACTAATTAAGTAAAGAGCAATTTTTAAAAAATCATCTTGTTTAGACATCCAGAATGTTCATCAAGCCTTTGAATGTAGACATAAAAAGAATTTTCAACTGTTTAAATCCCTTAATGTGTATCTCTTTCACAGGTCACAATGTATCCTCCAACCCCTCACCCTGTGTGCATGTCACCTCCCCCCCCCCACCGTGCACATATCTGCTCACATTTTCTCTTGCTGTCTTAAATTAGAATAAAGCTGCATGAATCTTTTCATCACATATTAATACAATGTATAGAAAAGTCAAATATGGGTACCTACAATGCCCAGCATGAAGAGAAATTCTTATAACTACAATAGTATTTAAGTGTATCTTCTAGCCCTAATGCTACTTTAGGAAGACACTTCACTTCTAGATGAATCATAAAATGTGTTTTCAGTGAGAGAAGATTCAACGTGTTTTTTTGTTCCCCCTATCATTTTTTTTAAGATAACCATGGCAACATATTGCTGGGTTATAGTGAGCAGGCTCTTTTTAGTTCAACAAAGAAATGATAATGGTTGTCATAAAAGTAATGACCTGGTCTGGGCATTTATGAAAGAAAGAAGGTTGTCTCCTTACTAAAGGATGTTACAGGAAAACAAACTTGGGTTTTTCATCTCGACTAATTATTTTATGAATATCTGCTATGTGTTTACCTTTTGGTAAATCAGGTGTGATTTGAAAAGATTATTTGTTAGGGTAGCACAGAGCTTTCTAGTATGTGAAAAATAGTATGAAATCTTCTGAAATAACTATCTTTATTGTACTTCTTCCTGGGGAAAGAACTGAGATTAGAATTTAAATGAATCATCTCAAATCTGAATCTGTCTCCAGAGATGGCACTCTATGCACCAGGGGATGGGAGTGCAGAGATGGGGGTGTTGCTGAAAAGATACATCTGCCTTGAAATCCAGGGAACACAGAATTATGGGTCCTAGGACAAGTTTGGGCTGGGCCAGTTCTAACAGCTTGTTTGGGGACAGTCCACTTGCTCAATTCCATCTTTCTATCTCAATCTTCTCCACTTCCTTCTACCCTTCTGTGCCATTCTATATCCTTCCTCTACATCTTTCTCACCTTGCCTGTAACCTTGATCACTCATATCTCCAATGAAATCATCTAGCACCAGGACCCTCAACCATCTCTACTTCTCAGATTGTCCATTTCAAAGTATCAAGCAAGGCATCTACTTTGTGGAGCTCATCTTTCTATCTTATGCATGACTGGACAACTTTTCACTACTTTGAGTCAGGTATTGAACTCTGGCCTAAATAGCTGTGGTTGGATATTATACTCCAGTTGGAAGTAATAGCCCACGGCAAGGAAAATGTAACCCAGGCTGGAGAGTGAAGTGAAAGCAAGAATACAAGCCAAAATCACAACCAGTAGTTCAGAAAAAGAGTGGTGATACCAAGCTGGCTACTGATTATTTTTATTTGGGGAGAAAAAAATTAAGGGAGGGAGAACCATTCTTCTATCACATGAGCAGTAGAGTAAGATGGTTGACTAAACCCTTTGGACATTCTTGACATGGTCCCACACCCTACAAGGATGTAATTTTCTTTTAAAGAAGAAAAAAAAAAAAAAACAAAATTTCCTGCCATAAGTCATCACCTCCAAATATTGACTTTTTTTAAGCCCAAGTTTTATTTCCCTGTGGGAATGACTGCATAACTCACAGCCTGTGAGACACTTTTTCACAACCATCCATTCAAAACAAGCAGTAACACCCACCTAGAATTGCACTCTCTCCCCATTTTAGGATCCCCAACACATAGGACAATTACAAGCATACCTTAGATAGAAGCACCAGTTCTTCCCAGGGACCTGCCACTCTCAGATACTTAGAAGTGCCAAGCACTTGGCCAAGGCACTGAATTTGCTGTGACATTGGCCAACTGGAAAAGAGAGGTGGCAAAAGGCTGTGATTTGGGGTATAGGATTTCACCTGGAAAAAAAAAAAAAAAGCTTCTGGTTTGTTCCCCCCCCCCCCACTTGACTGAACTTCTAGCATATGTTAACTTCAGTAAAATATTATATTGGAAACACAAGGCATCTAGGCTCTTGGCCAAAAAACTTAGGGAAAAAATTAGCAAGCCTAATATTTCATGAAAAATTCTTGGCTTAAACAACATTTTAATAAAGCTTAACTATGTGTGCCAATAAAGCAGAGAAATGACATAATGACTTATGATTTAAATATCATATAATCTCTGTAATGTCTACTACCATCTTGTATCAAACAACACGAAGAAGCAAAATTCCTGGGGGAAGAAGAAAAGAGCTATGTGAAGTCATTCAGATACTAGTAGAATGCATATTTGCATAAACTATCTCATTAAAAAAATTGATGAAAGGATAATTACAACTAACACATATTGAGCAGATATGATATGAGCCTTATAAGTATAATCTCATTTAATCTTGGCAAAAATTCTACAAGACAAACATTATCACCACTTTATAATTGGGGTTCAGATTGGCCAATTTACCCAAGGTTTAGTAGAACAGAGATTCAGGTAGTCCAACCTCAATGCCCACACTCTTGGACATGTGCTGTATTAGACTAATGATTCAGTTAGTGAGTCCATTGAGTTCTCTTGGAAATAAATGATTTACATGGTCTGTGATATGTAATAAAGAAAAATTATGTTGGCCTATAGAAAAAAGGAAGTGGACCAGGAATTAGAAGACCTGAGTTCTAGTCTTGGTTCTGTCACATATTGGATGTGTGACCTTGGATTAATCATTTAAAATCTGAGTTTCCATTTCCTCATTTGCAAAAAGGAAAACAAAAAGGCATGATAACTACTCTGCCAGCTTCAGTGAGTTTTTGTGATTCTCCAATTAAATGGCAATGAAAGGATTTTGTAATTTGAAAAGCACATTCTGACAGGAAATATCACTACGTATACCACATCTTAATAGTATTACGTGGGATTATTTTGTAAGTCACAGAATAAGCTTTCTCCCTCTTAAAAAATTAATATGATTCCAACTTTACAATGGTAAGATGATATATTCATACTGAGGTATTATACAAAAATGGCTCTAGAATATTGATATCCTTGGGGTTCTGGAAAGGGCAAGTGCAAAATCAATCTGTTGAGGTATAACCTAGACATCCTGGAAAGAGGGTGGGGAAGCAACAGAATTAATTCACATTCAAAATTAAAACCACATGAGAAAATGAACCATCATGATGAGAAGCAAGAGACACAATAAATAGGAATATTAGCGCAAGGACTAGAAATATTAAAACAATCTATAAGAGATTTAAAAATATGTATATTTGCCAATCGGTTTTAAAAACATGCTCAACATCATTCTTCACTAGGAATGCAAATAAAAACAGCTCAAACTACAAAGACTGACCACGGCGAGGTCTGGCGAAGCTGGGACTCCCAGACACGGCGGAAGCGAGTGTAAATGGCACAACCTTCATGGAAAACAGGCAGTTTCTCTAAGGCTAAATATATGCCCATACCAGAATGCAACAATTTCACTCCTGAACTTGTATCCGAGGGAAATGAGTGTTTTTGTCACAAAAAGACTTGTACAGAAATGCTCATAGCAGCTTTATTCACACTAGTCCAAAAAAAACCCCAAAACAGCCCAAATGCCCATCAACAAGAGAATGGGTAAATAAATGATGGCTTCTTCACACGATGAAATACTTAGCATATAAAATAACATAGCCAAACCTTCACAAATATGTGGGGTACAGGAAGTCAGGTACTGAAGAGTACCTATGCTAGGAGCCCAGAGACACACATCTCAAGAATAAGCAAAAGAAAAAGACCATGAAATAAGTCATAACAGAGTTAGCTCTGGAAGAGAACAGTTACAGTCTGCAAAGGCGCAGAAGGCAATCTAGGGAGACAGACGTATTTTATGTCTTGATCTGTGAACCATGTGGTAGTTATGTGGTTGTAGGTACAGGTTTTTGAAAGGTAAGAGAAAGCAGATTAATTTGGATTGGACAAATGGAACTAATCAAGAAAAAAAAAAGCCATTAAAATTAAAAATTCAATGGATGGGCTAAACAGCAATTAAGTTTAGATGCTGAGAGACTTCTTTCCATTGGAAACAGATCTAGAATGTACCCAGAATGCAGCACAGAACAAGCTGATAGAGAATACGAAGCAAAATGAGAAGATAAGAAAGACAGTATTAGAAGCTCTGAAATAGGGTCTTAGAGGGAAAAAAAGAAATACCCAGAGTGAAGATGACTTAAAGAGCCAAGAACTGTTCCTTAAAAAATTCAGACTCAGATGATTTCAAAATTATTGCCCTTTCAAGAAGCTAATCCCTATCCAATTAAACTATTCCAATCCACAGAGAAAGAATCTGCATCAATGCTTTTTGCAAAGACTCATAACCTGGGGTGCTTGGGTGGCTCATTAGATTAAGCATCAGACTCTTGATTTCAGTTCAGATCATGAGATCAAACCCCACGTTGGGCTCTGTGCTAGGCATGGATCCTGCTTAAGATTCTCTTTTCCTCTCTCTCTGTTCCTTACCCTGCACACTAGCTTTCTCTCTCTTGAAAAAAAAAATAAAATAAAAAAATAAAAGGTCACCTGGCTGGCTCAGTCAGTTAAGCCTCTGGCTTTTGATTTTGGCTCAGATCATAATCTCTGTCAGGGTCCTTGGATGGAGCCCAGGGCTCCACGCTCAGCAGAGAGTCTGCTTGAGGAACCTCTCCCTCTTGTTCTCCCACCACCACCACCTCCCCCAAACATGACACGTGCAGGCGTGCTCTTTCTCTCTTATATAAATAAATCTTTTTAAAAAATAAATAATTAAAATTAAAATTAAAATTAAGAGGATCCATAACTTTCATCCAAAACCAGACAGAAAGAACAGACAGAATAATACAGACCAATCTCACTTATAAATATTGATGCAAAAATCCTAAATTAATATTAGCAAAAATGATTCAGCCTTATATTAAAATAATATATCACCATGACCACATGCAGTTTATCTCAGGAATGTAAAAACTGACATTTTTTAAATCCAGTGCTTTAATTTACCATACTAATTGGTCAAGGAAGAAACAAACACAAAAGCTAAAAAGGAATTTTATGTAATTCACCATCCATTATTAATTTTAAAAAACCTAGAAAAGTAGAAAGAGCACACTACCTTAAAATGATAACTATGTAAATTATATATTCTGGAAGCATTTTTCTCAAAATCACTAAGGAGAAGAGCATGCCTTTTATAACCATTGTTATGGGCTACTGGCCCCAAAATACTAATAAATGCAGGTAAAGAAAATATTCAAATAATAAGTGATAAGTTAATTCAATACTAATTACGGAAGTTGTGTCAAAATTACCCTTTTTTTTTTTTAGAAAATATGTTTTAAGTGTATCAGCCTGTGCTAAATCCTGTACATACTCACTTCACTTAATCTATACAACTCTGAGAGGTAGATGTTAATGTGTCCATTTTCCAGAAGAAGAAACAGTTTCAGTGTGATGGAGTAAGTTGCTCAAAGCCACCAACTAAGTAACTGGCAGCATGGCCAACTGATCCCGCATCTTTCTGACCCTAACACTCTGTAAGCTTAGACAAAAGGCTAAGCATATTTCATGTATTTTCCCGGTTCTGCAATTTTTTTAAAAAAAAGTTTGACCCAACTGTACAATAAACTTCTGCAGGTTTACAGAAAGATCATATTATTACCCCATTTATTCTAACAATAAGTGAGATAATTTGGCATTTTAAATTAGTAACAAATATCAAATATTTAATTCTAATATGAACCTCTTTAGAAAAATGACCTTGCGAAAGCTTTCTGGCACAGAAAATTTTTACCTAAAGGAAAATCCAGGCCACTTAATAGCAGGAAAAAAAAATCCTAGCAAATGATCATGAAATCTAAATCACTTTCAACCTCTATAATCCCTTTTGCAACTGGCACTTTTGAAAGGTGGCAATAAGGAATCACCCTACAGAGGGTTCTGGAAAATGTCAGGTTTCTCTTTCCAAGCACCGTATGAGTCACTGAGTTTTCAAAACATCGTGATGTGAAGCTTAGCAATAGATCAGGACATCGTTGGGAATTGCTCTTTTCCTAAGAGCTTCAGAAAAACCTGTGAAGAGTTTCTATGGCAAAAGATATCCCAGGCTCATGTGACGTCCCCTTTCTTTGGCACAAGAATATGAAAGCATAATTTCAAGGCTTGGAAAAATGAACAGTGACAGCCACTATTCCTCATCTTCTCTTGGAAGGGACCCCACCAACTTTATTTAGTATAGCATTTTGTACCCTACTGGCAGAAAATAATTACTACGGGTACTTCCTACTTGATTGAAGAAACCACTTTTCTCTTGGAGACATAGTAAAACAGACAGGTTAACATAGTATTAACATAGTAAAACAGACAGGTTGAATTTCTGGGCCCTTATTTTAACACCAGGGCCTTCACTGGCTTCTTTTCAGTATTTAAATTCAAGAGTGGAGGAGCTACCAGTACAAGTGTTGGTTAGTAGCACTCTGAAGGTCAGTGAGGTCTCAAAAACAGTACTCTAGTCTATAAAGTGATTTTGTCATATCTCCTTAGTCTCAGGTTAGTAGAGATAGTTAACTAATAGTTAAAGGAATCTGTGGGTCTATACCTTTCCCCCTTCCCACCTCCACACCCAGCTCAGATCCTTTGGACCATCACCCAACCAAAATCAACCCACTATATGAATAAGAACTGACAACTGATCAACCACCACATTCTACCTCTGAAACTGATAATACACTATGTTAATTATATTGAATTTAAATGTTTTTTTAAAAAAAGAAGAAGAATCCAAAATGTATTAAGTACTTACTACAGGCCAGTCACTATCCTGAGCACTTGAATAGAGATTGTGTCATCCTGTCCTCCAGACAATTCTGAGTTTCTTATAACTGAGTGAGCAAGAGGGTCTCCAGGGGAACTTTCAAATGGGCATTATTTTATTATAACGATTTAATCCTTCTCATTACAGATATTTTCATTTGGGGGCCAAAGATTTGATATCTTATTCTACCCTCACTCAATAAAAGCCTGGAGGGACATACAACAATGTTACCAGGTGTTTCTCATGTAGATGAACAATGGAGTAACAACTGTCCCTCGGAGACACTGTCCAGTGAGAAAAGCATGGCATTTGGGATCTGATGTTTTGAGTTTGTTGTAACTTTTCATCTACTAGATATTTGATTTTGGATAATTCATTTAGCTCTGCTCTAATAGACTCATGTGTAAAAGGAAGAAAACAACCCAACATGGCTGCATTAAGCATTAAGTCAATGTTTTTCAGAGCTTAGTATATGCAGACCCTCTCCATCTATTCTTCGGGTAAATGGAGAGATGGACAGATTAGTGAATCCCCTGCCACTCTCCCCAGCTTGCCCACTTTTTCTCTTCTCGATTAATATGTTGGTCTTCTTCCCTTTCTTCAAACACACCAAACTGTGTCCTTTATAATTGTTCTTGAGCTGCCTGAGGCACTCTTCCAGCCCCAATCCCCACACTCAAATGCCGGTTCATCACCTGAGTAGTCCTTTGTTCAAATTCCACCTTCTTAAAGAAGCTTTTCTTTTTTTTTTTTTTTTTTTTAAAGATTTTATTTATTTATTTGTCAGAGAGAGAGAGAGAGTGAGAGCGAGCACAGACAGACAGAGTGGAAGGCAGAGGCAGAGGGAGAAGCAGGCTCCCTGCGGAGCAAGGAGCCTGATGTGGGACTCGATCCCAGGACGCTGGGATCATGACCTGAGCCGAAGGCAGCTGCTTAACCAACTGAGCCACCCAGGCGTCCCTTAAAGAAGCTTTTCTAAACTGTATATAAAATTGCCAATTCCTGGCCCCGGTTACTTTCAATACTTATCCCCTGCTGTATTCCCCTTCTAAGTCTTGACACACACCGTTGATGACCACATAACGTATTACTCATTTACTTGCTTGCTCACAGCTTCCCCCACAAAATGCCTAGGTGTGGGGGCTTTGTTTTTTCACCTCGATGTACATTAAAAGGTTGTGATTGTTCTTAACGCCTCCATTCTTGACTTGCTGATCCACACCTCTGAGCTGGCATAAGTTTGAGGAGCTGAGCACGCAAGTTGAATGGATTCTTCTGTACGAATGGTGCTGATGGTTATCCGTAAAGAAATGTGGTGGCCTTAATTTCAAGGACAGTGAGGGATTACTTGGTATGTAAATAGATACATATATCAAAAAGAAATATTCTCTAAACTCACTGGAATAGATAAATAAGAAGAGTTACATTGTCATTCCCATTTCATGATAACACACAAAAAAAATGAGTGCATAACATGCTGTTTTGATTACTAGTTTATGTAACAGTTTTATTAAACTGATTCCCAAGCAATATGTTCCAAAGTGGTTTATATGAGGACACTAATAAAGCAGCATACCAAGCAAATAGACCAACCGTTATTTGGGCTGCTAACATGAATCGTTTCCATTGTCATTTTGAAGACTTTCCAAATTCTTACGTCTAATATGGCTCAGGAAGTCCAAGAGTTCGAAATTCACAAGTCTAGTCAGAGGCAAGGTCATTAAATGCCAGGACTTCACTCTTTATCTAGAGAGTACTTTCAAGGACTACACAGATTTGTACTAGATGATCAAAGCAGCAGACAATTGGAAAAAGCATCAGCCTAATACTTTCTCCACTTGTTTGAAGGCACCTGACAAACTTTGTTTTTAGGAGAACGGGAATTGCAGAAATGTCTTTATCCACAAACAAAACGCTCATACGGTCTAGAAGGAACTTAACAGATGTTTACTTAAAAGTGAACAGATATCCTTGAATTGCTTCCCAATTGCATACATTTCCCTGGTATGCAACATAAACAGATTCTAACAGAATTCTTAAAGTCTTATAGTCAAGAAAATCATAAGATTTTAATAGTTTAGCTCTGTTCTACATTTCTTACTGGTCTCCTCAAGAGTGATGCACAAATTAGTCTTCACTCTTAAAAGAACAAATGGGTAAATTATAGAACAGTTAAGAAAACACATGTAACTTTTAGTGGGTGGTAGCAAAATAGTGATTAAACAAGTAGACCAATAAAATAAACCTTAAGTAGTAAACATGTTCTTAAAAAATTAATTGAGGGACACCTGAGTGGCTCAGCTGGTTAAGTGGCTGCCTTCGGCTCAGGTCATGATCCCAGCGTGCTGGGATGGAGTCCCACATCGGGCTCCTTACTCAGCAGGGAGCCTGCTTCTCCCTCTGCCTCTTCCTGCCTCTCTGCCTGCTTGTGCTCACTCTTGTCCTCTCTCTGACAAATAAATAAATAAAATCTTTAAAAAAATAAAAAGTTAATTGATTTCCTGAACAAATTTCTCAAGGTAAATTTAAATGTTCACATTTGGGCCATAATATGAGAAAAGGAAGACCGATAGGGAGAGTAATTTATATCAATCAATAATAAATAGTTGACCCTTGACCAACTTGAAGGTTAGGAGTGCTGACCCCACACGCAGTTGAAAATTCATGTATAACTTTTGACTCCCCCTGCAAAAATTTACTAATCATTTAACTTCGATGGGAAGCCTCAGGGATGATATAAGCAAGTATGTTACCATGTATTTTGTATGTTAAATGCATTATATACTGTATTCTTACAATAAAGTAAACTAGAGAAAAGAAGCCTTTATTAAGAAAATCACAAGGACTGATGTAATGAGCACAGGGTATTATACAAGACTGATGAATCACTGAACTCTACCTCTGAAACTAATAATAATTATATTAATTAATTGAATTTAAATTTTTTTTTAATTTTTTAAAAACCCAGAAAATCACAAAGAAGAGAGAACATTTATAGTACCATACTGTATTTATTGAAAACAATCTGCCCAGAACGGGACCCACACAGTTCAAACCCACGTTGTTCAAGGGTCCCCCCTGTCACAATAAATACCACAGTCAGCTCTGATTCTTCTCCCTCCCATTACTGATTCTGTGTAACATTCCTTTTGTATATATTTGCTTATTAGCCCCAGACCTCATTCCTTCTCTAATTAATATAATAGTTTCCAGTATCCCCTTCTGCCAATCACAGAGTTCTGGAGCCCAAGGAACTCTACTCAGAAACGCAATTCCAAAGCCCCTGCTTCCTGACCAGTCCTACTAAATCAGACTTAACATGTCTACCTACTGAAAACTGCCCACCCCCCCCCCAACTCCTTTGTTGAGCATTTAAGGCCCTCTATGCATTTATTTTCAAGTCCCTGACATGGTTTTCAGTCTTACCTTTTCCTTGCATTGGTCCAAAGTATTTTTTCAGCACTTCTGTCATTTGAGCTGTGATCAGCCAGAAGCTTAGGACACAAAGATAAAGAAGCTGGAGGCTTGCCCTCCAGCAGCCCTCAGACTCTTGGGGGGTGAGTGGTGGAGGGGACAAGTACATGAAAAATACATGTGTTGAGAAGAGTGGCGACAGAGGCTGCCCAGGCAACCCTGGACTCAGGCGTCCAGTCTGGCCATCTTATTGACCTTGTTTCGTCAATGTTAATTCTTTCAGTTCTGCGCTAAGACGTGGCCCACTCTGGCCAGTACTCCACAGTTTCGTCCCTGATGTTTCCTTTCTGTGGAACGGCCTTTTTTGGTTTTCTGCATACCCCAAATATATCTGGCGGGAAGGCTGCATCAGATGTCAACTAATCCATGAAGCTTTCCTTATTGTCTTTGTCTTAATCTCTCATTTGAATTCCTAAGGCACTTGGTTTGTAGTTCCCTTTCTCATTCTAATCACATCCTTGCTTGTATTGTAGTTCATTATCCAAGTCTTGTTTCTTTTACTACAACTGTCTGCCTTTTCAGAACAGCAACTATGATTTTATATACAGAAACCTAGAAAAGGAAAAAAAAAACCACCCTTCACAAAAGAGTGAAAAGGTGTTCAATGAACCTTCCCCAAGCTAAAAGAATACGGAATAAATTGTACACTAAACTCAATTGTAAAACAGAACAATGAGGGGAGTAACTATACAAATTGATCCCCACACACTTAGAGTAAATCTACTACATAAATTACTGTAAAAATTAATGTCAGTAGAGATGAGAGCTGCTAACTAACAGAGAGCAACCTGGGCTGAAAGGGGTTAAGCAGATCTATCCACAATGGGAAAAAATTCTTCATTGCCTTTATTAAAGACTAATTTTAGGTCTTTTGGTAATTAAATGAACACACTGTTTATGCTCCATATGCTATCTGCCCTGAGTCTTGGAAAATACGTGAAATTTCCAAGAATTAAAGTTTCCATTAACACAAGTGCCAAATCAGGAGGACTGACCTGTGGGAGAAAGCACATTTGTCTTTCCTGGAGCCTATTCAAAAAACTATAGAAAGATATTTACTATATAACCTTTCTTGTGCGCAATTGCTCTGTTTAATCATTCAGGCCATCTAGACAATATCAGGAAACTGCAACATTTCAGAAAGTAATCAAGTACAGAAGAATGACCATTTGAGTTCTAAAGTGTTGACAGCGATCCCTTTTTGGGGGAAAACTTTCTCATTGGAAGAAACCTCGGCTTTTTTTTTTTTTTTTCCTTTTCCTCTTTCTTCTTTCTTTCTTTTTTTTTTTTTTTTTAAAGATTTTATTTATTTATTTGACAGAGAGAGATCACAAATAGGCAGAGAGGCAGGCAGAGAGAGAGGAGGAAGCAGGCTCCCTGCTGAGCAGAGAGCCCGATGCGGGACTTGATCCCAGGACCCTGAGACCATGACCTGAGCCGAAGGCAGCGGCTTAACCCACTGAGCCACCCAGGCACCCCCTCTTTCTTCTTTCTTTTCGGAGGCGGGGGTTGGGGTGGTCGTTGCATGCCAGTGTGTGTGTGTGTGCGCGCGCGCTTCCTTGGTTAATTCCCTCAGAATTAGCTTTGACTGGAGAAGAAACACTTTACTTAGAGTGGGTTCCAAACCTCTTCCACCTGCATAAGATCTACTAGATGGAAATTTAATGTAAATTAGTGTGTGCACACAGCTTGAACACCTTGGAAAACTGTTTTCTGATCCCTATATCTGGTTTTATTCAATCTTAAGCAGCCCAGTGATCTACCCAGATTACAAAATAAAAAATAAATTCTCTTTACGTCAGTGAACTTGGACTCTAAGTTCTCTCTCCTGAGCAGGGAGCCTTTTAAAGACGCGCGAGCACGCTGGCAGCTGGGGGTCGCAGCTCCTGGGAAAGAGCTAGTTCCACAGGTCCCGCCCTCCGCACCCTCTCCTTGCCCCTCCCTCTGGCCGGCCTCCACCTCCACGGGATGCGCCTTCTCCCACTCCCCTCCCGCCGCCACCTCGCCGACTTCAGCTGCCTCGGAGGTCTCGCACGCGTCAAAGCCGGAACTGGGAGGCTGATTTGTGGAGGTCCTCTCCCCTCTCCCCCCGGCCCCTCCTCCGTCCAGAGCGAGGGCCCCGGGAGCAGAGCCGAGTAGGGGGAGGGGAAGATCCACACCCATCCCCCTTCCTCTAGCCCTCCCGCGTTCAGATGCAATTGCACCTTTTATTATTTTAACTCTTCTCTCTAGGACGCGCGGCCCCCGGATCTGTCCCTCCGGCGTCCGCGGTCCCTGCGCCCGCGCGCCGGGATGGGAAAGCGAGGGACCTGCCCGAGGTCGGCCGGCGTGTGCGGGGAGGTGCAGCTGCCGCGCCCGCTGCTCAGAGTCTGTAAGTTTCAACGCTCCTCCCGGGGAGGGGAGGGGG
This sequence comes from Mustela lutreola, assembly GCF_030435805.1. Lineage (NCBI taxonomy): Eukaryota > Metazoa > Chordata > Mammalia > Carnivora > Mustelidae > Mustela > Mustela lutreola. Next base: position 78,271,540 of record NC_081297.1, on the reverse strand, counting down.
AGGCTGTTCGCATCCCGGCAAATGCTTTAAAATGCCAAACACAGCAGAGGTTTACAGTGTTGAATGGACTTTCCGGGGCACACTCTTAACCCCATCTGCAGCTCGCGGGCTGATGTCCGGGCTTTTCCTGCAGCTTCTGCGTTTGATCCCTTCCACTGTAAAGTTTTCAGTTTATACTATTATGAATTCCACTGGGAATTCATAATTTTTTAAATGCAATTCATACTTCTTTAAAACTTAAGGTACTTCATCATTTTCAAGTTACGGAGCACATCGCTTATTATTATTATTATTTTGTCAAATTTCACTAAGCATGTTATTTATACTGCGCAAGAGGCAACGGCCTTTTCTTTGCGTACTTCTAAAAATAACGGAGGAAGAATTTACTCTTTACTTTTCGTATTACTATATTGTCTAAATAATAAATGGCTCGTGATACCCAGCTGGCTTTAATTTTCATCATAGACGCCGCGTGTTTGTATTTTTGCACTCGTCTATAGACGCGGTTAATCTCAGGAGTAGTGTTGAGCCTGCTGTTTACAGGAAGGCTCCTGGTTTTGTTTAACTCAGGCTATGCCCATATGTGTTCAAAACGATAAGGAAAATTGGAACGGTTCCGATTCAGACCAAATAACTTCCCCGCGATCCCGGAACTCAAGCACAAACTAGATTCGTGTTTAGAGTAGTAAAGGCATACCTTAGTTTGCATGTCACCTGGCACGTATAGCCACATCCTTGAGTGCAAGAACTGAAGAGGTGAAGTGGGGGAGGGGAAGGTTTTAAATCGTTTCCCTTCTGCAGGAGGACTTTCCGAGGGAAGGAGAGGCAGGTTCGAGACAGGTGAATAGGCTGGCTATGGTGACGGGACGATGTTGGCCAGAAAGAGCATCATCCCCGAGGAGTATGTGCTGGCGCGCATCGCCGCGGAGAATCTACGCAAGCCGCGCGTGCGAGACCGCCTCCCCAAAGCCCGCTTCATCGCCAAGAGTGGGGCGTGCAACCTGGCGCACAAGAACATCCGTGAGCAAGGACGGTTCCTGCAGGACATCTTCACTACCTTGGTGGACCTGAAGTGGCGCCACACGCTGGTCATCTTCACCATGTCGTTCCTCTGCAGCTGGCTGCTCTTCGCCATCATGTGGTGGCTGGTGGCCTTCGCCCATGGGGACATCTACGCTTACATGGAGAAAAGTGGAACGGAGAAAGGTGGTTTGGAGTCCACGGTGTGTGTAACTAATGTCAGGTAAGAATGCAGTGGGATGAAGCAGGGACTGAAAGCAGGATAGAAAGAAATACTAAACTGCCCTTTCTCCCCTAGCACAGTCCTTTTGTTGAAAGCGAAATAAAGCACTTACTTTAGTACCTTCAGCCACGAAGAAGGAAAAAAAAAAAAATCCTAATCTAAAACAATAAGAATCTTTAAATGCATCTTTATGGATGAGGAAGCTCTGAAAATGTGGACTTTCGATTTCTCTGGTTAACTTTAAAAATACTGTATCAGTAATTTAAAGAATGGTTGTGATGCAAAGGATTCCACAGCGCGCTTTACTCAAAAAAAAAAAAAAAAAAGCACCCATTCAGTTTTCAGTGCGGTGGGGGGGGGGGGGGGGGCTGCTGTCCATAGTTCTGGTGTCCACAAGTCAATATATCTGATCGACAAAAATATTGTGCAAATTTTAGTAATATTTTCCCCAGACTTCTCTTACCCGTGACATTTTCAGAAATCCTGAGGAAAATGGGAACAACTGGTGTAGAGGTATCCTAAATTAAAAATCCATTAAAAAAATGAAATAAATAGATATAAGCCCTTCTTTACCAAGATTATCTTAAATATTTGGTTGCTTGCATTGGATTAAAAATTTTTAAAAAGTTATGCTAAGATGTAGAACTAGAAAAAAAATAGTTTTTAGTGGAAATTGGTCCAAGGTTTTCATGGAGATTATAGAGAAGTGACTTAATGTTGTGGTTTTCTTTACAAGTTTTAATAGAATAGGAAAAAGTCCTCAGACTGCCTAACGTTTGCTTCTTTCTCTTATGTTGTGTTCCAAAAGTAAGTAGAATGAATTTGATTTCAGTCATTCTCACATTTTCACAGGGCCTAAGAACATTTAGTTGGGGTGATCTGTCTTTTAATTTGTTTTGTTTGAAGACAGAAAGAGCTCATTTATATCAACTGCATAAATATTCACTCTGAAGCGAAACAATGCTAATAATACTGGAAACTCTGCCAGAATATTTTCCAAGTACTATTCCAGATTCACATAGTGTACAAAGCGAAGCAAGTTGAGCAAGCACTATTCTGCCAGGCAACTGTAAAGCATGAGACCTTTCCTGAACCCAAAATCTTCTGAAATTAGCATACCACTGCAAGAAGCAGAAACCCAGACTGTGAACTGGTCTGTCCTTAGTATCCGCAATGCCAACGTATCAGGGAGGGGTGCAGCATTTGTGTGCCAAGATCACACATCACAGATTTCAGCTCGGATTTTGAGGAAAGAAAAATATATTTAATTGATCCATTGCCTTTATCATCAAGTAGATATTATTTTCTTGTCTTAACTTTTCACAAAATTTGTCTCCAAGAAAATATAGATGAAAAATGTTGGTGGTCATCAGCATACCAGATACAATGGAAACGATTAAAACGCTGCGTTTAACAGACATTTGTAGGCTACATATCGTTATCTATAATATTCCTCTTTAAGAAATTTATGGGCACTAATATTGGTGAATCACTTTCATATCAAGATAAATGTTTAATAAACATATGGTAGACCGTCATAAAATCAGATAAAAGAAAGAACAATGATAAGCCTCAAAAATAAATGACAGATTTTAATTACAAGACAAATATGTTGGCTTTTCCTGTGAAAGAGGAGTCATAAAGCAGTTTATTAAAGATGTATCATCACAAGTGGCATCCTTTCCTTGATTTTTTGGAAGAACTTATGGAGTGCACTGGTTGTTAAAAGCTGTTTTACTACTAGCTCTTCTTTCTTCACCAGATGTGTATGGAGGCACATCCATCCCTCTGATGCATTCCTGCTGGTGGGAACATTCAGTTTACTGTGAGAAATGGTGTCACAAATATAAGGAGACAAAGTTGATCTTATTAGCCTGACAATTTTCACATTTCTAATTATACTTACCTAAAAAAATTTAATTGACATCTTTTAAGATTAAAATCTTACTAATTTTGTTTTAATGTTATGATATTATTTGTGCTTTAAGCTCAGTGTGCAGCTTAATCATAACAAACCATATATGATACAATTTTTTCACCAAAAATATAGAAATAAAAATCTCCAGTCTCTCCCAAAGGGAATTTAAAAGATGCCTAATAATGTTTCTTATTATTTGTATTTTCTTTCAGAAGTTCACTGTCCCACCATTTTATCGAAATTAGACACACCTTATTGTGACAGTTACTCACCGGGATGTCCAAATAACATTTTACCATTCTCATTTTAGGATGGCTCACTTTCCCTTTCCTGTGGATGACTTTTCCAAAATGAGTCAGAAAATAAACCACTGTATCTCTTCTTACTCAGCCTAACTCCCTCTGTAGCAGAACAAACGAGCAACAGAACACTTTCATCTTTTGAGGGCATGACAGGTGTCCATGAAAGACTAGGTCTTGCTACCATAGAATGTTTAGAATTAAATTCACTTGTAAAAGAAACAATATGTCAAACATGTAACATAAACAATATGTAAAATAAGGCACTTGAATAGTCGCTCAATCCATTAAAACGAAATGTCTGGGAATATTTATCTCCAGGCTGTTCCCTGAAGTATATAGACCTTATTAGAAATCAGCATTGGGTCTGAGCCCCTCCTCTGGGGTCCATCCTTATTCTTCCCCAAGTTTTTGGATCATATAACACATCTGTGTAGCTAGTGCAAAAAGCAATCATTGTGGTTTTCCATTAATCTTTTTAGCAACAAAAGGGGTTAAAAGGCAATTGTTACACTCCCCTTAAAAGTTAATCAAGAGAATCATTTATGCTTACCCCTCATGGTGTTGCACAAAAGTGTAGTGTGTGTACTTGGTATTCAAATGTTTAAGCATTTTGCTCACTCGTTGTGCATGGCATTAATGGATAAATAATATGGATAGCCTACGTATGGTTAATCTTCTGTAAAATTAGAGAAGTTTGAAATTGGCATGGGGCAAACACAGGATTACCCTGTTTTTGTTAAGAAGTCACAGCCATATAGGATATGTAGTTAAGTGAATAAATTAATCTTAAGAATAACCAAATGTGCATCTTAAGCATTCACCTGAGAGCTTTTCAAAAGTCTTATCCAGGTCGACCTTGGACCTACCAAATCAGTGTTTACATTGAGCTATGTGGAAGAGATATACGACATGAAAAAGCTTCCCAAGAAAATACTGACATGTGTTCACTCTGCCTTTGCCTCTTTCAGAGCACCAAGCCAGAATTGAGAGCTTTCAAATTCTCCTTATGTGATCTTGACAGTTACTTACTAATCTCTGCCTCAAATTTTTCCCTTAATAGCCTCAGTATTCTGTAAAATTAGAGAACAAAATGAGACAATCAATAAAAGTATTCTTTCCAAATGGCAAAACATTAAAATATTTTTTTTTACTAAAAATACTAGTACTTTTGAATGATGTGTTTTGTACCACCTTTAGCCCTGTGCTTTCTCTGCGTAAGGTACATGGTGTTAGCCAATGAATATGATTTTAAGGGTTATAAATAATAAAAAGTACACTTAATACTCAGGACCTTCCCATATGACTCCAGTCACTTAAACTCAAATATGCAATAAATAACAAACATCTATCTGATAAGAAGTTTCTCCAAGTAAACTATGCCACTGTGAAAGTATTTCACAAAGTAAAATACGTCCTTAAATACAAGTATGTATTTATTATTTTAACTTATTATTATAATGCTTTCATATACATAGGTCCATCATTACATGATGTAGAAAACAATAGACTGAATTCCAGAAGTCTGGAAGTAGATGCATTCCAATGAGAGAGAGGAAGAGAGAGAAAGTGCTTGTGTTCAGAATCAGGCATTTGACAAGTTAAGTTGCCAAGTCTTTCCAAAAGCGTTTAATAGCCTTTGGAGGAAGAACATGGAAAATTCAGCTTGGCATGTTATTTCATTATGCAAAATATGATCTGATGGCACCGTTTTCTGATATCATTCCTTACAGATCTTTCACTTCTGCTTTTCTCTTCTCCATTGAAGTTCAAGTGACCATCGGATTTGGAGGGAGAATGATGACGGAGGAATGTCCTCTGGCCATCACAGTCTTGATTCTCCAGAACATCGTAGGTTTGATAATCAATGCAGTCATGTTGGGCTGCATTTTCATGAAAACAGCTCAGGCCCACAGAAGGGCAGAAACCTTGATTTTCAGCCGCCATGCTGTGATTGCTGTCCGAAATGGCAAGTTGTGCTTCATGTTCCGCGTGGGCGACCTAAGGAAGAGCATGATCATTAGTGCCTCAGTGCGCATCCAGGTGGTCAAGAAGACAACCACACCCGAAGGGGAGGTGGTGCCTATTCACCAGCTGGACATTCCCGTTGATAACCCAATTGAGAGTAATAACATTTTTCTGGTGGCCCCTTTGATCATCTGTCATGTGATCGACAAGCGCAGCCCCTTGTATGATATTTCAGCAACTGACCTTGCCAACCAAGACCTAGAGGTCATAGTGATTCTGGAAGGAGTGGTTGAAACTACCGGCATTACCACACAAGCAAGAACCTCCTATATTGCAGAGGAGATCCAGTGGGGCCATCGCTTTGTGTCTATTGTAACTGAGGAGGAAGGAGTGTATTCTGTGGATTACTCTAAATTTGGCAACACTGTTAAAGTAGCTGCTCCCAGGTGCAGTGCGCGAGAGCTGGATGAGAAGCCTTCCATCCTGATTCAGACCCTCCAGAAGAGTGAACTATCCCATCAAAATTCTCTGAGGAAGCGCAATTCCATGAGGAGAAACAATTCCATGAGAAGAAATAACTCCATCCGAAGAAACAACTCATCGCTCATGGTGCCCAAGGTGCAATTCATGACTCCAGAAGGAAATCAGAACACATCAGAATCATGACAGCAAGCCAACCTCAAGAAAATCTGTTATCACGTGGTGGTGGTTTGGGCAAATCACAGTCGGACTGCACCAGAGCTGGAAACCAGCAATTTGTTCTATATCTTATGCACCAAATGATACTCATATTCAAGCAACAGCGCTTTCTGTGTCACTAACCAGTAACACAAGGTGGAGGATTCATGGCTGACACTCGTCTCACACATGTGGCATCTGCAGTGACATGCTTCTGTTATGTAGAGGAAATAGTATGCTCTCCTTTCTCTCAATTCAAAACCCGAGAATTCCATTAGTAGTGATAGGCCTTGAGTACCAAAGTTGGCCAAGGAATGATTCTGATTGAAATGCATTGTACTTGAAACCACAGATCTCTCTGTTTCCATTGGTCACTCTGAATGCAAGTAGGATGGGGAGGGGAACCCCAAAAGGGTGCTGTTAACACCTCTTGTATATCAACCAATATGTTGCCTTCTCCTTTTTCCAGATTCTGTGCCTGATAAGAAGCCTGAGGCAAAAACTGCTTCTCTCTACGTGCTTCTAAACAGATTGCAGTCACTTACTTCTTCACAGTGACCTTTGCAGGTTTCTTCGTCCTCCTTGAGGCAGCCTGTTGGTGGAACTGGGCAAAGAGCTTTGGAGAAAAGCTAAGAACGTTCCTGTCTCACTTAGGACTGGATCCCCAAAAGTGACAGTTATTTCTTTTGGCTTCTCACTTCTTAAAAGTCCCCACAGGGAAATACTGTATTGAATATTTTATTAAAATATTTTCTTTGTATTCATAGTAGTTTTGTGATTTCTCTTTCACAAAATTATCAGTAGTCAAAGCTCAAGGGAAAAAAAACAACAACATTTTTAGAGGCACGTGAAAGAGATATTATACAGTAGTAACACCTCTCAGACCTTCCTATCTTTGAAATTGGTTATTCCAAGGGAACTACATTTTTTTTTTGGTCTCATTTTGATTTTACTCACTTCCAAGATTTGAAATGTTTTCTTAGCTCTTCTACCTGAACCTGATGTATCGTGGAAATCTTATATTTTTTTCTTTGGATCTCCAACCTCCCTTCTTAAAATTCTGCTCTCTTCCTAAATTCAGGCTTGGCATATGTTGGTTTCGGGTTATCTCACTTGCTAAAGTGAGATTTTCTGTCAGAACTTGATTTCATCATCCTTAGCTCTTGTTTCTTCAGGGAAGGAGCGAGGGCACCCAGGGAAGCACTAAGTTGAGAGAATGGGGGTTTCTGCTTCTGTCTCACATAGCTGAACAACAGAAAGCTGAACCCTTCTATAGCTTTTTAAACCAATCTTGGGGTTAGTATTCATTTTACTGCATTTATGAGCATTTGAAACAGGCAGGTAATCATTAATATATTCAAATCCCATCTTAAACAAATGACTCATGATTCTAACCAGATGAATGGAAATTGTTTCTCAGGTTACTGAGTTAATAATTTCTGAACAATTCTAGCCACTCTTTGAACCAGACTCATGGAACAAGCAGGTACTTGAAGCTCCCCCTGGATACCCAATACGCATTTAAAAGTGCCTAAAACCAAATGCTCCATTTCCACTAACAAAACTGACCCTTTACCCCCAGCCTTTCTTGCAACCAGACCTAAACCTGGGAATTGTACTTGATACCTCTCTTTTATACTTCACATACCAACCATTAGCACAGTCTATTAGGTCCGGCATCAAAATATATGCAGAATATGACCAATTCTCTCTGCCTCTACCACTTCCTCCAGAGTCCAAGCTGGGTACTCATTACACAGTATATGTGGATGCAACTATCCCAATTGTCAGAATAGTACAATATTTTTTAATAAGATGCCGAAGGAAAAAAAATCTGTCTCAAGCCTTTGCCCAACAGAGGCTTCAGAGATGGAGAGCAGACTTCCTAGCAGTCCTGGCACTGATGCAGGTCCCCCACTCCCACTCCAGGGCAGCTGAGCAGAGCAACAAGGCAGCTTCCACAGCAACAGTAAGAATATGTAGAAATCCCACACCCAAGTCTGTGTTAGTGGAGGGGACACAGGCTGCAGGGTGGGGAATATCGGGGCATAGTCAGTGGGACTGAAATACAGGATTTCTGAGTCCTAGTGGTACAGAATGCCCTAGCACCCGGGGGCGAATCTAGCTCGGAAGCACGAGCAATTCCCCCATCCCCTTCCACCAGCTACCAAATACCAGGGGCCAGAAACCTAATGACCCTCAATTCAATGGGGAAGCGGATCCAAGAGTTTGATGGGGATGCCTATGTCAAGTCATGGTTCGGGCAGGGACATCATTTAGCTGGTGACAGCCACATCAAGGAGAGGATCACATCCCTAATTCCTAAAAATACACAGACATTTTAGAGTATTACAATGATTTGAGAACGTGGCTTTGCTAAAATATATTTAACTGGCTAAAACGTTTCAGGAACTATTGAGTTTAGTTTTAAAAAACAAGAAGGCTCTGTGTGTGTGTGTGTGTGTGTGTAGTGTATGTAATTTTGGCTCATGTATTGCATTTAAGTATTATTCTATAGTAAATATTTACAGTCTCTGCTTCTACCCTAGTCTAATTCCATAGTAACAAATTTTTTTTTTTTTTTTTTTAGATTCTGTTTCTTTATTTGAGAGTGAGAACACAAGCCCGGGAAGCAGCAGGCAGAGAGAGGGAGAAGCAGGCTCCCCGCTGATCAGGGAACTAGATGCAGGGCTCCCTCCCAGGACCTCAGGATCATGATCTGAGCTGAAGGCAGATGCTCAGCTGACTGAGCCACCTAGGGGCCCTGAAAATATTCTTTTAAATACTACTACACCACATCTCTGCTTAACACCCTCCTATGGCTTCCTGTTTTTCTAAAAATGAGAACTGAAATCTTTTCCAAGGCCCATGAGCCACTACATGTCATTACTACTGCTCCTGCCTCCCACCATTTCCACTCTATACCACAGGGACCTTGCTGCTCCGTGAAAAGGAACCATACATACCTTCATATCATGGGTTTGCTTCTACCTGGACCATTTTCCCCATAAAGCCTCCTGGGCCTCCCCTATCATTATTGAGTGACTAGAGTGCCATCACATGAGACAATATAGTATTATGATTAAGGAAAAAACTCTGCAGCTGGACTATCTAGGTTTAAACTCCAACACCTAGTGTCTGTGAGGTCTTGACAAATTAATTAATTTCTTTTGCTTCATTTTCCCCATGCATAAGATCAGAATGATTATCGTACTTACCTCGTAAGTTGTTACAAGGAGTAAGTGAGTTAACTCCTATAAAGGGCTTAAAAGACTTTAATTCATTTGCCCAGAACAAAAGCTTGAAATGGAGGACTGCCTTGAAGTTAATTGCATTCTTAATAAGTGACTAATTCAGTGCATTACATTTGTTCTCTAGGACAGAGATGAAAGATCTTTGCAATGTAAATCTGATCTCTCACATCTGCAGCAGAGACCTTACATCTATCTGCCAACTCCCAGCTACTTCTCCTGATTCTTTGATACCTGCCACTTGCTTGTTATCAAATAGTATAATGTGTAAAATACTATAATGTGTAAAAGGGAAACATTTTACATACAGAAGATATTTCTGGTTTTACAAGTCTTTCATTTATATATTCATCCAGTAACACATAGTGAATGTCTGATAATTACCACCTGGCAAAAATAGCTAGGTGTGTCTCTTTCTTTTTTCTTTTTTTTTTCTTTTTTCTTTAAGAAGGACCAGATTTATAGGTAGGGTAGGTGCTGATTATGCTCTTAAGAAATCTGAGATGGAAAGTATGAGGAGAGAAACACTGGCTTATGTACCAGAATTACAGAAAAGAAACTTCCATCTCAAAATCAAAATCAAGTCCTACTCCTAGTTACTGAGCAGGCAAAGGAAGACCATGGAAGATCCAGATCTGTTACTCAGATAGCTTTGCTGAGAGTGAGATGAGAAAATAGAACACTGTTTATACTTAGAAGTGACTTTTTCCTGCATTACCTTAGCCCCAAATCACATTTTTCTTTTATAATTCCTCATCATTTGTCACTTGGCTCAAGACTTTCTGAGTAAAAATCCTGTTTCCCAGACCACAGACATTTCTAAATCCCCTGGCCAAGTGTTTTGGCACACAAGTGTCTCAGAACCAGCAGTGACTTAAAGAAATGACCTCAGTTCCCAATGTCTAACTCCCAGAGAAGTTAGCCACGTAGTCAGCATGGGGGAATGTTCCTTCCCCTCCATTGATAGGAATCATTTTTGTTGTTGTTGTTTAATAACTTGGCATGTAAGGAGCAAGAAGTATTTTCTTTGAAATAAATTAACTATAGATGAAGAAGAAAGGATGAAAAGATATCTATATCTCTTAGGGTTTCCACTCCCAACTTTTGTCATTTTCAGCATGTAGAAGGTAGAGGCAGAACTGAAATTAGTGTCTCTAAGGACCAGTGCATTAAAATAACCATAACAAATCCTACAGGCTGTTTAAGAGGAAACCCAAGGGCCATGCTCTTCCCATGATCTTTATGCACAATTCTCATCAATGGTGATGGGAATTTCCCCACAGACCTAGGAAGGAAGTGACTCTAATTACACCCCTTGATAACTTGCTGCACAGATTCAAGTTTAAGTTCATGAAAATCTTAATCAGCCTTTAGCTTCAGATCAAAATATCGCATCAGAGCCCAGTTTCATGCCAGATCATTCACATCGTCATTAGTACTCTTTTGATTGTTGTCCTAGTTCTCATGAAGATTTTCTTGGCACTACTGCATGACACCCTTCCCCCGACTCTAATACTCTCTGGGATAGTGTCAGTGAAACTGTTACTTTGCACAGTGTTTATTTTAATCACTTGAGAAAACAAAAACATTAAGGCTGGGTCTCTACTTACTATTGGATTACTTGGGTTTGTATTGAATAAATACTGAAAAAGTGGAGGATAAAATAGTTATCTGTAAAAATGAAGTTAAAATTACCGACTTTTTGGTGAAAAAAGACTTCAATCATTTATCATTGCCTATTGAAAAAAAAAGCTCACATTCTTTAAGCATGATAGTCAAGGCTCTCGTGGTCTGATTCTAACACGTTTCTAGCCTCATCTCCCGGCTTCCTTTCTCAATCCTGCCTCCCTCCTCAACACCTTCGACTGCTTCAAATTCATTGAATGGTCCATTCAGTCTCTCACACAAGTCTGCAAGTCTCTGAAGTTGAAATTTGTGCTTTCTCTACCTAACAAAACGATAGCTTTTACAAAGCCTTTTCAAATCTTCCACCTAACTTACTTCTTCCTTTCCATCCTGTGTGTCTCTGTGTACTCATTATTTCATAATAACTGGTATTATATAATGTTTTGATATCATATTCACCTCTCCTCGTTAGAATCAAAGTCTGTCTGTTCCCAAACTGCTTGCCTAAAATAAATAGTAACAGCAGCTTGATAACTACCTTCCCCCAATCTAGTCTTTCTCTCTTTCACAGCAATGGAGTGGTTCAGCTAGTGATACTACCTTCCCCGGACTCTGTTGCAGTTAGTTGTGGCCATGGGCTTCATCTGGGGTCAACAGCCCATGGACAGAAGTCAAATTGACCTCTTGCCATTCTTGATATTTAAAATCCTGAGCTTATATTTCTCCACCTTCTGTTTCCTTCCCATAGGCCAGACACATATGTGGTAGAGATCAGCTTTTACCAGGCTAATGATGACAAAACCCAAGGAGCAAAAAGATGGAAAAAACTTGTGACACAAAATGACTTTGTGTAATAGAGTCACACTAGATGGGACTATCTACCTTTAGACAGTTAGTTACATGAGAAAAAAGGAAAAATATATTTTAGTTTAGTGGGTTTTTTTCCTTTTTAGTTTCTTAAAATTTGTTTGTATGTTTTATTTCCTCAATCAAGCTTAGCCTTTACCCTAAATAATGCAATGCTAAATTATATCAAATGGCCTTGCAACTCACAAAATGGCAGAAGATACCTGCCATCCTCATATGCTACCAAAATCTCATATCTATAATTTATATAGAACTCTTACAAATCAATAAGAAAAATACAAGCAGTAAAACAACACGAAAAAGCCTATCACAAAGAAGATAATACGAAATGCCAACATATATATCAAAAGATGCTCAATTTCACTAGTAACCAAAAAATGCAAATGATAATCACAATCCAATACAATTTTATACCATCAGAATTATTAACCTGAAAAAGATAAAATCAAGTGTTGGAGACAAAAATTGTCATTATATAATGACAAAGAGGTAAAAACATCAAGAAGATATAATAATTTTAAATATTTTTGTGCCCAACATTGGTTATATAAGTTTATGATATATAATATAACATAAAAACAAAATTTATAAAACAATAACAACTAAAAGGAGAAATAAATAGTAATAAAATAGTTGAAAACTCTTTTTAAATATTTATTTGAGAAAGAGAGAGAGAGAGAGAGGTGGTAGGGGAGGGGCAGAGGGAAAAGACAAGAGAAAATCCCCAGCAGGCTCCATGCTCAGCACAGAGCCCTATGTGGTACTTAATCCCATGACCCTGAGATCATGACTTGAGCTGAAATCAAGAGTCAGACACTTGACTGACTGAACTACCCAAGTACCCCAATAGTTGGAAAATTTAATACCACTCTTGACAATGGATAGACCATCCAGGAAAAGAACTAATAAGAAAAGAGCAGATTTGAACATCACAGACCCAAGACATATACAGAACATTCAATCCAACCACAGCAGAATACATATTCTTCTAAAGCGTACATTAAACATTTTCTAGGATAGGCTATATAATTAGGCCACAAAACAAGTCTTAGCAAATTTAAGAAGACTGAAATCATACCAACTCTCTTTTCTGATCACAATGACATGAAAACAGAAATAATAAGAGGACCACTGGAAAATTCACATGTACATGGAAATTAAAAACACTTTCCTAAACAACCAAAGTTTCTTGAGAGAAATGAAAATGGAAACACATACCAGAAATTATGGGATAGCAAAAGCAGTTGTAAGAGGGAAATTCATAGCAATAAACACTTACATTAGGAAGCAAGAAAGTTCCAAATTAAAAAAAAAAAAAAAAACTAATACTACCCCTTAAGGAAGTAGAGAAAGAAGAACAAACTGAACCCAAAGTAAGAAAAAAAATAATAAAGATTAGAGGAGAAATAAATAAAAATAGAAAACAGAAAAGCAATAGAAAAGATTAACCAAACTAAGAATTGTTTCTTTGAAAAGATGAACAAAATTGAGAAGCACTTGGCTGGACTAACAAAGGAAAAAAAGAGAAAGGACCCAAATTAACAAAATTATAAATGAAAAAGAAGACATTACAACTGATACCACAGAAATTCGAAGGATTAGGAGAGGTCACTATGAACAACTACATGCCAACACCTGGACAATCTGAAAGTAATGGAAAAAGTCTTAGAAATACACAACTTACCAAGAAACAATCAGGAAGAAATTAAAAATCTGAATACAATTTACTAGTAAAAAGATCAAATCAGTAATAAAAAAATCTCTCAACAAAGAAAATCCCAGGTCCAAATGGCTTCACTGGTGAATTTTAGCAAATACTAAGAAAAATTAACACCACTTTTTCTCAAAGTCTTCCAAAGAATCAAAGAGGAGTAAACACTCTTGAATTTATTTTTTCAAGGCCAGCATTATCCTGATACTAAAAGCAGAAAAGGACCCTACTAGATAAGAAAACTACAGGCCAATATCCCTGATGAATGTAGATGCAAAAGTTATCAATAAAATACAAGCACACGGGGAACCTGGTGGCTCAGTCTGTTAAGCATTTGCCTTTGGCTCAGGTCATGATCCCAGGGTCATGGGGTTGAGCCCCATGTCCAGCTCCCCCCTCAGCAGGGAGTCTGCTTCCTCCTCTCTTTCTGACCCTCCCCCCTGCTTGTGCCCACGCTCTCTCTCTCTCTCAACTGAATAAATAAAAAATATTTTAAAAATACAAGCAAACTGAATTCAGCAACACATTATAAAAATCATTCACCATGATTGAGTAGGATTTCTCCCTGGGATGTAAAAATGGTTCAACATATACAAATCAATCAATATAATACATTAAACTAATTGAATGAAAGAAAAGAGTCATATGACCATCTCAATAAACAGAGGAGTATTTGAAAAAATTCAACATCCATTCATGATAAAAGCTCAAAAAATCAGGCATAAAAGGATCATATGTCAACACAACGTACGTGACAAGCCCAAAGCTAACGTCATACTCAATAGTGAAAGAATGAAAGCTTTTCTTCTAAGACCAGGGACAAGATGAGGCTGCCTGCTCTTGCAATTTCTACTCAACATAGTACTGGAATTCCTAGAAATAAAATGTATCAGAATTGGAAAGGAAGAAGTAAAATTGTCACTAATAGGAGGGGAAGTGATTTTATATGCAAAACATCTTAAAATCTTTTCATATACAAGGAAAATCTTTACATATGAAAAATCATAAATCTCAACCAAAAAAAAAACACACACCTGTTAGATGTAGCCATGAATTCAATAAAGTTGCAGGATACAAAAGTAACATACAAATATTAGTGCCATTTCTACACACTAACAACATTTCTGAGAAAGAAATAAAGAACTTGAATCAATTTACATTAACATCAGAACAATAAAATATTTAGGAATAAACTTAGTGAAAAAAGTGAAAATTCTCTATGCTGAAAATTACAAGATATTGATGAAAAAATCAAAAAGACACAAATGACGGTAATCCTGTGTTAGTGGATTAGAAGGATTAAAACTGTTCAAATGTCAATACTACTGAAAGTCACATATAGATTCAATGCATTCCCTATCAAGATTCCAATGGCAGTTTTTACAGAAGTAGGAAAAATGTTGTAGAATTAATATGAAACCACAAAAGATCCTGAATAGTCAAATAAATCCTGAAAAAAAGAACAAAGCAGGAAGTATCATACTTCCTGATTTGTATAGTAAGCTATATTATAAAGTTAGAGTCATCAAAACAATATTGTACTGGCCTAGAAAACAGAAAAATAGACTAATGAGACAGAATCAAAAACCCAGAAACAAACCCAATAATGAACAAGTCAACTAATATTGGACAAGGACCAAAAAATATTCAATGGAGAAAAGACTGTCTCTTCAATAAATGATTCTGAGATGACTGGATGGTCACATGTGGAAGTAAGAAACTGGACCCATATTTTATATAACTCACAGAAATTAACACAAAATGGATGTAGGGCCTTGAATGTAGGGCCTGAAACTGTGAAACCCATAGAAGAAAACATAGGAACAAAGCTCCTTAACATGTGTTTTTGTAATGATTTTTTTGCATATGACACCTAAAGCATAAGGAACAAAATAAAAATAAACAAGTTGGACTACATCAAACTAAAAAGCTTTTGCACAGCAAGAGAAAGTATTAGTGAAGTGAAAAGACAACCTACAAAATGGGGAAAAATATATGCAAATCATATATCTGATAAGGGGTTATACCCAAAATATATGAAGAACTCATAAAACTGAATAGAAAATAAACAAATAACCCAATTTTAAAAATGGACAAAAGACCTGAAGAGACATTTCTCCAAAGAAGATACACAAAAAAATCAATAAGTACATAAAAAGATGCTCAACATCACTAGTGATTAGAGAGGTGCAAATTAAAATCACAATGAGATATCACCTCACACCTGTTAGAATGGTCTTCATCAAAAAGACAGAAGATAACAAGTGCTGACTGTTTGTAGGAGTATAAATTGGTACAGCCATATGGAAGACATTAGAAAGATCCTCAAAAAATTAAAAATAGAGTGACCATGTGATCCAGCAGTTCCACTTCTGGAAATATATCCACAGATGATGAAAATACTAATTCAAAAAGAGGTCTGCAACACCATGTTCATAGAGCATTATTTACAACAGCCAAGAATGGAGACAGCCTAAGTGTCCATTGATGGATGAGTGAATAAAGAATTAGTGTTGTGGTATATGTATATTTCATAGTATTCAGCTATAAGAAACAAGGAAATGCTACCATTTGCAATAACATAGATGGACCCTGAAGGCATTATGCTAAATGAGTAAGTCAGGCAGAGAAAGACTGAAACTGTATGATTTATTTATATATGAATCTTAAAAAAAAAAAAAAAACAAACCAAAACCAAAACCAAAAACAACAAATTCATAGAAAAAGAGGCCAGACTTGTGGTTACCAGAGGCAGGCAGGGGTGAAAGGAGAGGTCCAAGGTACAAACTGCCAGTTATAAGAGAAATATTGGGGATGTCATGCATAACATAATGACTATAGTTAATACCATTGCATGATATATAAGAAAGTTATTAAAAGAGTAAATCCCAAGAGTTCTTATCACAAGGAGAAATTTTTCTTCTTTATTCTCTTTCCCTTTTTCTTTTCATTATACCTATATGAAAAGATGATGTTCAGCTAAACCTATTGTAATCATTTCACAATATACGTGAATCAAGCCATCATGCTCTATGCCTTAAATATATACAGTAATCTATGTCAATTATTTCTCAATATAACTGGAAGAAATATTTTTTAAATGAGTGATATGCAACATTCCAAAAAAAATTTCTAATATTATGGGGCTCAGGGCTATGAGAGTTTCCTAGACCTGCTGGGAGAGATGTGTACCCTGCTCCACAGGGACAGAAGCTCCCGTGTGCAGGACCCTAAAGTCCCCACCCTAAGTATCCCTTCATCTAGCTGCTCATCTGTACCCTTTATCATATCCTTTATTGTATAAAAACTAGTAAATAAATATTAAAACAAAAAACAAATGTTGAAGAAGATGAAGAATTTTAATAAGCTACTAGTGGAAGAGTATTTTGTCATTACCACCTTAAAGGACTGTTTGATAGGTTCTTCTAAAACTGAGTATGACAGACTTTATGATTCAGCAGTTCCAGTTTGGGCATATACTCAAAAGGCTTGTGTAGCAATGTTTCTAGTACCATTATAGCCCCAAAGTGGAAACAACCCAAATGTTCATCTATAATAAGACAGATATATAAATTATAGTATAGCCATATGATAAAATTCTATAGCACAATGAGAATAAATAATTTACTATTCACGTTGATAGATATCTCATAAACACGCTATTGAACAAATCACAAGAGTTAAAAGCCGCCGCCAGGACTCTGTGGTGTTTACAAGTCAGGATAGCATTTACCTTGGGAGGGCAAAGGGTAATGCCTGGCTTCTGGGGTTCTGTTTTGTTTCTTGAGCTGTGTGCTAATTACTTCGGTGTATTTATCTTGGGAAATCATTCGCTGAGTTGTGCATCATAACATACACATTTCTATATCCATAGTTCCATTCAATAAGATTTTTAAAAATTTAAGCACACAAAATATATTAAAGAGAAAGAGAATGAGCAGTTAAAAAAAAAAAAGAATCTCTTAAAATTAACCAACCTGGATAGAATTCTACTTTTCTAGTTATGTGGTAAATGCACTGAATTTTTCTAGATTGATTGACTATCAAAAGATCCAATACAACTAATGTTACTCAATAGCCAAACTATGGAAAGAACCTAGATGTCCATCAACAGATGAATGGATCAAGAAGATGTGGTATATATACACAATGGAATACTATGCAGCCATCAAAAGAAATGAAATCTTGCCATTTGCGACAACATGGATGGAACTAGAGCGTATCATGCTTAGCGAAATAAGTCAAGCAGAGAAAGACAACTATCATATGATCTCCCTGATATGAGGAAGTGGTGATGCAACATGGGGGCTTAAGTGGGTAGGAGAAGAATAAATGAAACAAGATGGGATTGGGAGGGAGACAAACCGTAAGTCACTCTTAATCTCACAAAACAAACCGAGGGTTGCTGGGGGGAGGGGGTTTGGGAGAAGGGGGTGGGATTATGGACATTGGGGAGGGTTTGTGCTTTGGTGAGTGCTGTGAAGTGTGTAAACCTGGTGATTCACAGACCTGTACCCCTGGGGATAAAAATATATGTTTATAAAAAATAAAAATTAAAAAAAAAAAAAAACTAATGTTACTCAAAAAGCACTTGGGACGCCTGGGTCCATTAGCCTGCTGGCTTCTGCTCAGGTCCCAGGATGGAGCCTGGCATCAGGCTCCTTGCTCAGCGTGGAGCCTGCTTCTCTCTCTGCCTCTGCCTGTCACTTCCCCTTCTTGTGCTCTCCCTCTCACTCTCTCTCTGACAAAGAAAGAAATAAAATAAAAATCTTAAAAAAAAAAAAAAAAAGCCCTTATCTGGGGCACAATGCCCTTTAACCAGTTGAGGGTCCAACTCTTGATTTTGGCTCTGGTTGTGATCTCAGGGTTGTGGTGTCAAGCCCCACGTCTGGCTCTGCAGGAGGGGAGTCTTTCTGAGATTCTTTCTCTCTGCCCTTCCCCTTGCTTGCACTACCTCTCACTCTCTCTGAAATACATAAATAAATCTTAAAAACAAAATAAAACAAAACAAAACAAAACAAAAAACAGTGGGCCACCTAGGTGGCTCAGTCAGTTAAGCATCTGCCTTCATGTCAGGTCATGATCCCAGGGTCCTGGGATCGAGCCCTGCATCGAGCTCCCCTGCTCATCAGAAAGCCTGATTCTCCCTCTGCTTCTGCTTGCTTCTGCTCTGCCTGCTCATGTTCCCTCTCTTTGTCAAATAAATAGAGTAAAACATTTAAAATTTTTTTAAATTAAAAAAAAAACACTTTTTTCCATTAGCATTACTATCTATTAGATTTATAGCTCATGCTGGATCCTGAATGCAATCATTCATTTAACTGTTATTTATCTATCAACTACTCTGTGCCAGACACTGCATTAAATTGGGGGAATACAAATGATAACCAAGTGATCGCAAGATGCCTAAAGTCTAACAGATTATGTTTAGTTATATTACTGATGAATTATTGTATTCATAATACATACTATACATATATTACATATATAATACATAGAATATATATAAAGTATTGTTATTTATAACATACTTAACATATAGAATACATATGACATAACATAAACTATAATGCATGTGTATTATATGTTATATAACATACATAGTATATCTATATACTATGTATAGTATATACATCATAGTATATACATAGTATATACATATATGTATAGTTGTATCTATAGCGTAGATACAACATATAATTACAATATAGCAATTATTTATTTTATATAACGTATTTCATATAGGGTTATGTTGAGGATTTAGAAAGAATTTGTGTTCAGCACAGTTTATACTCTCGGTAAATCTTAAGCATATCATTGTAATTACTATTATTTTGGCAGCAGCAGGAAGAACACGGTAGTGCTCCACAGGTATGTTAACCAAAGGACAGAAGAGAGAAATAATCTCTAGCAAAACAACAATAAGAAACCAGGAAAAGGGAAGAGCAGAGGATTTATTCTAGATCATCCCCAAGGCTTCTAAAATAACCACTGTGACTACCCAGAAGCCCATGAAGGGTGTGCCCCGTTTTCCACCAAAGACATTAGAAACAGGTACTAGGCCATCAGCATCTAAAGTCCCTCTTCCTCCCCAAGTTGTGTGTCTAATTTCACAAACATACATGGCTTAGGCCTGAGTGTTTAAAGGCAGAGAAGGAAGTAAAGAGAGGCTATCAAAACTCTCTGTTCATATCAACTTCCTTCTTTATCTCAGAGGTAATAGGCACATGCAGAGATTAAGGGGCTTAGGCTCAGAAAATCATTAAAAACTGAGTGAGTCGGGGTAGGATTTTAGCTCCAAGTGATAAGCTTGGCCTTTAGCTGGTTTGCTTGTCTTGGACATGAAAAAAAAGCAAAAAAATTGAAATCAGACCTAATTTACTAGAGCCCCATAAATAAGAAATCTTTTTATCAGTGGGAAAGAAACCCTGAGGGCTCTCTGGAAATGGTAAAGGAGATGAAACGGAGTTGCCCGGAAAACCGAGCAAGATATGAGCCTTATGAGCTAGAGTCACCCAAGAGAGGGTAGAGAGTAGCTAGATGAGAAGTTTCCGCCCCAAAGATCAGGAAATAGCTCAAGTTCGGAGCCAGTCAGAGGTGGGAACAGAAGCAGGAGCAGACAGTGATCTGCGGACGGGGCCGGGCTGGGCCAGATGTGGATGGGCGATAATTGGGAGTGTAAGTTTGGGATCCCCAGTCAGGGATCTGCTACCTGAGGTTTCTAGTGAGGCCCCTGGGGCTTTGAACTGCGGATAACTTGGGCCACCACAAGGGATACAGAGAGCACGCAGTGGACCTTTTTGATTCAAGGATTAAGAGGCTTATTCGGTGCCCTTTAAAGTCCCCTAACATTTGGTCACAGTTTATGTTTAAAGATTCTGTATGTTGATACACTTTTTGACACATCACCATGTTGGCATTCTCTAAAGGGCCGAAACCTGACGTAGACATTAAATCTTTATAAACAATCACCCAGGAACATAATTCAACTTAACTGCATTTCCATTTTGGGTGGAACTACATTAGGCAGAAAGGATTTCTGGCGTATCTTTGTTCTTTGCTGTTGAATAGTATTACCCTGCATCTTGGAGACAGAGTGAGATGATTTCGAGACAAGAACTACGTTGTCCAGGGCACTGCAGTTGCCATGGAAATGTGCGTCACAGTAGAAGCACTGTACAGAGAAACACATATAGAGAGCTTAATCTGGAATGCTGGAATGGCAAACATCATAAATATAACAAGGAACAAGTGTTCAGTTAACACACGGAATTTATCAAATTTAAATAAAATTTCTGGCATTTGAGTAAAAGATCTGCTGTGTACTTACCCAAAATAAAATTATTCTGTCCCTGATTTCCTTTTGCAAATCACCACTAAATTCAATTGTATTTCACTGGGGGAAAATGTGACTCTTTTCTCTTTTTAACCTTTTATTAGAGAAAATTTCAAACATACGCAGAAGTTGAGACATTAGTATAACGAATTCCCCCTATTCATCAGCCTCCTTAATAATGACCAACTCATGACTAATCTTTTTTCCTCTTTTATCTTCCTATGCTTCCTTGTCTCCTTCTCTCATTGTTTGAAGGACTCCTGGCATCATATATTTTTATCTATAAATATTTTATTACATATCTGAAAAGATATGGAAGCTTTACAATTATCACACCCAGAACAAAACCAACTATAATCTCTTCATGTCATCAGTGTGCTCCAAAATTAGTAACACCACATCCAGGGTAATGCTTATCCACAGTAGCAATTAGAAATAAAAACTGGCAGGGGCCCCTGGGAGGCTCAGTTAGTTAAGTTCTTGATTTTGGCGCAGGTCAGGATCTCAGAGTCCTGGGATGAGCCCGAGTCTGGCTCCCTGCTCAGAGGAGAGTCTGCTCCTGCTCCCTCTGCCCCTCCCCGTGAACACTCGTGTTCCCTCTCTCTCTCAAATAAATAAATAAATCTTAAAAAATAAAAATAAAAACTGGCAGAAAAGTTTATATATATTTGAGAACACTACAAGGTAGCAACTAGGAGATTAGAATATTAAACAGGGTATAGCAGGTCAGTTCAAGAGACTATAAGTGGTTAAGACTCATCAGTGAAACCTGTATCATTGAGGCAAATAAAACATTATATGTTAATCAAAATAATTAAAAAAAAAGTCTTAACTCTGAGCTTTCTGTTAATTAAACCAATAATTTTACTTAAAAAAAAAAGCAAAGCAAAATAAAACAAAAGACTCATCCATGAATCCACTTAAAGTCAAGATTACAAAAAATAAACAAATACATAAAACAGAGAGTAGAAAATGGCAGAAGTAAAATGAGTTTTATCACTATAAGAGAGATGCCTTTGGAAAGAGACATTCAGGGGATTCTAACAAGTTATACTTGAAAATAGTTTGGCATTTGTTAATTTTTGATAGACCTTATTTACCCTTTCTACTTTTTAAATTCAAGTCAGGGGCGCCTGGGGGGCCAAATCAGTTAGGCATCTGACTCTTGATTTCCACTCAGGTCATGATCTCAGGGTCTTGAGCTCAAACCCTGCGTTCAGGTTAGCACTCAGAGGGACATCTGTCTGAGATTTTCTTCTTTCCCTCTGCCCCTCCTCTTATCCCCCTCATGTGCTCTTGAAAGAGATAAAAAAATAATAATAATAATAATTAATTAATAATAAATAAATAAATAGAGTCTTTTTTAAAAATTTCAAGTCAAGTTCACACTATGGTTCCTTTATACAAACTGGTTGCCCATCTATGGAACGACATATTTTACTCCAAAACAAAAAGGAAAACTCTTTATCAGTGATCTTTTTTCCTCCCTAAAATAATGAGATTTACATTATCTGCCTTTTACCACTATTAGTTGGTACCATTGAACATTATGAATTCCTATGCCAATAATTAGCTCCAGAGACAGAGATATCACTTAAGACCTAAGGCCAACAGAACTGTGGGAGCACCTGGCTGGCTCAGTCAGAAAGCATGTGACTCTTGATCTGGAGGCTGTCAATTTGAGCCTCACACTGATGTAGAGATTACTTAAAAAGTTAAAAAAAAAATAAGTAAATAAATAAGAAATAAAACCAACAGGACTATGAAATCAGTTGTGAAATCTTACCATTGTCTCTTGTGGTATTTCTTGATTTTTAATTCAATATATCAACTATATATGTAACTGCAACTGTTTTGACACAGTAATTAAATGTAAAGAGGAATATAACAAAATGTCATTGCTATGGAAAATTTTAATCTAAAGATCAGATGATGGATTTAAAATAACAACCAGGGGCGCCTGGATGGCTCAGTGGGTTAAGGCCTCTGCCTTCGGCTCCGGTCATGATCCCGGGGTTCTGGGATCAGGACTCTGCTCAGTGAGGAGCCTGCTTCCCCCACCCCCCTCATGCCTCTCTGCCTACTTGTGATCTCTGTCTGTCAAATAAATAAATAAAATCTTGAGAAAAAAAAATAACAACCAGAACCTGGCAAAGGCCATAAAAGTTGTGCAAAAAAAGACTAAAAATCTGAGGGTATGAATAACATTTAGATACCAAGATCAAAGAAAAGGAAGACTTCAAGGCAGGTCCTGAATAATGGGAACGATTTCAAAAGGTAGAGATTGCAAGGAGTATAATCAATTCAGAATAAATGAGACTGATTCATTAATTCATTTAACATATATTTGTTAAACAAGGAACAACATTTTGTTAAATATGGTGGGAACACAGCCGTGACCAAGACAGACAAAATCCCTGACCTCACAGAGTTTATAATTTTGTAAAGGAGGACAAACAACAAAAAAGTAAAATACATACATATGTTTTAGTATAATTCATAATATAAATATTATAATAGTATATGTATTTTTTAAACCACAAGATAACTTCAACTGGATACAAAAAGTGTATGTGGATTTTTTTTTTAAAGATTTTATTTATTTATTTGACAGGGAGATCACAAGTAGGCAGAGAGGCAGGCAGAGAGAGAGAGAGGAGGAAGCAGGCTCCCTGCCGAGCAGAGAGCCCATTGCGGGACTTGATCCCAGGACCCTGAGATCAAGACCTGAGCCGAAGGCAGAAGCATTAAGGAGGCTTTAAGGCTAAAGGAGGGGAATCAGTCAGTTAAGCTTCCAACTCTTAGTTTCGGCTCAGGTCATGATCTCAGGGTCCTGGGATCAAGCACCACACCAGGCTCCACACTCAGCTGGGAGTCTGTTTCTCTCTCCCCCTCTTCTCCTCCCCCTACTCACACTAATGTTCTCTTTCTCTCTCTCTAAAAATAAATAAATAAATCTTTAAAAACAAACAAAAGTGATGAAAGAAATAAACAGGGTAATGTAATTGATTGGATGGGTCTAAGGCAATTCTTTAGGTGGGATGATGTAGGAAAGACTCTTCCTATTGAGGTCCGGACAAGAAGTTGCCAAGGGAAAGTCAATGAGAAGTACAAAAGCCCAAGACAGGTCTTGTTCAGAGGATAGAACAAAGGCCACCTACAAAAGGCCTACTCTAGAAGCCTAATGAATCTGTCTTACTCTAGAAGCAATGGGGAGCCAGTGAAAGGGCTTACACAACGATTTTCACAATCTGACTTTTATATATTTTAAAGCTTATTCTGGTGGGTATGAGCAAAGTGGTAAGTGAAGGGGCTTCCTAGAGAACAGCAAAAAGGGGTAAGATGGAGTCTTATGGGAGAAATAAATGATAAGAACGATGAATTCAGACAGCAGATTAGAGTTATATTATAGAAGGCTTTGAGTGCTGGGTTGGGGAGTAGAAATTTAATTTTGAAGAAAAGAGGAAGTCTTCAAGCTTTTTAAACAAATGAAATGATTGTGGTTCTACTTTATGAAAACCATGTCATTAACAATTTGTTGGATGGCCCAGAGAAAGGAGGGGCATGCAGATCAGATTGAAAGTAATTATAGTAGCCTAGGAAACAGGTAATGAGGGTCTGAACTAGGACTAGAGTAGGAAAAGTATAGAAAGAGTGAGATGCACAAGACATTGTGGGCGAGTGAATCTATGAAATTTCTAATTTATTGAGGAGAAGACAAGGGGCAACATGGGATCAAAGAAGATTAAGTGTGATATAAGATGGGGTTTTTTTCATCATAAGAAAGATCCCAAATGAGGAGCACCGTGTGTGTGTGTGTGTGTGTGTGTGTGTGTGTGTGTGTGTGTGTTTGGAAGGCATCTGCATAGACAACTCCAATGAGACCACAGAAGTAAATACTCCTGCCAGGGAAGAGAGGAGAGAAAATGTTAACTAGAGCCAAGAAGAAAATTTGCCAAACCTTAGAGAGATAGGAAGAGGGAAAAGTCTGTAAAGAAGATAGAGAAGTATAAGAAAGGCAAGAGAAAAACCTGGGAAATGTGTGACAAAAAGCCCTAAAATAGGAGAACTCCCCAAAGGGTGGGAATGAGAAATTGTATTGAAGTGGCAGAAAAAGTCAGGAAAACAAATAAATCTCTGAGTCATTATGGTCATTTTCAAATCATATTTCAAGTTGATTCAATATTCTGACTGACTCAGATCTATATGGCTCAAGAGCTTCATCAGAGGCTGTGTACAGGTATTGACGAACTGCTGGCAAACACTTTGGAATTTCCTTGTGAAGTCAATTGGTTGCCTATTAGTAGACAATGATGGCTTGGTGCTTCTCAGATGTTGAAGCATTTTCTCACAGTTCAGAGCCTAAAATCCCTTTCCCAAAGCGACTTCCAGTTTTCAGAGTTTCAGATACCTTCTTGGCCACACTAATGGGTTACCCATTTCATGGAGTCTAAACGGGGTAGGAGTATATACATGAAACAGATCACTTTTTCTCCAAGCACTGTCTTATGTATACCATGTCAAATTTCCCTTTCTGGTTGGGTAGAAAATCTCTTAATAAATTTTTGCACAACTTCCAAAAACTTTGTCTATTTAAAAATTCCAATTGCGTATTAGAAGAATAATGTCTACTCTCCTGTACTGGAATGGCCTGTGGCCCAGGGGACTTGAAATAAATGAGTAGAGGCAGCCTGCTCTTTTAATCTTCCTCCCTCTCCCTCACTTTGGAGAAATAGAGACATGGAGAAATGCCTATCACTAGGGCATCTCCTCCCTCTTCCTTTTTGACATGATGGGTATTTCAGGGACAAGGGGGAGTAAGAGATAAGTAGAAAAATATGTAACTGGTGTCCAGTATGTTTCTGTTGATTGCTAGTTGCCTCTGCCAGTGTCATGGTCTCGGTCAACACGATGTGTGTGTAATTTTCTTGTGTGATTTTAGCTTCACTATTACATTACTGGGTACCCCCTTTGGTGACGGGAAGTTTCTCACTCATCATTAATCCTTTGCCAGTGGCCATGCCTTCACTGTCTCTGTACTAGTTATTGATTGCTATGTTACTTAATAGTTTAAAACAATAAACATTTATTCTCCCACAGTTTCTGAGGTTCAGAAGTCCAGGGATGGCTTAATTAGGTCCTCTGCTTCAAGGCTGTTAATGAGGCTCAAACAACTTTCATCTGCACACTTGCCAGGAAAGAGATTTGCTTCTGTGCTCTCATAGTTGTGGGTAGGATTCAGATCCTGGTGACCTATTGGATTGAGGTCCTCAGTGGCTGAGGCCCTCCTAACAGAGTTGTATGCTTCACCAAAGCATGCAAGCCAAGAAGGCCATGGAGAGAGTCAGTTGGCAAGATGTAAATCACAACCTTAGTAACAAAATCATGAAAGTGACATTCCATCACTTTTGTCATATTCCAGTGGTTAGAAGACAGTCACAAGGTGTGAATGTTAGGAGGCTGAGATCATTGGGGGCCATTTTAGAGTCAACCTGACATAGATATTTTTTGGGTAATCCTAGACCACTCTCTTCCCCCTGCCCCACCTCTATACCTAACTCCTTCATAAGTGAAGGAAGAACTGAGTTCCATGGCTGGGGTGGCTTATAGGTCGAGAATGGAACCCCTGGTTTGGGTTCAGGTCATGACCTCAGGGTCATGAGATGGAGTCACATGTGGAGCCCTCCCAACAAGCCCCCCATAGATCCCTGAGCTCTGTGGAGCTTACCTTGGGTTCCTGCTGGGGAAGTCTGCTTGGGATTCTCTGCCTCTCTCTCTCTGTCTGCCACTCCCCCCATGTTCAGGCACATGTGCACCGACCCTCTCTCTCTTTCAAATAAATAAATAAAATCTTACCCCCCCCAAAAAAAAGAAATAAAGAAAAAAGAATAGAATTCCTCTTCTTTTTTTTTTTTAATTTTTTATTTTTTAGAATTCCTCTTCTGCATCTTGCAAAGGCTATAATGAATCTGTCTGTGATGAGGGGGTTCTCCCATCTTCCCAGAGACATTACACCACAATCTCTTCTCTATGTTGTCACAATCAATTCTAGCAAGTCTCATACCTTCCGACTTCTCTAAACAACAGGACTAAGTATTCATATAGGCCTTGAACACTCCAGGGAGCATGAGTAAAACTTTGTCAGAAAGTGGCCCACGCCCTCCACACTGAAAGGACCACTATTTAGCAATCCATCCAGAGAACGAGATGACAGTCTTCACACCTTGCAGGCAACCCTAAACTCTGAAAGACTTTCTTGGAGCCCTGGTTCATAGGGAACAGGAGGAAAAGCCACAGAACAACTCACATGTAATGTCAGTCTTTTTCCCTCTTCCCACTGTTGTCTTACATAGACACACAAAGTGGCGGACAGGTCTGCGGCCAGTGGCAGGGGGTGGGTCCTGTCATGTCTTATAAATGCTAGAGATGGGGTGGGGTAGGAGTGAGGAGGTTATGGGCTTCCCATCACTCAGTAGGACATGGGGGTGTGTAGAACTCTTTGGCCCCATTGTTGAGCCCCAATCGCCAATTCTGGGAAAAGAGAAAGTTGCTCTAATCATCATCTTAAACATGCAAGACCCAGAAGAGCTTTAGGTAGGTGTTCCCTGCAGCCTTGTCCACATCACCCACCTATAATCTGGGATCCTTGTTCTAAGGATCTAAGCAGTTCGAAGTATGCCTTCCATTTCTTCTGCATCTTACCACACTACATCTTTAGCTCACTTTTTTTTTAAGTGGTCATTTTGCCTATTCTTTCAGTTTAGGCTTTGCACCCTCCATCATTCTCTCTCTGTCCTGTGTCTATTTAGTCCCCTAAAATGAGGCAATCTCATCTACTTCCAAAGCCTCGATGACTCAATGACAGGGGGTCTGAGCCTGGGTCACATCTCAATTTTTTGCTTCCTGATGTTTAAGTGCCCGCTCACAGGGCAGGCACAGGAGGGCTCCTTCGAAATGCTAAGTTATTTCTCATCTTCCAGAGAAGAATGAGGAATTCTAGATTCACTGAATGTTAAGATTAAAAGGCAACTCTGAGGGTTATGGAAGGCAAATCTCTTCATTCTGTAGATGAACATCCTGAAGGTCAAGTCACTTAGGAGAGGTTCAAACCAATTTGCCTGGCTTTCAGTATTCTGCCTTTTCCACTGTATAGCAGTTATTGGGAAAAGAAGACAGAAATACTAAAATCGCACCATATTTATCAAAATGATACATATCACAGATATAGATGAAGTGATTTTAACTGAATTGCTACATTTTTTAAAACTTACTTGAAAAGAGGCCCTAATTTTGCATATTATCAATAAATTATGCTACTTTGTTTTATGAGGATTGAAATCTAGCCACTTACACAATACTTACCAAAAGTACTTGCTTCTCCTGTTATAATGTTTAGTGACCCATGTTGGGAGTGAGAGGGCAATTGAATCTTCCAGAATCTGGGAAAAGGAACTTTTCTATTGCATCTGCCAGAAGGGAGACTCCATTTTAGTTAATAAGAACTTGGTATTAATTCAGCATTTGGATGAGGTCCAAAGTCAGTTGCAATAAATCTTGATAACTACAGCTCATTTCAGGCCAGAACCAGGCAGTTTGTTTATTTTGAACGCTTGCTGGATGGGTTACTCCCCTGGGAAAATGACCTTGTTTTCATCTCAGGCCCAAGGGAAGCTTCTTACACTGTGGAATCTTATTCTAGAACATGTCTGGAAAGACAACAGTGGCAGCCTATACCCAGCTAGCATCATATCGTTCTCTGCAGCAGAGGTTTTTTATTTTTAAAATAAAAGGAAGATCAAGAAATGTTAACCCTTCCTCCCTCCCTGCCCCCACCAGCAGTCTGAAATCCCAGTTGAGAACTGCTGACCTACATGACTGCATTCCCTTTTACTTTCAGGGCACCACAGATGCTAGAGGTCACAAGCCCCTTAGAGAGAAAGGAAACTCAGGTGAATCTAGAGCTCCCTGGTAAGGGTGAAACAGTGTGAAACAACATGGGCTTTGGGATGAGCAGAAAGCAAGTTTGGATTGCTCTTCTGTAAACGTGGACCCTGTCTTCCCTCTAGGACTCCCTTCTTGTCTCCCTCCTCAGCAGTCAAACAATTAAGCAAGCATTTACAATGTGTGCCCTTCCTTAGGAAGCAGGCTTCTCCTGCACACACTTCTCATTTGTAAATACACCTTCGGTGATAAACTGCTATTTTAGTCATTGACACAAATCTATGCATCAGGTAATTTTTTGGCTTTTTCTTAGACAGCAAGTGGAGCAAAGAAAGCTGCAGAAAAAGAACTCTGTTGCTAGAGAGGGACAGTTTCAGAGCATCTGACTTCAACTTAAGAGACTTTGGAAGAGAGTTATAAAAACATGGATGTAACCACCATCTCAGAGATCCTTATGTCTGGAGATGAGAGGAGGAGAAAGGAAAGACAAAATGAGAAAAAAGGGAGAAGGGTACAAAAAAAAAACAGTGAAAACAAAATTAAAGTATGGCACTGTCTTTCCTAGGGCACACCCACCATGCCACTGAGTTTACACATCATAAATAGTCACTCCATTTCTGGAACAAACTAGTCTGCCAACACAATCCTGTCCTCCTTCTGAGGTCATGCAAAACTCATGCTGACCAGCACGCTTACAAGAGATATGTTAAGACATCAACAGCTTGGGGTGCCCAGATGGCTCAGTCAATTAAATGTCTAACTCTTGATCTCAGCTCAGGTCTTGATCTCAGGGTCATGAGTTCAAGCCCCGTGTTGGGTTCCATGCTGGGCATGAAGTCTACTTCAAAAAAATGGTGAAAATGCCGAGACAACTCAACGTGGGTATTGGGTAAAGCAGCCTAGACTGGAGAATGGTACCCTGGGCTAGAGAGAGAATCTGTCAGGGACGCCGGGACTGCCCTGCTGCTTCTGCTGGTGTCACCTTCATGCCAGGAGCATGAATGGGAGAACAGAGAAGGAGAGGAAACTACCTAAAGCTTCACACCCAGACTTCTAGACTGAGCTTCCTAAGCACCCTTCAGCCATCCCAGAAACAGACTCCAGACAAACAAGTGGACACCCCACACTAAATAGGAAAGGGAACCTCTAGTGTTCCATTATCTTGAAAAATTTACCCAAGACACTCTGACCACAATAATAATGGCGGGGTGGAGAGGGGGTGCCAGGAAGGAATAAGTATAGTCCCACCTTCTAATATTCAGAGGGACAAAAGAAGTGACTCACTCATACAAAAAGTACAGCACCTGTCCATCTACATTGTGTAGGATGAAAGGCTGGTGGACTTTTCTTGAAAAAACAGATTTTTCTAAAGTAAGTTTTGTCTTATTTTGTTTTTTTTTATTCACAATATTCAGTGTCTACTAATGTTAAGGCATAAATAACCAATATTTTATTTAAAAAGTAGCTTCTTGGGGCACCTGGGTGGCACAGTGGGTTAAAGCCTTTGCCTTCAGTTCAGGTCATGATCCCAGGGTCCTGAGATTGAGCCCCACATTGGGTCTCTGCTCAGCAGGGAGCCTGCTTCCTCCTCTTTCTCTGCCTGCTTCTCTGCCTACTTGTGATCTCTATCAAATAAATAAGTAAAATCTTAATAAACAAACAAACAAACAAACAAATAAATAAAAAGTAGCTTCTTTAGTGAGCTACCCAAATTCTTTTGGGGTTTAGTCAATGCACTTAATGCCTTCTAATTTGTCAACTGATAGGTAAGATATCAAACAAGTTTTGGCAAGGACTGGACCAAGCATCTATCATATCAGCCAAGATTGCCTCTACTTATAAAGTAATAGCAGGAGACAACAGACTGTCTTTATTTCCAATTTCATAACCCTAAAGCTCAATTTAAAAAACGTTTACCCTGAAGCAATTTTTATAAACATATTTTGCGGTTGGGTCTTTAATGTGAGAGAGGCTCTTCCAAATGGCTCGAATGTATAGCTTGACAGAAGACAGAGGCTAGCAGCTTCACTTGTAGTTTATAATATATAAGGAGAGCATAAAACTGTCCTCGGGAGGTACTGTGCTAAAGTTTTACTGTTACTACAGGTGTAGGTAGGTTCCTCAGAGAGAGACAAAGAACAGGAGGCAATGACTCTCATAGTAGTGTACTCAAGTTTAAGAAAAATTAACTTATAAAAATAAGAGTTTATGGAACAGATGAATTTTCATGTTATGAAAGACAGTCCCACACAATAACATCAGCAAAATGGCAGACTAAGAAACACTAGGTTCTCCGTCCTTCACAGAGAAAGTGAGTTAACAAATATATATGGACAAGAATACTTCTGTGAGAACTCTAGAGACCTACTGAGAAGGTACAGCATCCAGGCCAAAGCATAGAATACCAGGAAAATGAATAGAAAATTTTGGAAGTTTTGCATGTCTGTCCACCCCCTATGTGGCATAATGCCTGTGCAAGACAACTGGGAAGGAATTCCCCATAAGAGGGCTTTTCCCTCTGGACAAAACAAAGAAGTAGACCATGTAACCAAAATTCTGTAGTCTGAGGTAGTCAGGAGAGCCTGACTCCAAATGCTGACTGGAATGATGGTGTAATTTGGAAGCTGCTGGAAACAGGTTTGTACCCAGGCACATTAGAACACAGTTCCACATGAAAATGTTAAGGGTAGCAGGAGCTCAAAAAATGTTTTAGAGGTCGTGGAACTCCTAGCCAGACGACACAAAGCCTAGGAGGGGTGGTTTTTTCAAATCCCCAAATCTCAGCAAAAGATTAAGTGGCATACACAGAAAAAGCTCTGTGAGGAAGCAATAGGTAGAGGCAAGACAAGCAAGAAGGACAGTCAAAGGGGGGAATAACAGAAAGGCAACCAGGTAATTAGAAATTCTAGAAGAGTACTCATTCTCAAGATCCTCACTAGCACCCCTAAAATCATTATTAGCTGGCTCTTAAAGACTCTCACCTTTCTGTTATCTTCCTTCTAGGACCCTCTGTGCAAGGATATTGGAACTACCATCATGGATGGTATCCTTGCACCCTCTGTGCAAGGATATTGGAACTACCATCACTTCCCACTGCCATTTCTCTGTCTGGCAGTGGGAAGTGTGGAAAAGTTGCTCAAGCCCCAGCAGACAGAGAAAAGTCTGGCAGGTACTCAAAGTATAAAATCAAAATGCATATTCCTCCCAAAATGTTATTATTCTTGGAAATTAAATTTCATAACTTTGATAGTACTCCCTTATACTTCAGAGAGCTTATGCGATGTACAAGATTGCTATTGCTATCCTGCCCAGATCGTTGGAAGAGAGTACCCATCCTTCATCTATTGCAAGCTGGCTGCTAAGAGCTCACCACTACACCTTTCTCCCAGAATTGCCAGGGTCTGAAATACCTTTTTTGGGAATAACCTGGAAAGTTATAACTTCCCTCTTTAGGGGTAGCCTGTGGTCAATGATTGAACAATTTAGGGGCACAAAAGCCTAGCCCCTTACCTCAATTTGGCACAATACTGTGGCACATTTTAAACTCTATAGCTCTCCATGGAATTGGAGAGGTCAGGCTTTAGCTGAAGATCTTTGCTTGGCTTTTCTCCCTGCTGTGTCCTGCTTCCCTCAGTTTTTTTTAAAGGTTTTTTTTCCTCAGAGAACTCCTTCAATAACCTGCAAAAGAATCCCGGGCTCTGGCTCTGCGTAAAGAGAACCAAAACCAAGACATGGGGAAAAAATAAAATTTTTTAAAAATAAGCCTAAGAACCTAATTAGCATACAGGTTTTTAATAGAAAAATGCATTTCAATTCAAATAACCAACTCACAAACATATTTTCTGAAGCCTGATCTGTGCATCTAAAACTATATGTTAAAAAACATATTCTTTCCCAAATTGTCCTGTAAATTAAATATGGTAAACAGATGCAAAGAAATGACTAAAGTCTTCTGCTTCTGAGTCATCACAGATTAAATAATTAAAATTACCCTCTTGCTGGGGTGTCTGAGTGGCTCAGGTCTTAATCTTGGGGTCCTGGGACCCAGCCCAAGTTGGGCTCCCTGCTAAGCAGAGTTTGCTTGTCCCTCTCCCTCTGCTCCTCACCCATGACTCTCATGTTCTCTCTTAAATAAATAAATAAATTCTTTAAAAAATAACAAAACCACCTTCTCACTGAGGGCAATAAAAAAATTGACAAAATATATATATTTTTAATCCTGCTTAAAAACATCGGGGAGCTAATAAGGTAGTAAAAAAAAATACGAGATGAAATCCATGGAAAGATGAGGCTTAGGAAGATGAACTAGAATTTAAGGGCACTTTTCTCCTGGAAGAATTCACCAGTTCTATGCAAGTGAGGACAAAATGGTGACACACAAGGAGAAAAGTGACATGAATAAACCAGCAGAAACAACAGACAATTGAAGTGGAACCACAAAAGCTCCAGTGTTTGAGTTATAAGAGAAGTATTTTAGAACAAAAGGACTCATTAGGTTCAAGGAAAAGATGAGATTAAAAATCTTAGCAGTGACTTGGAAATCGACATATATAATAGCAGATTAGAACTCAATGGGTAACACATTTAAACAGTACGGCAGCAGGTAAGAAAGAGGGGAGAATCCCTGAACTGAAAGAGATCAGAAGTTAAAAATCCTAAGTCCATAGTGAAGCATGAAGAGGCAAATGGGCAGAAAACTTAAAAGAGAAGGTAAAAGACATAAAGTATAGAGTGAGAGTCTAACAAGAACAATACTTCTATTTGGAGTCCCAGAGGAAAAGATAAAAGCAATATTTGAAGAGAGAATGGCTGAAAGCATCTCAAAACTAACAAAACCAGATTGTAGAAAATTACAAACTCAGAGAATTAATTAACCAGATTTTAAGGATAAATTTGTGAAATTTATCAGTTAGTTAAGTGGCCAACTCTTGATTTCAGCTCAGCTCATGATCTCAGGATCCTAGGTTCAAACCCATTGACAGACTCTATGCTCAGTGGGGAGTCTGCTTGAGATTCTCTCTCTCCCTCTGTCCCTCCCCCACTCGATGCACACTCTGTCTCAAATGAATAAATAAATCTTTAAACAATAAATAAAACAATAAATGTATTTTTAAACAATAAATATTTTAAACAATTAAAATTTTTAAGCAATAAATATTTTTAAATATCTGTAAAATACATATCTATTTAAAATATATATATATACTATCTATAGAATTGAAATAATAACTTCACAGGATTGTTGTAGGATCAAATGTAATATAGACTTGAGCTAGAAATTAATTATGATCTCAAGTGTTTTATTTTAGTGATAATTCTAACTTTATTTATTCACCAGGAAGAAAAAAACCCCCAGAAACCTTTATTTTATATAACAGTCTTTAAAATGTTAGGTTAAAAAAAAAAAACAACCTCCATTTAACCAATAGACTTGACTCATATAGCAAATACTCTTAATAATGAGTTATAATTTATTAATTCTGCTCCCTCTTAGCCTTTATAGTTTTTGAGTATAATATTTATCAATCTTAAGAAGTTGCTGGAATAACTTGGAATTATTGGAGCCAATGGGGTTTTTGGCATGAAGAAAGGAATGTGGAAGGAAACCAGCAAGCCAAACGTATGACTGAAATTCAATAGTCTTTAAATGACTGTGGTATGGTATCAATATTTGTTTACATGCGTGTGAAGATAGAGATCACAAAATTTCCAGGGTTTATGTGATGCCCAAATAAGTCTTTTTTAAAAATCCATATCTGATTTAAAACAACAATTACAACAACACTATTAGATAATTACTGAACATTTACAATGCCAGGAAGTTGGGAAAACAGAAAACTTGAAGCGAGCTCATAAACATTTTAATGACCTAATAAGAGTTATTTTCACCTACAGATATTGATCAGACTCCAGAAGAGGAGCGAGTATGCAGCCAAGTTTACTATCCTCACATGACCTATCTTGGCTGTTTATCTTTTTTGCCCTCTGCTGAAGTTCAAATCAAGACTTTCATGTTCAAATAGGAGGATAATTTACTGAGCGAATTAAAGGAACTAGCTCTCAGAGCCAGATGAGCAAGGAGTACCACAAAATATTTTGGTTTCTTCTGGGATGTTTTTCTGGAATCTTTAAGTGATTGGCAACATACTTTATATGGCACACAGAACCCTGTTGTCCTTAAAGTTGCCATGTCTTGTTTGACAGTTACAGAGATGATAGTTGTGTTGTAATGAATGATATCTTTATAGTTTATCTTCTTAAATATACTTCAATATACAGGAAGAATAAAGAAGTTATTAGTGGCAGAGCTTCTTGCCTTTGGAATTATGAATTAATAATTCTGAATTCCAAAGACCGCATTAAACTAATTGGCCTGCAGGCACCTGGGAGGTCAGTTGGTTATTGTCCTACTCTTGATTTGGGCTCAGGTCATGACCTCACAGTCCTGAGATGGAGCCCAGTGACAGGCTCTGTGCACAGCACCAGGTCTCCTTGAGATTGTCTCTCTCCTCCTTCCCCCGACTCACTCTCTCTAAATAAATAAATACTATCTTAAAAAACAAAAAAACAGAAAACAAAAAACTAATTGACCTGATATGTAAGGAAACCCAATTCTTGTTTAAACAACAACAGAAGTTTCATTATGTGGAGGTGGCCCGGGCATTAATCATTAAACAGAATCAATAGACAAAGACAGCAACCGCTTATCCCCAGATTTCTTTTTTTTTTTTTTTAAGATTTTGTTTATTTATTTGACAGAGAGGAGAGATCTCAAGCAGGCAGAGAGAGGGGGGAAGCAGGCTCCCTGCCAAGCAGAGAGCCCGAGATGGGTCTTGATCCTAACACCCTGAGATCATGACCTGAGCTGAAGGCAGAGGCTTAACTCACTGAGCCACCTAGGTGTCCCTACCCCTGGATTTCTATATCATAAAGACTTAATTTGTTAAAACTTTGTTGATATAAAAATAACTCTTGAAGCCCTCCAAATTAAAGAGTTTTTCTAAACTGTTCTTTGTTACAAAGTGTCATTCCCAGAATGGTTCACACTTGGTTATTTAAATCTGCATATAAATCTCAAATTTCATTCTGCTATTATTGATGGAAATATGGGAATAAGATCAAGTTCACCATATGGAAGACTGTCTAGACAAGAATGTTAGGGGTTATGACAGAAATAATATATTATTATTGAGAGCCAACAGTGTGCTTAGCAGTAGGCAAGACACCCAGAGAATAGGATCCCAGTCGTTGAACTCACAATTTAAGCCAGATACACAAACAATCAAATCATAAATCACAACAGCTAAGAAAATGATACATATATTTCACTGGTGTGACTTTTTATGTTGATTTACTTTCTAAGCAATAAAAAAACGAAGAGATACTAGAAATAATCATCATAAAGATTGTCGATGCATCTTATTAGTCCAGCCCAAGAATTAGCCACCTGACTGATTTTGAAAGCAGATTTTTGACATTTAACAATCATGGGAATGCCTATTTTTAGCAGCTGTATTTATAAAACATTTTATCGCATGATATTATGAAAAGCAAATTTATGCTAAGCATAATTCCTAAGCATAATTCTTTGTGTGCATAAATTTACTAATTTCCACTTTCCATTCCTTCTTGCCTTCATGATCACTGGCTTTGTTTGAGGCATAGGAATAGGGAGCCAGTAAGATTAAATGTTCCTTGTCTTTTTTCCTTTTAGAGTAAATTTGTATATACAATCATATGGTTATAAATGTCACCCCAGCTTCAGAAACCAGACAGCCAAAAACCTCAAATATTTTTCTTGTCACTTTTCCAGAGGATGTTAAAAGTTTGACAAATTGTCAGCTTTGTGATTAGAAACTTAAGCAAGCATACAGTTCACAAATGTCTTATCTTTACCCTGCTGTGGAAATTAGGTGGTATTTAGGTTTTGACCAACATATAACATCTCTGGAACTTTGTCTCCTCCTCTGTCAAACGAGGGTAATGCCCAGTTCTCATGAGAATTAAATCAGTTACTACATGTAAAATACTACGTGTAAAGGGGAACTTTAGTAAACAATAACCATGAGTCTTAGTATCTAATAATCTAATACCATATTTACTTAAATAATATAATAATCACCAATTTTCCTCATTGTCCAAGTTTACCATGCTAGAAAAATATAATGAAAAATAGAGGTAACAGATACGTTTTTAAAATACCTACAGTGAAACCCAGTGAAAGGAAATTAAAGCATTTGTTTTATGTTTGTGGGGGAAATAAAGCATGAGAATTAGAGGGAAGTCCATGAGAGACAATCTTTTCATTTAGAAGTTATTCAATAAAAAGGGCATAGCTCTTGAATTGGAGTGGACATAGATTTTGTGGGTTTTGAAGCTTATACAATTTGAGGTTCTCTTTAAGATAAAATGTGTCATTAGGGTGCCTTGGTGGCTCAGTCGGTTAAGCATCTGCCTTCAGCTCAGGTCATGATCCCAGATTCCTGGGATCGAGCCCCACATCAGGCTCCACGAGGACCTCTGTTACTCTCCTCATCCAGCAGCTCCAGGAGCCCAGGGCTACATCCGATGCAGCCTGTTCCTGGCAGCCCTTAATTCCGATCTCAGCCGCAAGGTCCCTGCTCGGTTCACTCGCTGCCCATGACCGTTCTCCGGAGTCCGCAGAAATGGCGTTGCTGTTTCATAACGGTGGTTAGCATAAAGCAGACTTCTCCAGGACCAGGACAAATAGAGCACTTCTTTTCTCATAATACCAAGCAAAATTATAAAGCAGATTCTGTGGTCAGGTCAGTGAATTGAATCAGAAGGAGAGAGCTGTTTATGACTACCTAGCAACTCACTTTCTGTGTTTCACAGGAAGAGGGCACAGCTCTGCGAAAAACCCAATGGCATACAGCATGCACGTTGCAATAGTCATTAAATTTCTTCTCCTTACAGTTCCTGAGTTACAGTTCATTTTCACTGGCGCACACAAACGCTCCAGTCTGTAAAATTTAGTAGTGTGAACAGTGCCAGGCTAAAAGTAGACTGAAAAGAATTTGCTTATATATACAACTATGATAATTTGAGCTATGTAACGAGCTATGGCTTAGCCTATCATTTATTCTTCCATCCTACCATGATCCTTTCCTGCCGCCCTCCTGGAGACATTCATGCTTTCGCTTCCCTCAGACAGATCGTAGCAACTAAAACTCTAAATCTTGAATTTACTGAGCACTCGCTATGAGCCAGGCCCTGAAGGAAAGGTACTACCTATAGTGCCTCATTTAAAATCATCAACACCAGGACCCCTGTGTAGCTCAGCTGGTTAAGCATCTGCTTTTGGCTCAGGTCATGTCCCAGGGTCCTGGGATTGAGTCCTGCATCAGGCTGCCTACTCAGGGTCCTCTTGCTTCTCCCTCTGCCTGTTGCTCCTCTTCCTCCTGTGCTCTCTTTCTCTCTCTGTGACAAATAAATAAATAATATTTTTAAACATAAATAAATAAAATAAAACCACCAATAACCCGGGGGAAGAAAGTACTAATATTATTACCCTCATTTTACGGCTATGAAAATTTATGCTCAGCTAAGGTAAATAACTTGCTCAAGGTCACAGAGCTTATTAGTGTCTAATGCAGGATGAAACTGTGGAGCTATAGGGATGTTAGAGCTGGAGATTTTAACTATATTCTCCACATCCCCAAGTGTTAATCCTGATAGGAGAGCAGGATCAGGCAAGAGGCAGAGAGTGTCAGCCTGACAGTTACATACAGCTTCCCAAGATAACCTCCCTGGGACAGATGCTATTTGTCTCCCTTTCCCCTCCTAAGGGAAGCCTGGTTTTGTTTGCAGTTGGAATACACCTAGCTAAATACATTTTCATCCCTCTTTGTGGCCAGAGATGGCTGGCCACGTGACACGTGGCCAATAACATGTAAATTAAATTCTGTGGGTGGTTCTGGGAAAGATTGTGTTTCTAACCTTTCCCAGAAGGAAACAAGGGACACTCTTGACCCAAATCTTCCTTCCTCCTTTCTTCCTGCTCCCAATGTGAACAAGAGGATGGGGGAACTTGAAGCTGCTGCTTTAAAGTTATATGGGGAAATCCAAAACAAAACAAAACAAAGCTTGGCAATGAAATTGAACTCCTGAACCCCATCAGACTACCTATTCTCAGACAACTGGTTATGAAAGGGAAATAAATCCTTATTTATGCTATTGCTGGCCCAGTCCTCCATTACCTGTAGCTGACACAGGTCGGCGAAGCCCAGCTTCTTCCTGGGGCTATGGTCTAGTCTCGTATCCCAAACATGTTTCCAAGTTCCGAACTAGCTAGGTACTTCGAGGTCGGCCATTTCCTTATTTTACATAATGCACTATTTCCTTTCTATCATTTGTTCATTCTCTTTTGCTTTTTGTGTCTATGTTTGTTTCCTCCATTCCTTCCAGGACTGGGAAACACTCTGCATATACAAGGAATCAATAAACATGTTACATAAAATACAATCAATCTAATGGTAACTTGAACAGAAACATGTTTTTGGTGGACTTTACTCTCTTTTTATGTTCAAGGCTTGCCTTCAGATGGTCTATGTTTTTAAATGATAAAAGCAAACATATGAATTATATCAAATATTAGTACTATCAAGCAGAAGACTAATGTTAAAATCATATGATGGGTGGCGTGTGGGTGGCTCAGTTGGCTGTGTCTGCCTTTAGCTCAGGTTGTGATCCTGGGATCTTAGGACTGAGCCTCCACAGTAGGCTCCACACTCATCAGGGAGTCTGCTTCTCCCTCGTCCTCTGCCCTTCCCCCACTCATGTTCTCTCTCACTTGCTCTCTCAAATAAATAAATAAAATCTTTTTTTAAAAAATCATATGATGATCTCCAGCTTGTCTCTGTCAGTCCCTCATTCTCATGTAACTAACTAAATCAAGGAACGTCTTGTAATTCGGCTTTTACGGAAGTCCCAACTGAAGAAGGACCACACCCTGATGCGGTATTCTGAGGATAGCCGGGTAGAGGTCTCAATTCAGTTTAGTGAAAAGAGACATTGTTTCTCAAAGCTCTTAGAGCTGCTTTCTGAAACTATCCATCTATACCCATCCCTATGACATCGATACAGAAATGAAATCACCTGAAGATTAAAACGGTTGTCGGAGATGTGTGGCATCGTAACTTAGTCCTCCAAGTGTGGAGGCCCATGGAGATGTATCAGCTGCATCTGGGGTCATGTTAGAAATTAAAATTCTCAGACCCCAGAAATCTGTGTTTTCACAAGCCCTCCAAGTGTGGAGGCCCATGGAGATGCATCAGCTGCATCTGGGGTCATGTTAGAAATTAAAATTCTCAGACCCCAAAAATCTGTGTTTTCACAAGCCCTCTAGGGTACTATGATCACGCTGACATTTGGGAATCACTGCTTTTTACTAGATTAACAATGATAGAAGGGAATAATTTAAGTGCCTGAGAAGAATCTGGACAAAGAAAGAGAGAAGAAATGGAAGAGGAAAAGGGAAAAGAAAGCAAACATGATATTTGATGGTGGGACGGTTTTCAAAATTATCCAGCGAAGTTCTCTGTGTGTGTATAAACTGGTAAAGGGGTCGAGTTCTGGGTCCACGTTGACCCAGGAGGAAAAGAGAAATTGTGCCATCAAACAGAGGGGACAGGAGCAGAACCTGGGTGGCTTAGTCATTGAAGTGAATGACTCTTGGTTTTGGCTCAGGTCATGTCATGGATCATGAGGTGGAGCCCCTCTTCTGGCTCCATGCTCAGCGGGGAGTCTGCTCGAGAATGTCTCCCTCTGCCCCTTCCCCCACTCAGAGTCTCATGCTCCGTCTCTCTCTCTTCCTCTCTCTCTCATTTAAATATATCTTAAAGAAAAAAGGAAAGAAAAAAAAAAAAAACCAGAGGGAACTGGGAAGGCCCCACTGGTGTCTGAATTACACAAGTACACAAGGAATCACCCTCAATTAGTTCTGCGTGGTGACATTTGACAGAGAATTGAAGGTTCTTGTAAATACTTGTCTGCTCCTGTCCTTCCATCCTACCAGCCCCTGGACGAGGGTTCCTCCACAGTAGACACACAAACATGCAAACCTTCCTAGATGTGAGGAAGATCCATATTGCTTCAGAACTTCTTTAAATGGACTTTGATCAACTTCATTCCTTGCTCTCAGGTCTTTTTTTTTTTTTTTTTTTTTTTAAAGATTTTTATTTATTTATTTGACAGAGAGAAATCACAAGTAGGCAGAGAGGCAGGCAGAGAGAGAGAGAGGAGGAAGCAGGCTCCCTGCTGAGCAGAGAGCCCGATGCGGGACTCGATCCCAGGACCCTGAGATCATGACCTGAGCCGAAGGCAGCGGCTTAACCACTGAGCCACCCAGGCGCCCTTGCTCTCAGGTCTTGATGCAACATCCTGATATTGTTTTTTCTCTCAGATCACGCATCAGATTCAAGGTCCTTCCTGGAAGTGGATTTCCTGTTATCTTTAAGGAATCTCTGGGGGAAAATATCCTTTCAAAAGCAGTTGCTGCAGTTCTTCTTCAAAATGGGATTTTGACCTTGCACTAAAATGGAATTTTGACCTTGCATTGACTTGCCATTCTCTCCTTCAAACCTGTGAGATCCTTCATTTCAGGGTATGATCTACCTTTGTATCCTGATGACAAGTAACAGTGCTCAGCACACAGTAAATACTCAGGACATGTGTGATGAGCAAATTAATGTCCTCAATAGATACTAACCTTTCCAAGGACTCAGCTTCTTCCCCTCAACTCCTGTGCTGGAGACCTTCCCTTTGCTTCCTCAGTCCACTCGCCAGCCCCTCTACTCCCTTGCATTCTGACTTTTCCTGGGTTTGACCAGTGGAGAGCTATGATGGGAGACTGGAAAGAGAGAGGACAGTGGAGTGAGAGCTGCCTCTTTTTCTGTGGCATCCCTTTGAATTGACTATAGCTCTTGACCTGAGGTCACTGATCCTTTCAAGGTGGCCTTCTCTATGCTCTTCTTCCCCATTCTGGTAACTTCTTCTCCTCATTCCTCTGGGATACAGAATAGTAGGAATTCTGTTGACCCTAGCCAGGCTGACTGCACTTTCCTCTGTGGTTCCTCTATACCCTGCCCAGACCCACTTTTAAACCATCCTCAAGTGATTCTGATATAAATGTGCCATCTCTCTACCACTGGGACACGGATTCATGTAACTGCCAAACATAAAAATATTGGAAAACCTACATAGCTTTAAATATTCACCAACAACTGGGTTGTTTGCAGTATATGGTGTTTTTGCATAAATATGCTATTTTAAATATTTCATAAGTATAATATTTTACACTGGAGGAGATATAAAACTTACACTGTCCCTAGTCTCCTAAAGAGACAGTGCAGAGAGCACTGAGCCAATCTGCGTCTGTCTATAAAATGCTCTAGTAGAGCCAGAATTCCTGCCAATAACTTCATGCAAGCAAAAGATTTCAGAGAATGCACAAATATACATATAAAACATATTCCATTTGGTTTTCACATGCATGATACATTTCCTAAGGGTGCAATATCTTTGATTTATTACTTTTGCTTTTTGGTTTGTTAGGATATTTACATGTTAAACCTTTCTTTGCAGAAACAAAAGCACTTGTGGAACTTCAAAAATATATACTTTGACATCTACATATTTTTAAAAAGTCCATCAGACGGTTCTCGTTGGAACCTGGAGTGGAGCCCCAGTATGTATTATCATGACGTAGAGTTGGTAGGAAATATTTTTGCCTGCTTGTTTTTCTTAATATCCTTTTATAAATAGTATTTATATTATAAATTACAAATATATTATAAATACTATTTATAAATAGTACCATCATTTGGAATAGTGAATAAGAAAATCTGGGGGAATCAGAAGCCCTCACTTGTACTACTCTACTACCGCGATACACCGAGTCGTTAATTTTGCTGCTCCTTTGCTACCCTCACTTATAAAATGGAAGAGCTGAAGTAAATAACCTCTAGAGCTCTTTACAAACCTGCAGTTTTTTATCCTGGTGTCATAATGGGGGAGGAAAAAAAAAAGAAAGTATGTCTTTTCAAAACCCAGTCTTCATAGCTATATACTAAGTAAAAATAACCCCAAATGAATTGAAGCCCTATGTATGTTATTTTCCAAGTTAAAACAAACAAACAAACAAACAACTCAGCTATGCTTCTTGACAAGTCCTCCAAATTATTCCTGCCTTTAACTTCTGCTTCATTCTCTTAGGATCAACATGCTTCGCCAAGTCCCCCATACGACTGCCCTTGTTTTGTGACTTCAGTCTGCAGAAGAACATCCTCCATCCTGCCAGCCTCAGTGCTATCGAACAACTTGGCATTTCTTATTTTGAACTTCTGTGCCAGATATATATGCTAAAACATACCCAAGTGTACTCCTTTTTCTGTGGTTGCTGCTTCCTTCAAAGCTTCCCTGGATTGGATGGACCCCTCAGTGTCACCTTCAATGACGGTATGACCTCCGCAACTTCTCCTTCACTGTCCTGACTCGTTCAGCAAACATTCACTGGGCACCTATTTGGTGGTAGTATGCTGAACATTATCCCCAAATGCTTTTATGCTTTCACACATGAATATTTAAACTTGTCCACTTTATAACCACTCATCACTCAGACACATAAGTGTTTGCTTGTGTTTGTTTGCATCAGGATACACCTGTGTGAATAAGGAAGCGTGTCTGCTCCCTTTAGTGTAGTCATGGCATGAGCGGTCAGGGTCACACTGCTCGCTCTTGAAGGCATTTTAGGTTTTGAGAACCCTGCCGGCACGGGCCCAAGCACTGGTGAACGAACCCTGTGGTAAGATGCTCAGATCTCTCGCTACGCTGAAAGACTTACCCCCTAATGGGAGTGCTGCCCACAGACACATCCTAGCATC
Organism: Mustela lutreola; assembly: GCF_030435805.1. Lineage (NCBI taxonomy): Eukaryota > Metazoa > Chordata > Mammalia > Carnivora > Mustelidae > Mustela > Mustela lutreola. Next base: position 78,227,799 of record NC_081297.1, on the reverse strand, counting down.
AGCTTCCCTCAAACATTGCCTCAACCAAAGCATCATTTTGTCCAAGTCAAGTTCTCATCAAGGATGACCCATAACCAAAGACTGTTTGCCATGGAACTAGGAAGGCCCTGCTCTCTCACCTCCATTCTGGGAAGCTGTGACATGTCCTTCAGATCTTCCTAAGGGTTGACTAAGTCTTTTGCCAAGTCTGCCTTAAAGCTTTATTTTTTTCCCCTTGCCTCCTCACTTTCTCTTTCACAAGCATTGATCCTAAGAACCCCTCCTGCCTGCTGATCTCTATCTTAGAGTTTGTTTCTCAGGTGCATCAACCTATAACACACATACTGGATTAGAAAAGTCCCACCATTTAATGAGTAAGAATATAGAGGGAGAGCCCACTGACAGCAAGAAAAGATTTCAGCTTTCTACCCTCATTTTAGCTTTTTGAGAAGAGAAATGTGATGCAGAGACCATATGTGATATAAACAGAGCAAACTCATTCAGGTAGGTGCCTATACTTTTCTAGTCACAGTAAATCCTATAAAGCCCACACTGAGGAGGGGTAAACATTTATTGAGCAACTATTAAGTTTGAGGCATGTTATCCATATTATTTTATTCTGTCTTTACAGTTAATCCAAAAAGGCTAGTATGCTCAGAGAGTTAAGGTGGCTTATCAAATATTACACCATTAATAAGTTAGTTAGAAGCGATAGGACTTGGACTACTGCAAAGGATATATGGATATAGGTTTTTAGCTCTTAAAAATAGGGACAAAAGTTTAACCTAAATTTCTCTGTCTGCATGACTCTTAAATACAAGATTTTAAAAAGATTTGTACTCTGATTAAAGGGGAAAATCAGTGTTGCCAAGTTTGCGTTTCAATGCCATGTTGGAATGTCCTACCAACTCAGTTAGCTGCAGAGAAAAAGAATTCCTTCTTGCTTTTTGTGATTTATATAATCAACAGAACAAGACCTTTGCAGTCAAACATTATCACTTTCTGATGATGGCAACACACACTATCTACCAAAAGCCGCTACTATTGGTACATATCAAGTAATGTAGAATACAAGATTTTGGTAATTGAAGAAGAAAATAAAAGAAGACATTAAATCATATCTTTTTTTTTTTTTTTTTTTTAGATCAATATATCACTTCTTTGGCTCCTTTTGTCAAAGACCACCACTCACCTTCCCCCATAAGCTATTTAAACTCCCATGAGGGCCGGTTTAATTTACGGCCCAGAGAAATGTGTTAAGTATCAGAGAACTGTGCCAATGGACTGCTTAACTGAGTTTTTGTTAATTGATCTCAAATTTTCTCGGCCTTTTACAAGATTTGAAAATTTCAGACTGAATTTGTACATGTTTTATGAGAGCCAGAAAAATCAAAGTGAAGGGGACCAGAGAGACCTTCAGAGTGAAGGTCTCTTTCTCATGTAGACAGTTTAATCACTTCATGTGAAACAGCACCATGCTATTAAAGATTCTTTGGGGGAGCCGGTTTCACTCAGAAAGCACTGGATTTCCTGCGAGTGTTGCAGTGTCTTGCCATTGGCTTTTCACCACTGGAAGGCTGCTGTTGGAATCCTGCAAAACTAGCTCTCTGTGATTAACTTGAGCAAAGCTCACATTCAGCAAACTGTAAGAAGGGACAATAGGTCATTGCTCGCAAAATTAAAAAGAAAAAATCCTTTTCCCCAGATAGGCCTCTATTCCGGTGGCGTTCATATCTTAAGTAATGTCAGGCCCTTATGGAGAATTCCATCTTGCTGATTTTTTTCAACTTCCTTCCAGCCTCTGTACTGGAGGAAATTAAATACCTGTCCTTGCAATCTTTATGTCCTGCATAAACAAGTGTCAGAAAAATTGTCATAACCCACAAAATGCTAATTTTCCTAATATCAGGAATTTTTGTCCTTCTCATCCAATGCCTTGAATTCTTCTAATAGTAACATTGACTTGTGAAACTGCAAACACCTTTGATTAAAGTGGCTGAAAGTGATGAACAATGATCATGATCATTTATTAAACATACACTCACCTTTACTATAGGCTAGTTATTAATGTATACAATTGACGCATACATTATCTCAATAGCCCTAAAGGAATATTCAGAGAGGGTAAGTAAAAAGCAATACAACTACTGTGTGGTCCCATGCCTGACTCACTGTGATGTTAACCATTAACAGTACAACCTTGTCTGAGTGAACCTAAAAGACAAGTGGTGACCTCTTTCCTCTCTCTCATTTCCAGAAATACTATTTCTAGTCCTTCCACAGGTAAGAGAAGATGAGGAGCTTGATACACTCATCGTTTATCTCACAATGACTCTGAGAGCACTGGGCCTGGCAAAATTCTGGCACACAGTGGGCATGGCACTTATTGTCTTATGATCTTATTTGATAGACACATACACATGCATTGCAAATTATATATAATGTATATATAAATTACACATACACATAAAAAAACACGCAAAAAATTCTGTAACAATGAAATAATATCTAAGCATTGATGGAAAAGATACAAAAATGTTTTCAATGGAGGAATTTAGAAAGGGAATTTATTAAGGGAATTCTGCCAGGATATTTATGCTCTGTCAATAGTTGGAAGGTATATATTTTGATACTATTGTACAAACGAGGAGGCTGAGGATAAAGTTAAGTACCTGGCACATGGCCACATGGATATTAAAGCTAATCATCTAAATGAAAGCATCTCCTCCGATTCTCAAACTGTCAACTTTCTTATCGTAACAACCTCACCATTTCTGGCTGATTTCCAACAGCTGTTTTTGTTATTGTTCTCAATGTTGTTTTCATTTCCTGCTCTCCTTTTACATAGAGATATTTTCAGAAAAAAAATCTGCCTTTCAGCCAAGATCAATTTGTCCTACTTTAATTCTCACCAAATGATATAATACAGGGTCAACTCTGGCAATGGTCACCAAACTATGCTGACATCAAAATCGCCTAGGAATCTGCAAAGACATATTCATGGTGTGTTCCTATCCCAAGACATTCTGATTTAATTAGTATGAGCTATGATGTGGGAATCCAGGTGTCCTAAAACTCCCCAGGTGATTCTATTATGCAGCAAAATTTGAGAACCTCGTTCTATGCATTTTTTAGTCTTCTTTTGGGCTGATGTTTGAAAATCTCAGGTCATGCCATCGGGCAATATTATTTCCTCTTTATTTCAGTTATTTGTGGATCTCCAAGACCCTTCCCTCGTTCCTTGAAGATATTAGTAATGGCCAGTCCAAAAGGACTTCTGCCATAATTCTTGGTGGTTTTCCTATCTAGGTAGACAATCCTTTCATTGTCTTGTCCTTTCAGATTCTTGCCTCTTTCCTTGAATTGTGGTTGTCCTTTCCTCACCCTGGGCCAATCATACGCTCCACGTGCTTTACCAATAACTGCACTGTTCCCCAAGTTCAATCTCAAGAGCATCTCTCTCTAGCCACCACATCCTATCTTTTAAGATCATTTACTTTTCTCCCCGACTCCAATAATTCAGTACTCAACTCGGTTTGCACCTATCTTTGGATCTCCAATTTTTCTACTACTTCTTCACTGTCTCTTACCCATCTCATAGTCTTACTTCCTTCCTCTCCAGCTTAGATTCTAGAATTTATTAGTATTATTACTCCCTTACACACACTCCCTCACCCTTTTTTTCCTCCCCATAATAGTCCTCTGGCAAAATTCCAATCCTGGTTAAATACCACTCTGTATCTAGTTTTCATATGCACCAAAGGAGGAGAACAGAGTTAAGAGGGAAAAAAGCATTCAACCTTGCTGACTGGTCTCCTTATTAAAATGATGATCATTAACTTTAAGTAGGCCCTTAGTGCTGCTGGGCAATTCTATTCATTTCCCTAATTCGTTCGCTTACCATTTCCCTAGCCCTTCATTCTAAGCTGATGACCTAGATTCTTACTCTGTTGAAAATTATGACTCAAATGGTGAGAAAAGGTCCACATGGGTCTACCACAAAACCTATCACGCCATTGTTTTTGGATGCTTCTGTACTTGATCTTCCCTCCAGTTCTAGGGATGAAACTTCTGCGCTCTTGTGTTAGGCTGCCTCTCCACAAGCACACTGAATTCTACTGCTCTCACTTAAGGACTTCCCTCAGGTTACATGCCTTTTTTTAGAGATCATTTCCGTTAATATACAAACACACTATAATAGTTCCTCTTTTAAGAAGAATAATCCTCTCTTAACTCCCTCTAGTAACTGCTTCATTTCTATGAGTGAATTTACTGAAAATCTTCTCACAATAGTACCTGTCATCACTGACTCCATCTGCTGCACAGCCACACTATTTCCCTGAATATCCTCTTTTTATCATGAGCCCACTCCAACTGAGCTATTGTCCCTATACTGAAACAACTTTTTACATCGTCTTACATGACCTCCACACTTCTAAATCAGAAGGTCAATTCCTAGTCCTCATCTTGACCTCAGCAGCCTTTGGGAAGCCATAGAGTGAGTTGTGGGTTCATCATCACCTGCTGCTCTAGAAACTGCTTCCAATGTCTTCACATTGCCTACTGAAATAAGTTTCTTTTCTTTCTTTTATTTCTATAAACCTCTATTTCTGATTTGTTGACCTAAAAATAAAAGGCCTGGAAAGAAAAGGAAGAAAGAAGGAAAGAAAGAAAGAAAGAAAGAAAGAAAGAAAGAAAGAAAGAAAAAGAAGAAAAGGGAAGTGAAGGAAAGGACAAAAGAAAAGAAAGAAAACTCATTTTTGATTCCTTCCAATATAACCTGCTATTCCTCTAGTGGGTCCCCTCTCAGTAAATTACACCTTATTCCTTTCACTTGCTTGGAACAAAAGACTTAAGAGTCATTCGCAGTTGTTTTTCTCTCACATCCTGCATCCAGGCTGTCAGCTAATCCTGTTGGCTACTGTAAATATGTGTCTTGAGTTCAAGTACTTATTGCCACCTTTACCACCACTACCCTGGTCCAAGCCACCATTGTCACTCCCCTGGGCTGTTGGAAATAGCATTCCAAATGACTCGTTGTTCCCACTACCATTTCCCTACAGTTTCCTCTCCACTGCAATGGGAGGTTTCCTTTTAAAACATAAGACATATCAGGGTTCCTGGGTGGCTCGTTGAAGCATCTGACTTCAGCTCAGGTCATGATCTCAGGTTCCTGGGATGGAGTCCCGCATCAAGCTTTGCACTGAACTCCCTGCTCCATGGGTAGTCTGCTTCTCCCTCTGCCCCTCCCCCAGCTCATGATCTCTCTCTCTCTCTGATATAAATAAATAAATAAAGTATTTAAAAGATATATATAAGACACTTCATGTCACTCTTCTGTTCTGTACCTCCCAGTAATTTACTGTCCCCCTTAGACTAAAAGCGAAGTCACTATCTGTCTTGTTTTGTTAAGTTTTTATTTAAATTCTAGTTAGTTAATAGAGTGCACTATTGGTTTCAGGAGTGGAGTTTAGGATTTGTAACTTACCTCTAACACACAGAATCTGCATGGATCCTTATAGAGATGTTATAGTGGCAGATTGCTCCAAATACAATCAAAATCCCACTGCTTAAAACTCTCACGCTATGAGCTCAAAAAGTAGATGAAAAGCATATGATTCTCAGCAATCCATCCTACTGGTCTATGTCCACAGTCACTGTCTGATGGTGGTGATTGCTTCTAAACACATGTTCAGGCTAAAGTATCAGTGCCTGTAATTTACTCAAAGTTTACTTTTTCACTCTCACAAAATTTCCATTTTCTAGCTTGTCCTGAAACTAAAGTAAAATTTCTTTTCTGAAGTTACTTGTTCTCTCATGTGTTCCTAAACTATATCTTTATTTTTTTTTAACTTTTTTTTTAATTTTTTATTTTTTATAAACATATATTTAAACTATATCTTTAAAAGCATCTTCCTGCTGTACCTAACAGACATTGTTCTAAGAAGATGTCAAGATTTCTTATTTCCCTAATTATCTTAGAAAATACAGGAAGTTTTCAGACTGCAGTGAGTTCCCAAACACAAAATGCTTCTGCACTCAACACCTTCCAGGCATCACTCTGCTGCCATCACAAGTTAGAGATTTTTAATGTGCTACTAGATTATTGTTCTGATAACAAAATAAGAATTAAGAAAAACCCTCTTCCATGATAATGGGCAATGTTTGCTTCAAAATTGTTGATCAAAAGTCAAGTAAGTAAACAGAGAAAATTATCCAAACTAATTCAATTTCTTTCTCATCTCAAGATGGTGTTTAGCACAGGAAACTTTGGAAAATAAGACTACTCTTCTTGTACTTACTCAAACATAAAAACTCTCTGTCTCCCTAGGCCTTGAATTATCACCTTGTACTTTTCTAAAAACAAATGCACATTCAGTTTACAATGCATATTTCTAAAGGAAAATAAACACATTTTATTCAGATGTTTGTGAAACCAAACACGGACACCGTCATCCAAGGAGCAGACTTTATGGGAAAAAAAAGAGAAAAGATGGTTCTGGGATAGTTCAAATCCCAAAGGAAGAGAAAGACACATATCACTTAGCAAGAATTCCCACCAGAAGCCGGGACACATGCATTTGAGACAACGAAAAACTGAATGAAACCCAAAAACAATAGACAGATAAGAAGGTTTAGATGAGTGAAAACTATTTTTTGTTGTTTATATTACAGTGTCACAACTAGATTTTAGGGCAATTTTCCAGTGGTGAGTTTTTAAAGTTCATTCAAGTATAAAAGTTGTTCAAGGTATTTATAAACATTGGCTTGATAGGAAAAACCAAAGTGTTAAAAAGTCTCATATTAAAATTTTTGCTTGAGATGTATTGATGAGAGAAAAATTCATGTCTGTATTCTAAAGAAAAGTAACAGATGAGTAAAAGAGTTGTAAGAGTTACTTCGGAAATTCTCTTCCTAAAATGTTCTTTACAAGTGTAGGTTACCACTGGCTAACACACTACTTCTTGCACACTTGGTGTATGGGGCAGCCTGGCGGTTAATTCTCTTCCAGCAAGATAAGAGTTTTAGTCTGACTTGAAAGAAAGAATGTAATGAATGCTATAATGTTTTCTGTTGGTGTATTTTCTCAAATAATATTAAGGTTTAATGCAATTCTACACAAAATCCCAAATAGATTATTTTAACTTGGCAAATAATTTTAAATTTCCATAAGATCAAATGGGCAAGAAAAACCAATGTTTTTGTAAAGATAAAAACAGTAAAATGAGAGGGGGCACTTGAGTGGCTCAGTCGGTTAAGCGGCCGACTTTTGATTTTAGCTCAGGTCAGATCTCAGGGTTGTGAGATTGAGCCCAAAGTCAGGCTCCAAGCTGGGTGTGGAGCATGCTTAGGATTCTCTCTCTCGCTCTACCCCTCCCCCTTCTCTTTTTCTCTGTCTCCCTTCCCTCTAAAACAACAACAACAAAAACAAAAGATATGAGGAACTTGTCTTACCAGATGTTAAAATTTATTATAAAGCTATAATAATCGACACTGTGGAGCTAAAACAAGAAAAAACAAACCAATAAAATAGAATAAAGAGCTCCAAAATACAGTTATAAAAAACTGGTATATGACACATACGCGATCATTAAGAAAATATGTTGTATGCATCAAAATATACAATAAATAAGAAAATGTATAAGTAGGAAAAATATTCAGTAAACGGTTCTAGAAAATTGATCAATTATTATTTGAGGGGAAAAAACAAGTAATTCTAAGTACATAAGTTAAACTGTAAAACTTCAAAGCAGAAAAATCTGTGTGAGGAGAGAATGCTAATAAATATTTTCAATGCTTTGTATGGAAAACTCACAAAGAAAAAAGTTATTTAATTCAATTTTTTGCAAAAACAATCAAGAAATGCCACATCAGAATTAAAAGGTACACACTAAGATGGAAAAATAAATATGAATCCAACAAATATAGATGCAGATAATGTCCTTAATATTTAATGAGTTCTTATGAACGTAAATGTATTATGGTACATATCAAATTAAATTGAAAAAGAATCATAAATGGAGAGTACACAAAAGAAAACATTTAAATGTCTATTAAATATAGGAAATAGATAATATCCTTAATAAGTGAAGACTGTAATTTAAAATAATAAAAATTTATTTCTAAATTATAAAAATATTAAAATTTATAAATAAATTTAAATATACACACACACACACACACTCAACAATAATACTGACAGCTGCAAAAATGGAGGGAAAGAGCACTATGATAGATTGTTGGAATTATAAGTTGGTAAAAGTTTTCCAGGAGAAAAATGCAGATATTTATCAGAATATTTTTTAAATATAATCAAAACTGAAACAATTTAAATCTACATCAGTAAGTAAATGGTTGAATAAATGATGGTTGGCAAGACTGTGCATTTGGATAATATTTCATAGCAAAAAGATCATGATAGGTTATTTAAAAAAGTATCAAAGTCATATGCAATATGATCACAGTTTGTTCACACACACGTTTTCAAAGGAAAAGATCCCAAGAAAATAGAAGAATATGGTTTTTGCAATTTTTTGAGTACTTCGGATTTGCTTTATTATCTTGGTATGTTCCAGAATATTCACAAGAGGTATGTATTGTTATTTTTAGAAATTATTATTTAAAGTAACACGTATTTGCAGCTACCAGGCAGATGATGTCAGGACTTGACCAGAATTATATGAGCTAATCTGTGTCCTCAAGGAGCATCTAGTTTCACTCAAGCGCCTATTTCTCATAAAAGAAAATCCAAACCCATATGCCAGGGTATATCAAATATCAAAATAGGGAATCATTTGTCTTCTCAAATTCAGAGGCACAGGGAGTCTAAAGTCAGGGAAGAGTACATGAGGTGGGTTCTGAAGGAAGATAGGGATTTGTCTAATGAGAAAAGATAAGTGATAAAGACTTGAAAAGAGACAGTCAGGACTGGCCGCGCCATATATCTCATATTCTCTATCTTTTCAATGGTTACTTTAAAGTTGTTAGGTATCTGGAAAACCAACAGAAATATACCACTAACATATCAAATCCAGCGTTTGACGACTTTCATTTTCTAACAGAGATCCTATAATAGCTCGTCTCTTTAAGAAAGAGACAAATCTCGTCTTTAAAACCGACAAGTGAGTTATTTAAATGGAGGAGCATTCTAGAATTTGTTCATAATTGTAGATGGGGAACAAGTTTGGCATTGTGACTACATCTAAATTCCTTGGAGACAATGCCGCTATCCACTCCTAAAAAGTGGCTGTGGAGAGCAGGACTCATATATGTGCTACGCAGGAAAGACAGAACTTTCCCATGACCTAAAGAGACCCCACAAAATGACCACAGATGGTTTATACCAGGAAAGCTGGAAAAATTATATGAAGTCCTGTGAAAAATTTTAGTTTGGAAAAAAAGTCAGAGGAAACAAATAAATAAGAGGTCACCGGCAGCCTCCAAATTAAAAGAGGTCTCTCTGAATCAGCGTCTCTAAGATTTTAACATATGGACTTTCAAATCACAGAGGTCTGGAGAGAAGATGAGAACCAAAGTGAGTTCCAAATCCCTGAGTTTTATTATCCCATTGTTGCACACTAAAGAGATTTATGAGAGCCTCGCCCATCTCAATGTTTTTAGTGTACTAAAGCAATGTATGTTCTCACCGGACCTTTTTATTAAAGAAGTAGTACAGTGTGCCAGGAAGGGCCCTGAGTGAATGGTTCATAATCACAACTCTGGGTACCTTGATAATTATCCTAGGGAAATGACACCTCATCCTTAACCTCACAGGGTTTTTGTTTTCATTCTCAGCAATGTGAAGACCGTGTTTAAAAGGGGAGAAACGACAGTCTGAATCCGGCCGGGAAGACGGCGGTTCAGTAGCACTATTCAGGAAATTCCAGTTGAATTCATAAAAAGTCCAAAAAGAGTGAAATATCCTATAGACCACCAGGGAAAAGCCTTATGGTCTCCAGAGCCATAAATTCTACAACATTAGAGCTAGAAACCTTTGGGTCAGATCCCTTCGTTTTACCTGAAACCTTTATTTTATCTAACACTGATAAATGAGATCTAAAGACAGGCTTGAGGTAAACAGTACTTTAATTAAAAGGTAAATAATAGTGTGAGGTTTAAATGATATCTGTAAAAAGATGCGTAATCTTTTACAGATGTAAAAGCTCAAGGCACCAGAGAAATTAAGTGTGTTGTCAGGAGTGAGACAGCCGAGTGCCAGAGCTAGGAGTTGCACCTGGGGCTACACTTTGCAGCACCATCCTTTTTTTTTTTGGAAAAGAACGAATGTTCTATTCTTTAGTGCTTATGATCTCCCTGATATGAGGAAGTTGTGATGCAACATGGGGGCTTAAGTGGGTACGAGAAGAATCAATGAAACAAGATGGGATTGGGAGGGAGACAAACCATAAGTGACTCTTAATCTCTCCCAAAATAAACTGAGGGTTGCTGGGGGGAGGGGGGTTGGGAGAAGGGGGTGGGATTATGGACATTGGGGAGGGTATGTGCTTTGGCGAGTGCTGTGAAGTGTGTAAACCTGGTGATTCACAGACCTGTACCCCTGGGGATAAAAATATATGTTTATAAAAAATAAAAAATAAAAAAAAAAAAAGAATACATAATAAGTCACACAACCAGTGATTCATTATGTCACTCACAGAGAGGAAAGTATCAAGTATTTCTCTTGTACAACTGGTTGTGAACAGAGCAGCGCCACGTTCTTAAAGAATTTGCTCTACCTTTTTTAATAGGAAGGAGCTGGTGGGACCCAGCTGGGGCTAAGAATGGCTAAGTACACCCCAAAGAAGTGCTAAGAAAAATCTATCTACTATCATAAAAATGAAAAACAAGTAGGCTGAATTACCCATCTGAAAGATAGTTTGGAAACTGAAACACAAGCTAATAACAACTTATTAGAAAAATTCACGTTAACATTCTTTTAAAATCTCACTGAGATGTTTTGTATAATTGAAGATGCAACCTCAAGACATCAACGCTTTTTACTTTTATGCAAAATGTTGGTATGGAAGCAATGACACTTTTTTTCACTCACCATTAATGAGAGAACAATAAATCATGGTTGTGCATAAACAAAGATTTTTAAGAGGCTGTCATTAAGAGAGCTCACGATGGGGTTAGCTGGGCTCAGCTGAGTCTTTGTACTGAAACTTACTGGCTATGGGACATGTTATCTTAGTCATTGCTTTATGGTGAATGCCTAGCAAAGGGTCTGACACTTAATAAACTGGTAATAAAAATTTATTGAATTTTTAGTCCTTAGTTCGTTTTTCCAGAAAATGGGACTTGGTGTCTCTCTCTCTCTGTCATCACACACACACACACACACACACCACACACACAATCAAGACTTTGTTTAGAAGATAATGTAGCATATCATTTCTTGTTTTTTCTCTCTATGTTTTTTCTCTTGGTCATTTCTGAGAACGGCTTCTTTGCCTTTGATGGTGATGTTTGTAGAACAACAATATTAAAGTATGTCATGAATAGTTTAACCACAGGTTTGATGGGCACAAATAAATTCACATTTTAAAGTCTAAAATAACTGTTCAATTACTTTGATCACACTAGATAAAGTATTTCAGTCCACTTTGTGCTCTATGGACATATCTGATCGGAATGTCTTTGTCTAACATTTATTTTTCTGAAGGAAGCAAAAGAAGCTGAGAACTATTTAGATGGTATATCAGATGACCAAAGAAACACAAAGTTCCTTCAACAGGCTTTGATACCTGTTCTTCTGAGCACTGGCAGTATTAATAAAAATTAAAAATCATACAAGAAGAAAGTCAAAGCACCCCAAACACCGAAATGTGTAACAGATATGATGCCCTGAGGAAAGCAGAAGACAGGAAACAGAGAAAGTTCTATTTAGTGGATGATGAATTACCCTTAAGGCTTTTGACCTCCTAGTTTAAATTTGTATTTTCTTTTGACTGTAAGCCCAGTTACAACTAGACTATTCGACTCCCCTTTAGCAATACAGACAAAAAGAATTTAATTAACATCCTAGGATGATTTAGCACAAATGATTTTATGTTCCTCCATTCTACTTTCCTCATGTTTAACTGAGACTGTTGGAATAGATTATTCCTAAAGCCCTTTTTTGCTGGAAAACACTGTGAATTATCAGGTTAATAATAAAAATACAATCCAGAAGATGAACTGTGTTATACTCATTTCATGTTTTAGTTCATTTACTCAATAATAATGGTCAGTGGTTATTGAACCAAGAACTTTTCTAACACTTCATACATGTAAACACTTTTAATCTTTCCAATACCGCTATGAGATAAGTACCATTACAATTCCAATTTCAGTAATGAAAAAAGAAAAACACAGTGACCACAAAGCTTGTGGTCAGGCAGTGTAGCCAGAGTTCAAACCCAGGCTATGTGGCTCAGACCCCACGTGTTGGAGCACTCTGCAATCGGGCTCCCTGCTCCATGGGGAGCCTGCTTCCTCCTCTCTCTCTGCCTGCCTCTCTGCCTACTTGTGATCTCTGTCAAATAAATAAATAAATAAAATCTTTAAAAACAGAAACAAAGAACTATGAGTATTGGTTTCTTAAAACCAATTAATTAAAATGTAATTATTGTTCTGACCAAGGCTATCATAAAATATGGAATAGATGAAGGTAAAATGTGCAAATGGTAAGCTAAGTACACCTTTAATATTAAATGATTGTGTATGTGTGTGGGTGTATATGAGTTATTAAGATAGTAGAAGTCACCTAAAATTGTGACCCCTTATCAACAATTCCTGAAGCGAAAAAATAGATAGTAAGGTTTTAGGTATCTATTGTAAGTTGTTAAGCTTGTATGTACTTAATAAGACAATTCTTAAGATCTAATTTAGATTAAGTCAAAACATGTGGTGAACTTACTATGTAACAGTGAACAGCTTCTGACATTATGACAAAGGACATAATGATATGAAAGAATGAGAATGATGGCATTTCCTTGAGGAAAA